>NC_088604.1:13564874-13878295 GCF_036013475.1 Columba livia
AAGGCAGAACCAAGTAATCAAGGGATGACAGTGGTGAGATAACAGGACACTGAGAAGAGAAATACATCTTTCCTCATGTATATTATTAGGAAAGCCGTATATAGTTCAGCAAGAATGGGCAGGCTTCAATTGGAATTAAATGATGTTATTTTTTTTTTAATAAAAGCTCTATTGCCACACGTGGATCTGCATTGATTGCTTTGTCCTGCTCTCACTCATGACTTTATCTATCTTATGTGCTTACATGTTTTGCTGGGTTGGTACCTCAGGCTTGAATCTGGTAAAGAAATTCATGATGCAGCTGCGCAGACTAATTTTCCAGTCTGTTGCTACTATTTCTGTCTTGTAGACTCTAAATTGGAGCTTATGATTCAATGTCAGCCTGAAGAAGAAAGGCATGGAGGACTGCTGATGCTTTCAGGATCAGATGTGCAGCTCCCCATCCTCCAAGAAACAGATCTTGGAAATGAATTGGTCAGACCTAATGGTAACAGTTCCATGGAAAGTGATGAAAACACTCACCAAGCAGAACATGTATACATTACATTTGTTATGTATACATGGTTTTGTGGTAGTGAGATACACATGCGAAGCAACAAAGGTGAGAAATAACATACCGAGTCTTCCGTACAAGCAACTTACAGAGGTGTATGATTTTCCCAGCTGCTGTCTTCCCCTGCACACCACCTTTGCATGGGAACACCTTATGAGGAAAGATACTGTAATGTGCAATGGGGTTGATTTACAGGTTATACATAGTCAAAATGAGCGGGATCAATCTTCTAAAAATCACTTTTAGATTGTGATTTTATACAGTGACAGCACTATCAGAGATAGTATATTCAGCAAATGCACGCACACACACTTATGCTTCATAATGTCATGTACTCTTTGTTTTGCGCTTGGACTTCAAATAATTTCTATTCAACCATGATATCCTGTGGCACGGATGGATGCTTGTTAGTAGAACAAGTAGCATAATTCCTGAGTTGGAAAGGTCATAGATAGGGCAATGGGACTGGGGACCCAAAGCTGGAAAATGTATTAACATAGTTTAATCAGTCATACTAAATTCCACTGTGACATATTTCCTCAACAAATTAGTTAAAAGGATTCTGGGTTCTGTCACTGGAAAAGAAAACACTTAATCTTTTATTCTAAAAAGAATATTTTTTATTTAATTATTGTGTCTGCAAGTTTTGGGATTTTATTTTTTTTTTTTTAATTTTCATTTTCATGAGTGTTTATTATAGTTTATGCTCTAATATTTAAAACCTTACTTTAGGATATCTACCTTTTCCTATAAATTTTGCCAGAGCTTTGTTGTGCAGCCTTGATCAAATTACTCGCTCCTTCTATGTCTCACTTTCGCTGTATTCAGGTAATAGACTCTCCAGCGCTGTCCTAAACTTTAGTGTGTCTGGAAAGTGCATAGCACAACGTGATGTTGATATCAGATGAAATTCCTAAGAATTACTGCAATTCAAAGAAGTAGTAATTATTTGGCTAAACTGTTACCCAACATCTTCTCTGCTGAAGAGCCTTTACTTCAAATATTGGAAGAAATGTGCAGCCAAACCACTGGCATGACAGGGTGGTTTTTGGCAGGACAGTATGTTTAGATAAGCAATTACAGTCAAGGAATGTCACTCAGATTCTGATTATTCCCAAGCAAAGGAGTGCAAATTTAAAAGTGAGATTCATCCGAATACTAACTGCGTTTTTTTCCTTTCCTAGGTGACCAGCGGGACTTGTGGGTTATGCAACATTAGCTACCCCTTGAATATATTGAAGCTGAAGTTGGAAAACAATTTAGAACTGCTTTAGTGTGGCCATTCTTATGCATCCTGTGCAGCTCGTTCACTGTGTCCTCCTTCCCTGCAGAGGAAGGGTAAGAAAGGCACGTCAGGAGGGAATAGGGTTCCATTACCATGTGGTGATTCTGTAATAATTAACAGCAGCGCTCTTGTTGAGTTACACTCTTGGTTCATTCAAATTGAAATTCCTTCTCTATTAGAGTGCTTGCTCATTTTCACAAGTACCTTGTAGAGCTTCATAGCTTTTAAGCTTCATAATGGTGGCATCTCACCCTGAAATACAGCTGCAATATGATTCTCTGTGTTGAAGAACTAATGTACAGTTACTTTTTTCTTAAGTAGATATGCCTAATGGAGTTTTTTAAAGTACAGAATTAATTCACAAAGTTCAGTAATTAGTGATATGGTAAAAATAAGATTCCTCTAAATTACTTTAAAAGTTGGCCTATTTTCACCTACTCCATTTAAATAGGTATTAGTTTAAAACCGGCTGCTTCTTGCCTTTTGCATTTCAGTGTTGCTCTGTTAGGTTTTTTTCTTCCTTCTAGGATTAAATGTGTGTCCTGTAGGCTTGTCAGCCCTGAGTTTTTGTATGTGACAACACTCACTGTGATCTTCGAAGTCATCAATCAAATGGGGACCATAGTCTTCAAAAGTGTTTTAGAGAGCCTCTTTCTTGAATAGCACACAGTATTTCTATACTAAGAGTATACTATGCCATAAAATAATGTTTATGTTCCTTTAGGCTTAATACCATACCATTTGTGAGCACAAGTGCTGAAGCAATTTAGAAAGAGATGTTAACTTTATACCCTACCAGGGAAGTAGTTTTATTACTGTGTATGCAAAGCAACAGGAAAGCAAAGCTTTGCTTTTATATTTTATTAGCTGTCATTATCATGTTTCAGGGCCTCTTCTTGTATCAGTATTTGCAGACATATAGAAGTCTTTCTTTATGAGCATACTAAGAGAAATTGGGAAATTAATAATGTGGTTTCTGAATCTTTAGAAAAAGTACTTGCTTTAGAAAACGAAGAATTGTTTCAGCAGTGTATGTCCCAACAATGAGGCTACAAATGCCAGATGTAGAAGAATAACATTGTGCTTTGGCATTGGATTGTGAAAATAGAATGGAGATGAAAGCAGTTAGCTTAACTGCCATGTAGGGGAATATCACTGCTGGTAATGCCAGACATTTAAATATGAATCAAGTCCCAACATAGTCCTGAGATATCCTAAAACCATTAAAATATACTTCAGGTTGTTTTTTATTTTCTCACTGATTTTATTCATTGAAGTTCACTTTCTGAGTTTTTTGTCATATTTATGAGATCGAGAAACTGAAGCACAGATTTTTTATATAGTCACAGTTTGTCAGAAGCATGAATTTTAAGCAAATTACCAAGTATCATGACATTCCATAGACCTATATTATGATAAACACTGTTCTGGGATGCAATTTTTACAGTCTCTGAAATTGCTTATGACTGGGTTTGGAAACTGAAATTCTACACTGAGAAAATTCATGTACAGTACAACGTCCGGTTTTGGTAAGGTTTAAGGTTATATTTATTTTTACATATATATTTTGGTTTGTATTTATACTTAGAAGACAGCCCAAAAAGTACCACATTAAAATCCTGAGAAATTACTTCCTGAATGAGCTTGAACATCTTCTATGGAAATTCTAACTGAACAGAATTTCCTATAGAAATAGTTGTTGTCCTTGTTGTGAGGATTCTCTGTATAAGAGCATAGTTGCTTGTCACATTCTTAAAATATTTCACACATCCAGGAAATGGAATGCCTTGAAAATAGGTTGCCTTGGGTTAAAAAAGAGACCATGACTTTACACTGCCTTCTGTAGGAATCAGAAGAGTATTCTGTAAGAACCAGTCTGGAGAGCCATACAGACCCCTTTCCCATTGCAAATGAGTTATGAAAGTGGAATCTAAATGAAAGCAGCTAATGATCATAGAAATGTAGTACAAGAATTTCCACATCATGATTACTGCTTCTAAACCTTTGAGTCAGCTTTAGATTTCTGAAATTAGTCTTTAAGATGTTGATATATATGTGAGTTCACTGGTCTTGCTTCTGAAAACATACAAGTTCTTATCTCACTGGAGTTCTCTGAGTGCTGATGTCTCTTTATCATTAGAACTCAGTCAGAGCTTCCAAAATGTAAGAAACAGGAAATGGTGAAATGACTGAGATAGCTTATAATCATCTGAAAAAAGATCATTCTGTCCAATATGATGTCCACTTTCAGTCTGTTGTTCTTTACCTAGTACCAGATTTTATTTAACTCCTGGGCTATGTTGTTAATAATGAGGTAGTCAATGTTATAAAGGAAAGTTACAGCTGTTTTTTATCCTCTTCTTGCTGATATTGAAATTGTTCAATTGATGCTGCATTTAAAATGCTTGAATAAGCAGAGAGAAATGTGATTCTGGCAATGAGAGATTTCCCTACCTCTATGGTTGGATATGTCATTCCAGAGAAGACCAAGAGCCTCTTACACATCATGGTGGTATCATAACATTTCTTCTCAATAAGACAAGAAGATTTTATTAATAGCAAACTGGAAAGAGATCCAAAATGAGAACTCAATATTACCAAGGGAACGGTGGGAAAATGTGCCAAGGGAGGTTTAGGTTGGACATTAGGAAAGGGTTCATCACCCAGAGGGTGCTGGAGCACTGGAACATGCTCCCCAGGGTGGTGTCACAGCCCCAAGCCCAACAGTGTAGAAGAAGAGACTGGACAATGTCCTCAGACACATGGTGTGAACTGTGGGGTTGTCATCGGCAAGGACAGGAGTTGGACTTGATGATCCTTGTGGGTCCTTCCAATTCTGGACATTCTATGATTCTATGATCTGTCTGCTCTCTGTACGTTTGTAGTAGACAATCTCCAGCACCACTAAAGTATGTCCGCTTCTGGATCTCAATATGAACACAACAAATGCCAGGTCTACTTTCTTAGCTTCACTTAGGTGAACATTCACAGGTTTTGGCTGGCTTCTGAATGCCCTTGTTCAGGAAAGAGAGGTCTGATATGCTTTTCAGCTGGTTTGAAATCATTAAGGACTGCAAAGAGTCAACTTCTTCAATGCTTGTCAAACTAGTTTGGGCTTGAAAGATACAAAGAGTCTTTCTTTGAAAGCCATATTTGTAATTTCTGTAGAAAAGGCCTTCTGTTCATAATTATTTCATGAATCAGTAAAAACATAAATAAATACAGAAGATGTTTTACGTTGCTGATGTCTAAGTTTAGTTTGAACAAGCAAATTACCTCACCATTAAGTGTAAACTGAAGAGAGGTTATATGGAATTATCTTTGGAGTTCCTCAGTTGGTCCAAAATCTATCATTCATTTCATTTGTAGTAACTGTAGCTCCTCCAAGTGATAAACTATGTCATTGTTAGTGTTGAATGATAATCGAGGATTTGTTCTCTCATTATGCCCAAAGAGCCATCTTAAAGGAATATTAACTTTACAAGGAAATGTTACATTTAAAAATAACTGTGTATTCCTAGTTCAGCTGTTCTCTGTATGTCATGGTCTCTCTTGATGGCAACTCATCCTATTTTCACTTGAGTCCCAGGTTTACACAGCACAAAGGATCCTTCTCCAGAACCCATATCAGTGTTATAAAGTGCAAAATATTACTCAGAACAAGTGCAAAAGTTGAAAGTGGCAGAATATTGCTGGAAGAGAAAGAAAGAGAGAAAGAGAGAGAGAAAGAGAGAAAGAGAGAGAAAGAAAGAAAAAGAAAGAAAGAAAGGAAGAAAGAAAGAAGAAAAGAAAGATCAATTAAGCAAGAAAACACCCTGCAAAAAAAGTAATTTTATGCTAGTCCTCCTTCTGCTCGTTAAGTCACTTTTAATCAGATTTTCAATGTTAGGGAGGAGTTATATGTTCTTTATTTTCAAGGTGCCACAATATTTTTGGGCTTAGACTTAAAAATACTAACCACTACTGCTGCAACTGAAGTCTGTACTAGTACCTGGTAAAATACTATAAAAAAAAGGGTGCATATGTAACAAAACGGACATCCAGAATAAATTATATTTTAAATGTTTTGGCATTCTTCCATAAAAAGAGAGAATTATATTTCTTACAGAAGGGGTGTGAGATAAATTCATTACCTTTTGTAAAGTTCTGAGGTGCTATCATGATACTGAAAAGCTAAGGAGGAACCCATAATAATCCAGTATTTAAATGGTGTGCATATTAAATATGGGCTAGGGAAACTCAGTTGTGTGCCATATGGTAGAGAACAGAGGAACAAATATTGCATTACCTATAGGAATGCAATCAGTGCCTTGGATGTTTTTGGTCATATCTGAAAGAATTTACTTCAAGACTCAACATCAAAACATTCTGTTTGTATCTTTTGCCTGTTTTGCTTTTACAGATGCTTAGTTGAGCATGTGTTTAAGCTCATTTTTAAGCATAGTATAACTATAAATACAAATTTAGTCATACTAAAATAAATTTATGAAGAGATTCATAATTTTAAGTAAGTAAATACTGCATCACTGTATCATTGGACTCTAGGAAAATGTCTAAACTGTTTCCTATTTCTAATCAGGTACAACCATTTCATAGGGCTTGTTGATCATCCCGTTGCCAGGAGATGAGCAGAGAGAAGCAACTGGTTAACAGCTGGTTGCATCTGGTCACAGCCAAGAGAACACAGCAATAGAATAAACAATTCAGTTTTCAACAGCTGCATTTGCAGTTACAGTCTACTGAATCAAGTAAGTGCAGCTTTCCAAGTATAATTTGTGAGCTAGAAACATAAATTATCTTTAGAAACATTTAGAAGTAATGAGGGAAGAAACCCTTTTCCTTATTCTACTAACCTCTCCCTCTCTTACTAAGATATAGTTATTACTTCCCATTTTTGTTTTAAACATTGGAAACATCTACTAATAGACAACACGCTTAAGCACTTTAATTCTTCACTGCGTTTTGTACCTTGATGTACATTTCACAGTTTCAGTTTCTAAAGATTCTGTGCTCTCCTATTTCACTTGTACGATCACTTGAGAGCTGTTAGATATTTCCTGATATCCGCCAAGGACCTTGCTACAGGTTTTTATTGTCCCTGGAAAGTCACCAGATACAATATTGATGGGTAACAGTAGACATTTTATTAAAGAACAAATTGGATTTGGAACATAGTTATGTAATGGATTGCCTGACTATGCTACTGAAAGCTGGCCAGAGACTGGGAGGTGGTCATTCTGTTTGAAGACATCATACCTAGGGCCAAAAATGGTTGCATTGTTTCTCCATCAAGATGTCAGCAACCTCAGATGCTAAGATTAAAGGAAGTTAAGTTTGCCCAGGATATTATAATACTTTTCTGACTAGCTGATGGATCAGAATCTCAGGGGAAGTTAATCTGCAAAGAACAGTGAATCTAAATCTGGAAGTTCATGACAAATGAAAGAAAGGGATTGTTTTACATCTGTATTAAAAGTCTTAAAAGGCCTTTTAAAAGCAGTGATCATGTTTGTTTGTCATCCACAGGACTGATAAGCAACATACATGAGTAGGTATGTATGTACTGTATGTATGAGTACTTAGGCAAACAGAGGTCATAGAGACATTCTAAGGGCAGTTTGTAGGTTGAAAGATGTCAGCTGGGGAGCAAGACCAGCCCACAGAGGCTGTTTTTTTCTTAGGAACATTGAATGTTCAGAACAGCCTGTGCCCAGCTCTGTCTCCTGGCATCCTGACTTACTGACCAGCTTACTGGATGGACCCTGGAACTGCATGGGAGTTTGCCCTTTCTCCAGCCCTGCTTCCTAATGTTCCTGACTGGTTTGACCCCAGACATGGACTCATTTCCTCACTGTGTCTGGGACTGCTGATGGGACCTGCCACTTGAGACCAGCCTGGTCCTGCGCAGGTACTGTGGGCCCATGCCCTGGTCAGTGATCCCCATCAGCTTCTGGCTCATTCCCTTGTGCATCAGTCCTGCCCTTGCTGCTACCTGATAGGCTATATCCACTAGAATCCATCATCTGGATTATTTTTAATAACATTGGGTTTACAGTTTGAAAAAACTATCAGGTAGATTCATCACAGGTACTAAAGGCTGAGTTAGTTGATGTTAATATTCACTATTTCTGTTGTCAAAGATTCTGGAAACCCTAGAAGTACTCCTCAGCCTGACCAAGATAAGTTCTGTATGACAGAATGACAAGACAAACTCTATTCTAGCCAACTTGAACTATAAATATAAACACAGGACAGGAAAGCACAAATCACAAGTGATCAGCGGACTGATGACTCAAAGAGCATCTTAATTGCAAGATGATGGGATGAACAGCACACCCTAGGAAAGCATTGATTTGTCAGAGCAGGCTAGTGTCCCAGACTATCACTCCGCTTAATTAAGTGCACCTGTGCACCTCACAGTGCAGCTCAAACTGAATTTGCAGAATTTATTGTGAATTCGAACCAGAGTTACAAGAGAACTGCCTCAGTCTCTATAGCTGTGTTAGTCCATATTAACTACACCTGTCTTGGAAAACAGTAGGTTATGAACAACAAAAAGAACTGTAAGACCACGTGTATAATAGATTACTAAATCAGGGCATATCGAGTTTAGGTGAGATTTTGGCAGATTAAAAAGCTCTTCAAGTTACCTTTTGATCACATACGGTTGTAGCTGCAGTTGCTGTTCCATAGTGCATTTACTTGCACTACATAAAGAGCTATTCCCAAAGTAGACAGATAGTAGACAGAAAAGTTTGCCTAAGTTGCCAAAGAGCCTTAAAAGTTTCTTCAACCTGTTCTTATCTCCTGGGTAAATAAAACCCGCCTAATTATATATTTACTTGGGAGTCTAAAAAGACCTTCTTCAAATTCATTAGTACTACTTGCATAAGTGATCCATATTTTACATTGTTCCAGGACTTTTAATTCGCTTTTTCTCATAAAATGAACAAACATTTGGGGTCTGATTTCATAATCCTTTTTTTAACCTATTTTGATTATAGTTGCCATTTTGTCTGAATAAGGGCAAGAGGAGTGAGCCTAATGGCATACCATAAAACTTTGTATTACGTGATGCTAAAATTGTTTGAGTCTTTTAACAAAAATCTTTCATATTTCAGATTGGTGTGAACCAATACAACATTAAAAAGTACTTCACTTGCAAACAAAAAACATACTAGTATGAATTTTCAGTTCCCATGCATGTCATATTAGTGCATCCTCTTCAATAGAGCATTCAGAGTGTTGTGACATTTTGTTTACTTATTCATCTGAATGTTGATATGTAAAAAGTGTCATGCCAGAAGAGCCAATGATTTCCTGCCTATGATTGTCACATAGCTAGAGGGACAGCTACATGTATTTTTTAAATGAACAATATTAAAGTTAAAAATTGAGAATAAGCTATTTAACTTCACAGAATCACAGAATCACAGGGATTGGAAGGGACCTCGAAAGCTCATCTAGTCCAATCCCCCTGCTGGAGCAGGAACACCCAGATGAGGTTACACAGGAAGGTGTACAGGCAGGTTTTGAATGTTTCCAGAGTCACCTGTATGCATGCATAGCTTTGGTTTAGAATGCCATCAATCAGATGCCTGAAAACATCCTTCAGTGAGTCCAGCTGCAAAAATAGCATATTCTTCAACCATTCCATCTTCAGTCTTAAAGAAATATTAAACATGGTATAACTGACCTTACAAGATCAGTAAATGTAACGTACTCTGGGCACAGAAGCTGACTTGTACTGGTGGAATAAATGACTTCTGCTATCACAAAGGCTGTAGGTAGGTTGAATTGTTCTGCATTTATAGAAACTCCTTGTTTCATTTGAAATGTGCTACAGCCTTAGGACTTAGGTTTAGGTTAAATATCTGAAGAAGCCTGAAATCTCAACACAGTCCATATAGACCTCAGTTCAGCACAGGATCAAAGAATCAGGGATCTGAGCAGGTTAAGATACAAGGAACAAACACAGGAAAAAAGGACAATAAAACAAAAAAAGGAACAGACAAAAAAAATGCCTGTTCCGTTCGCAGTAGAGTAATAAGCAGCTAGTATAGAGACCATGAACTATGTTATGGGTCCTTCAGTCTAGTACTTCTGTGGAGGGAATGAGGGAAAGTGTCTGGTCTGATTTCCATGGCTGCTCAGTACACCTAGAAAGGAATAGATCCAAGTTCTTTGGTGTCAGCCCTTCATTACCATCCAAAGAGATCGCAGAAGTAGTTGCTTACTTTAGAATAATTGTGTTTCTCCTGATTTGTTACAACATTCTCGCAAGGATAGACTGAGGAGTGAATGGAATATTTTGATCCAGGAGAGCTATACAACAGTACTGCTCTGTGAGTGTGGACTTCAGCTTAGCTAGTTATAAAAAGGGAGATGGGGACAGTGGTCATGTCCTGAAACAGCATTTAAATGTGAATTTTAGCCATTCAAGTTAGAAGAGCATGTCTCCATACCATAAACTCTCACCGATTAAACATACACTTGCTTTTACTACATACTATTGCTATTTCTTGGTGTCAGTAGCTCATGTGCACAGGTAAGTGAATGGTAGTATATAACCCTGTCAGTAAACACAATAATTAGGCACAAGGTACTGTTTGTCCTACTCTTTGTAAGTGAGGTGTGGAACAGTCTCATACAATTTTTTAGTCTTCCAAGAAAGCAGACCAAGGCTAGGGACATTTCCCAGAGCCACTTTAATGATAATTAAATCTAAGCTCACTGTCATCACATAACAACTTCTGATGTCAAACATTGTGACTACTTAAAGAAGAACAGCCTTTCAGAGAAGAAATGGTATGATTAGAAAACATTCTTTCTGTTTCCATTATCCTGTTGACCACTGTATTCTTTCCACTCAATGTATAACTCACTGTGTCAGCACTGAATCTGGTCCTGATCCAAACACGGAAAAGAGGAGATTTTTAAGTGCCAGCCATCTGTTTGCTCCATAAAGGAATGCTGGTCAGCCTCCTAAAGTGGCAGGTAGAAGAATGTGAAGAATGCTTAGAAAAAAATCCATAAAATGTATCTCTTGTTTTCTTATCTCTTCTCTCACAACAACAAGAAGACACTTAACATCACCCCTGTAATTGTCTTCTGGCAAATTGTTTCAGTAGTATTTCCTGCCGTAGATAAAACAAATTGTCATTATTTTTGTAACCTCAGTTTCTCCTTATCTCACTAAATAAATGTGGTGGCCACAAAAGGTACCTTTGCAAAATGTGAATCACAGTCTGCTGTACTGAGTCTTTCAGACAGATTTTTGCTAATACCAAGAAAATTATTTTAAAAGTGATTATTCAGTGTCTTAGTTGTTTATAAAATATTTTGTTTGTTTGTTTGTTTTTCTCCATTGCTGTTTTTATTAGTTTGTTTCGTTGCTTGGTTGGTTTTTTGAGAGCCGCAATGGGAGAAGACAGCAGATGAATGAAGGTATAAGATGCATCTGAGCAGCATCCTGGTCGCATTCTGGAAGGCAATAAAAATCACATTAAATTCTTGTTTCCTTACTCCAGGAAAAAGAAAAATCACAGCTTTGCATGTGACCTTATTCTATTGTTTATGGCATTTTCTGTGGCTTATTTAATCTGTGATGACCTTGAGCAGTAACATCTATTTCCACTACAGCACTTCACCTTTTTTGAACACAAAATCATAAGAAGTCTGAGACTCACCTGGAAAAAGGTCTAGTTGCCTAATCTGTGGGTGAGTTTGGGATTAGTACCAGTAGCTCCTAAATGGAATTTCCCTCAAAGAGCAGCGGAGCGTTGCAGTCTGGCTGTGATCGTGGTGTGGAGAACCAGCTGATCCCTTGGGAATGGTGAGCACCGCTCTGCAACAAGCACGGCAGCACTGCTTCTGGAAAAGCCACGCTTCTGTCAGGCTGGTGGACACCACACATGCTCTTTCGAAGCCAGCAGACATGGAAAAAAGAGCACTGAAAAGAAAGAATGGATATGTGGGCTTTCAGCTAATGTACGTCGGCACGGTGCCACGAAGCTACGCGGGTTTATTAAGTGTAAGAGCTGCTGCTTATGTGTAAATTAGGGCTGCCACCTGGCTGCTTTCCAGCTGTCTTGCCTGGTTTTATTCTGAACTTGCTGGCTGCTGTTGAAGCTACTGTACGGATTGGTCTGGACATTCTCAGCAGACGTTTTTTTGGAAGGTGGTTGGCCTTTTCTGTGGTGGAGATGACTGCATTTTACCTGTGTTTTAATAACAAAGTGCCACTGAAGTCACAGAGGTGGTTATTCTGAAACTTTAATGGTAGTGATCATACTAGTAAAAAAAAAAGTCACTTAAAACAAAATGTAGTAAACCCAGATTAGCTTCATCTAAATAAATTGATGGTGAAAAGACATGCAATCTGTTTCTTTTTACAGCTATTTAAATGGTAACATTTATGTAGATGGATGTAGATAATAAGTTATATTAGAAACATATTTTGACACTTACTACATTATAGACCAACAGAAACTAGTAGACAGAAGTTTCACTTTCTAAGAACTTTATAAATATGTATATTTATTATTTCTTACTTAGCTTTTGTTTTCTGTCTGACTCTAGAGATATGACAATTGATAAACTCTCGGTGCTGAATTAATTTACTAATGACAACTATTTTCTCTGTATTTTTAGAGAAGGTGCTCCAAACTGTGTTTCCAGACCAGTCAATGTCATTTTATTCCACAGTGGCCAGTACAAGCCAAATTAGACAAGACTGAGAGTGCAAGTGCTAGATGTTTGCATTAATTTTGTGTCCAGAATGTCTGAAGAATTATTTCATTATCTCACTCAACTGCCATTTTCACAACATGGGTGACACTCCCAAAGTTCAGGTAGGTGCCCAAATTTGTCTTCACAATTCAAAGGCAGCATTTATATTCCGACCATGTATAGGAATATATGGCTGTGCTATACACTATAAAGCCTAACTGAGGTGTATTTGGTCAATAGACCTTCTTGACCATCCGTTCTTGCATTTTTGAAATTGTACAATGGTTCTTCTGACTTTCAAATAGTCTTAGCAACCTATACCAGACTACAAAAGATTTGCATACTCCTGCATAGATGAGAAAAAATGGTGAACATTAATTCCTAGTAGGTCGTCAACCCTTTTTTTCCCACATATAATAGTATCCGGATGTTCTACATCTGCTAGAAACAACTCACTAGCACCTAATACTTACAATATATGTATAAACAGAGAGGTCTTGTTTACATGCACAATGCTTGCACTCACCCTGCTGTCCGGTGTTGGAAATAGAGTTGTGTGGCTGTGAGTGATTCCGGTCCTTTGCAGATATTTTTGTTCTGTGAAATGACTAAACAGATCACTATAGGTATTCCTAACATAGGGGAAAAATGGAGGTGGGGAGCATGGGCACAATTAAAGGGAAATACGAGTGCTCTTTTCCAGATCTGGTTAAGTCTTGGCTGTAAGCACAATGTAAGGGTTAAAAAAGCCCCCCAAAGAGAAAAAAATCTGGTATGTTCTTCTCTTAACATCAGGTAATCTGCTGTGATCAGATGTTTGACACATCACAATATACTGTTCTCCTTCCCAGAAGTTTGGGACTAAAAGTAGAGGAAATTTGATGAGACATCCACCTAGCTTTCAGGATCAAGATATTGTGTTCAGATAAGCTTTTAAATTAGTAAGTGCTTATTACCACCTTATATCCTAACAATTCATGCAACAGGTATAGAAATGTAAAGCCTAGATCTTGTAAAGATTTGTACATTCTTAATGCAGTTTCCTAGCAATTCAGATAACATCAAATTTGCCACCTTTACAATATCTTGGTTTGATGTCTGGCATTTTTGTGTGCGGGCAAAAAAGCCTTAAAGATGCTGAAGTTTAGAAAACAACTTTGCCTTCAGGGGCATTGACAGTTCACAAGCTGGAATGTGTCAGCACCCCCTCAACAATCACAGCTTTTTAATTTTGCAACATTAATACAGTCAAAAAGCAAAAAGTCTCTTAAAAGTATGTACTTATTGTTTATGCCTGTTGAAATTATCTGGAAAGATAAATTTAGCTAATGGCTTTTAAATGTTCTATAATTTTTGAACACTATATATATGTTGAGTTTTATTCTTCCATCACTGAAACTCATGAAATCTAGCTGACCTTTGTCAATTGTAAACACTTAACTGCTGGCAGAACCAGTTATGCTGGCATAACAGGTTCCTGAAAACATTTTCAGAACTATCTCAGATACCAGGGAAATCACAACATTAGCATAGCTTGTAGATCAATCTTCTTGCTTGCTGTTCAGCAGCCATCTCTTTTTATTTTCCTGTAGGAGAAACACTTCTTTACAATTTTCTCACAGCTGCAAGAAGCTGAATGAGCTTGGTCGTGGCAATAACACTCTGAACTCAGGGGGGGAACCATGTTTCAGGATATAACCCTGCTCCATTTCCCATTTAGGACAATGTCAAAATTTCTAGTAGCCAAAATAAAGGCAAAAAAAAGGAGATGGTGTTTTCTGCTTACCTGGCATGTTTCTTTAGTGTGAAAGAGCAATGTAATTCTGTTTTACCCTTGTTAAATTGCATGTTTTGCTATTCAGATACTCTGCATGCAATCTAATTGTGTAATTAACATGTCTTAGGGCCCCTATTTAAGTGTCTAATACTTACATTTGAAAGTCTTTACCTCTCTAGATCAGCTAGTCTTGCCTTTTGCTTCAAAATATCTCTTAATTGCCTTTCTAATACTTCTACATTTTTAGTGTAATTTTGACAGTGGATTGTGTCTAGCTTTTAATCTATAGAAAGTGCAGTGGAAGGCTGTTGGGACTTTGGAAAATGAACAAGTATGGGGAGCAGGCAGAAAACTTTGTTTGTATGGTAGAAGTTTTATTTTAGCAGAGCACTGGGCTATTTTCCAGTGGGAGAAAGAGCTCTAAAAATAGGATGCTCTGTGAGTCACAGCTAGAGGATCAAATCTCCTCACTAGAATGCAATTGCAATGTACAGTTGAAATGAAAGAGACTAAATTGACGTGATAAGGAAAATGAGGAGTCTAAGAGTTGCGTAATAATGATAGAACCCCTGATGAAAAGCAGTAAGAATTGGAATTTTTAATGGTGAAGCACTTGGACATGATCAAAGCAGCAACAATAAGGAAAGTACAGAATTGCTCAGTATATACATATTTTCTGCATTTGGAGAGGTGATCTATGAGTTTGTATAATTTGAGAAGGATTAAATCCTTCGTGCGTCCACTAGCCAACTGGTAGCATAAAGGATTTGAAAAAACATCTTCTAGAGAACCCATTTTTTATTTATTTATTTATTTATTTTTTAAATCAAAGAGTCCTTGAAGAATCGGTTCCTTATATACCTTACCTGAGCTGATTTACTTGTAACTTCCAGAAAAAATGTGACGACTTCATGAAACTGCTAACTTGTTAGTATAGTACCACTATTCATTAAAGGCAAATAGGAATACTGGAGTAACTACAGGCTGAATAGCGGGTTACAAATCCAAGCACAGAGCGGGAGAGAGAGCTGACATGGGATTCAGGTAAAAAGGGGTGAAGATCTGATCAAGATAATTTTCTAAAAATTAGTTTTTCTCAAAGAATTTGATGTGATACTCTGACAAGATCGTGATTGTTTGAGAAAACAGTTGTGTAGCTGTATTTAGACTCCTGTAGGGTGAATGACTTCATATTGCCTGATACTATTATTCAAAATACAACACAGTACACTAACAATAAAGCATAATACTGAATTAAGAGTTGTCTAATTGACGGATCACAAGAATTCCTATCAATAGAAAATCATCATAGAGGTGTCTGTATTTCTGCATTAGATATAATCTTTTTCAACATTTTAATCAATGTCTTGGAAGTTGATAAAATCACTACTGATGAGACTTCCATCAAATATAATAAAAGGTGCTCTGGAAGCTACTGAGGTGAATAGTACAGTCAAAGTCATTGAAACTGCTTAGGAAGCTGGCCCATGCAAACATGTTTCTAAAGCTAAGTACTAATTTTTAAGATCTCTGAAGATTTTCTCATCTTTCTTCTTGAGTTTCTCTGATCTCTGCATTTAATCTTCGGGTACTCCCATTGACATAGAGCAGTTCAGCTGCTAGATGTCTTGTACAAGAGTTCTCTGTATCCACATATACACCAGTCTACTCCAGACATGATTACTTGGCTGCATCCATACTAAAAACCTAGCCACTCACTCTTTTTGAGGACAACTACCATGGTCTGGCCAATTCCACAGGGTTACATTTTCTTTCCTTTCATGTCAGGATGGTCTCATCTCACTTGTGAATTGGGAGTGGTCCCTGACCTTTGCTAGTTCCCTGTCTGTTTTCTGTGTTAGTGGCAAGGTCAGAATGTGTTGGGGTCTGCTGAGTGGTTTGACAGTGTGGGGGGATGAGTTCCAGGATTGAACTTGGATCTGCATTATATACTGGTGCGAATACAGTTTTCTGTGGAAGCTAAAGTTCTGCCTTCTCTCTCTAACATCTTTCATTGTATCATCTGACAAATCAAATTCAGCACGGTTGAAGTGAAACATGTATTTCCCTGTCTGCCGTCACCACTTCTAACAAATACATCTTCACAGCTACTGCTTTTCCTGATCTCTACCATCTTTGCCTGTCATGTAGAATGATAATCTGAACATTGCCTTCAACCTTAGACTCTCCCTCAAGCCTTGTATCCTGCCTTGGTCCACCAAGAGCCCTATGCAGCTTATACTTATAGTACAAAAATTAACAAAAGAAATAATTAATAACAAGGATAAATTTTTCTGGGAGCAGGAAATTTGAAGTGTACGTTGGCATGGGGAAGGGATTCTGAGCATAGAGAGAGCCATATAATAAAAAGCATTATATGGATTTATAAACCATAACTAACATATAGTTAAACATGAACTTTTAGAAAGATATGTGGACAGATAGGCAGGGAATATAGACAGGGAATTGATTTTGTTTCTGCAAATGACCCTGCTCATTAGATGTAACTACCCACCCATTTCTTTTCCCCTTGAGAAAAAAATAATGTATAATTTTGATGTTCACATTTTCAAAAGAGATGGTGAACAATTGGAAGCAGTATAGAAAAGAAGCATAATAACGTTCAAAGACTGAAAAGAATACCATAAACCGATCTGTTTATCAAAGCTAACTTGATAAAAACAGGTAAATGCTTTCACGTTACCTGATGCTGAATGAAAGGTGCCCTTACCCTTGACAGCAGCTAAGAGGTGAATAGGAAGAACCTGTTCCAACCTGAAAAAAATGTTAGAATGGAAAAGAATGTTAAGATATTTGCTTCTTTTGTATTCAACTGGTACAGCTTTTATATACTAGAATATTTTTTAACTTATAGTACTTAGTATCACATAGGTTGCTTGGATAGGCAACCAGAAAAGCAACAGTACTTTTATAACTGAAACAGTCATGTAAAATTAGTGCATATATACACACCAGCCTTTACTTCTGAGTATTAATTATTTGTTGGAAGTAGTGCCTAAATAAATAACTTTAATGTGCTACATTGGCTCTACCTGCAGCTTGTTTCTATTGTTTGTTTATCCCTTCGTGTGTCCAGAAATGTGAGTAAAACACATGGAAAGCATGTGTGATGTGGAAAGATTGCTGACGATCTAGAATGTAAAGCACCTAAACCAATTCCTCTGTGCTATAACTCGATTTAATGCAAATGGAGTGAACAAAATTTCATCAGTGATGAATCTGGCTCAAGCTGTTAATTTGCAAAACAACATGGAGATGCGACAAAATAGCTCTTTTCCTGAAGGTGTTTCCTGATATTTAATATCAATGCACACCATTAAGAAAAATGACTCATTGATACGTTGAGACTATATAGAGCAGTGCACTCTGAGCAGATACTACAAAAATGAGGGATTTGGGGCTGTTTCATTTAGTTACTTCTGTATGAGAGTTTTTTTCCTTGCCAAGGTCCCTGAATCATAATAATAAATGCAATATTAACAACTCCTGGATAGTATCACATTGTCGCAATACCATCAGGTACACATATTCCACAATAAATTTAACTGCAAGGCTCTTTTTCCCACTGGAAAAAAAAAAATCTACTTTTATTTTATCCATTGACTCTGCCCTTTGTACCACCTGCCCATGTTTTTGGGTGACAAATATACCCTGGTTCCTTATTGACGATAGACGAAGAGGAGGCAGGGTCATAACAACATCCCAGTTAAGTGCTCAGTGATAAGAAGCCTGGCTTTAATTTGCTCTCCGATAAGTGTTTGTAATGCACATTCAGACTGGAAGAATGAAGGGAAATGTGAACTTGGATGCACCCTACTGAAGTCAATAAACTCTGTGGGGCCAGTCTTACCCTTTTAAAAATGTGGCTCCATTGATTTGCAACACGATGAGGATCTCTCCCCGCATATTGTCCTGGACATTGAATAGTCTTCAGCTCTAGAAGAACTGAGTATTAGAACTCTAATTTACAATCAGCACTGTAAAAAGCTTTGTCCTATTCGCCTTGTCTGGCAGCAGCAAGCACAAATGTGTTTATTGAAACCCATTCCAGGGCATTGTAATTGTCCTTATTTAGGCAGCCTTAAAAAGGGAGCAATATATAATTCATGGAAATCTTTAAAAACTAGCTGACCAAGGCTCATGACAAATGCTTACAAATGGGAATTAAAACCTGAGTTGTCAGTGAGATAATTAGTTTATTCCAGCACAGTGAAAGGCTGTGGTTGTGATGATGATGGGTGCCATCTGATGAGTAAGGAATCATGTTACAGCACAAGCACATTCTCCCTGTTCCGCTCCCCACTCCTCCAGTAGAGACCTTATTTAGCCAGCTATGATACTGCTTTTCAGAAGGAAAAAAAGGAGTTGTTTTAACTCTGCTATTTTCTGGATCTTTTCAAATAGTGATTGACAAGCCCCCATTTGGCTGGAGTAGCATCTGAGACCACAGATGTCAAAGAGAAATGTTTGCAAATTCTGTTCCCTCTCTTAAAGCTATTATTTTTAGTTTCTGACGAGCAGGCGCATATACCCAGATATTCATAAACAGATTCCTAATGCAAAGGCTGACAGCAAATTGGCCATATTACAAAACAAATTGTACCTTCTGTCAATAGGTTCCATACTCTGGATTTTCTTTCTATCAGCATTGCTGGTCACAACACATGAAGACTGCAAATGGGACATCATTTTCCTGTATTTTTTATGTAGCTAGGACAGCTGTGGAGGGAGCGAGGAGAGGGAAATTAGGTAGCTTTTCTGCATTAGCATTATGCATAGCATAAAATGATCTGCAGCTAGTCAGGAATGTAGTCAGCCGGAGGCAGCAAGTAGACTGAAGCTATCATCACACGAGATAACCTGTAAAGAGAGATGTTGTTTCAGTCAAGTAGCTCAGTCTGCAAACTCTTATCCTTCAATCTATGAGGATAAAATGCTGAAGATTAGACATATGATCACTAGCAGACTTATTACTATGTGTGTTATCCACAAATAACAGGAGAATGACGACAACTATGAATAAAAAAAAAAAAAGAAGTGTGTAGTCCTGTTCAGAACGGAAACGTTGCTTTATAGAGTGTCAGCTGACTTTGAATGAATCAAATAATCATTTATTCTTTTTGCTCCTTATTACCTTCAGTCGATTTACATTCCTAAATTTACTTTCTACATTATTATAGTGCTTTCCAAGTTTTTTGTAATCAAGCCATTACACAAAGAAGTATCACTGGGTTTCTTATGGCAGACCCTGAGGTGCATAGTCCATTCTAGCCAGGGTAAGATTAGAAAGATAAACCCAATATAGGAAAAAAAATCTTGATCTATTAAAAATGCTATTAAAAATCTATTAAAAGATCTGTCACAAGCAGTTAGCCTGCAGATGCCAACAGCTCCTATTAGGAACAGAAATAAGGAAGCTGGATCATGAGAACTTAAGCACTGACATCTCGATAGTTAAAGATTAAACCCTTCATGCTAAATGAAGTCAAAGCAAGCTCATTGTGACAGATAGATCTGCCTCTCCAAAGGACAGGTCTGATGAAAACAGTTTTCCCCAAATGAAAATGTTAGCAAGTGCTAGAGGAGCTGAAATGCATCCACTTCAAAATAAATTCCAAGCCATAGAACAAGAATCTAAGTGTGAATAATGCTGGAGATGGGATTTATTTGCATTACCCAAGTCAACATAATATAATACAAAAGTGTCCAGTGGAAATACCGAGATGTTATTCATGACACAAAACTTACCACTTTGAAAAAGGTAAAGTTGCAAAAGGATTGCATGCATTTGCTTTTCTTGCTCATATACGACTCACTTGAAGACGGATAAACTGTGTCAAATTTAAATCTCGTGTCATGCTTACGTTGTGCTTGTGGGATTTCTGCTGATGTCACTAGGACATTAAAAGGCAAAGTATCCCCACATCCTACAAATATAGTGACATTTGGAAGAAAAAGTGAGATGTGTACCACGGATAGGAGATCTGCACTGCAGCCGAGTGAAGGAAACTTTGTTCTTGGTGTTTAATAAACTTCCTGTCACAAGTATCACTCTCGGTCTCAATGATTTCAATCTGAGTGAACTTTCTTCTTTCATGACTAGTGAAGTGCCTGTAGCTGGATAACAGAGGTTAGTTATTTTCTAAATGTCAGTTTTAGCAGAATGTAAATGACTGGAGAAGATGAGTGCAATGCATGCGTGTAATACTTTGATGCGTGGAGATTAAATATTTTACAGAATGAATCATTTCCTGATGCTTCAAATGTGTGGCTTTAAAAAAAAATGTCTGTGCTTTTAAAAAAGTGCATAGTTGTATCATTACAGTAGTCATGATGAAAGCAAAGTCATTTTGCTTGTGAACTCAGTCACACCTTTCCGTAACTCCTTTCATTTAAGTTAATGGTTGACCACATGACCCCGTGTTTGTGTAGCATGATGTACTCTTGATATGATAAGAGTTTACGTGGAAACAGGCTCTCTTGGTTTGGGGAGATACAATCAATCCCCTTTCTCTGTGAACAGGTTTCGTGAAATGAACCCACCAAGAGGTTTTCTTGCAAGCTTAATTCATAGAAACTGGTATCAACTATTTTAAGTTTTGTTTCAGTAAAAAGATATTTGTGTGGTTACTTACACCACATGCTGGTTTTGGACACACACTAGCGTGACACTGTGTTATGTGGGTGGCTCCCTAAAGGGGTTTGGCAGCACTTTTATTGTGACCGCCTGTCTTTATGTGCTAAACTCACATTATGCAATTGTGTGAGATAGCTGGGGTCACACCGGATCAGTATTAGGACAAGAGCTTTCTAAGCAACAAGTAGTATTGGTGGAATCAAACATTTATGATTTCTCCAAGAAATGTCGACACCTTTCAAATTTAGAAGCAAAGCAGATTCAGGTAATGTCTGTGTCTTTAATTGTGGAGAGTTAAGTCTCAAAATCCTACAACTTGGCTATTTCTGTGACAGCATATATGGAACTGCAAATAAAGACAGCTTGGTTACAAATGGTTGTCAGATATGGCTTGCACTATCAAGAGTTAAGCAGAGATGGATGATTGGCATGAACTGCATATTTTTAGTTAAGAAATTAAATATCCATATAATTACTATTTTTACCCTTTTAATTGCAAAGAGGTTGAAATAAGAAACAGACAGATTTAAAAATGAATTTTTCATTGCATTAATTAATAAATGACTTTTTAAATTGCTTATTCATAAGAAAATGGACGTGCTTCATTGACTTTTTCACTTTTCCCCTTCAGATTTGTCTCCAGGGCAAACATCTCTTTAGCTACACACCTGGCCTAGAAGAAACCTCCTATTTCAAACTCTACTTGTTGTGACAGTGCCTGGTATGATGATTCTGCTGCAGAGCTAGAGGTGTGACAAATTAAGTTGCAGTTCATAAAACACATAATGCTTCCAGGTCATACTGCTGTTTCAAAGCCATTTTGTCTCAGTTTTTGGGCGAAAGGGTGTAGTTTGGGTGTACGAGCTAGGAAAATCAGTCCGGTGTAACTCTTTGTCTAGGGCTAGAGCAGGGGTGTCAAACTGATTTTTACCAGGAGCCACATCAGCCTCGCGGTTGTCTTCAAAGGGCTGAACGTAATTTTGGGGCTGGATAAATGTAACTACTCCTACATTTATCCAGTCCCAAAATTATGTTCGATCCTTTGAAGGCAACCGCGAGGCTGACATGGCCCCTGGTGAAAATCAGTTTGACATCCCTGGGCTGAATGATCCTGTTATCATCTACAGCAAGCTGTACTAGCAGTGTTGTTTGGGGCTAGGGTGCATGTCTATACTGCTGTCCTTGTGGAGGGGTGATGGGAGGAGGGATTACTGAAGCTGACTTTGTGGGTGAGGAAAAGGTGTCCCAGAGAAGTTCCTGGGTGTGGGAAGAACACTCGTCAGTGGCTGATGCAGCTCTCTGTCCCTGGCTTTTCCTCTCTTCACCGCATCTTCTGCTGGCCAGAAGAAAGAAAAAAGTCTTTATATGCTAATCTAATCTAATGTTCGTAAAGACCAACACTGTCTGTCCTCTGATTTACCTTTACATCTGTGCATATGTACAGGATAAGGCAGATTCTGGTCTTTATCCTCGTGTCACACTGTCACCTTAAAGTACCCTCAAATATTTTATAATAAGATGGACTTCGTTTATTCCAGTTTTTAGGCTCACCACAGGGTGAATCCATTGTACATGGGATTCAAAAGAGATGTGAGAATGTTAGCTATGGACTCTCCATTTTGTATTACACTGCTCAAGTGTCTTTCTTGTGTCTCTGAAAAGCAGCAGGAGCTCTGTCATATCCTTCCTTGCTCTTCCCACTCCTTACACCCAGGCCGATGGGTCAGGCAGGTTGTAGTAATGGGAAATTACTATCTACAAACATATTGTTTTACTAGTTGCATACAATAAAAACCTGCCCCAAAGCAGCACAAAGGACATAAAATGCAGCATAAAATCACACTCAGTTTGAATTTGGCAGGGGGGTGGTGGTGAGTGTTTCCTTTTAGATTGTGGCATGAAAACAGACTAAACCAACTACTGTTGTTGGAAAGCGAACTTTCTTTGTGATATATGTATTATCTTAGTGGGTTTTGTTTGTTTGTTTGTTTGCCAAGACTTAGATTAACTAATATTTGAAGACGGCACAGCCTGCTCAAACTGATGTTGGTGATACCCTTTCACAATGTCAGGAAATGAATGGTCCCTATGGTCCGTGAGTACACTAATGAGGAGTTTATGCCCCTCAGCCTGGGCAGTGAGGGGTTCGCTCAGTGGTCAGTAACGCAGCGGCTTGTTCACAAATGCACTGATGCCATTTAGAGGATGCTCTCTGAGGTCTTTCTGTTCTCACCCGCCTGCTCCATGAGCTTAAACATCTCTTGTAACTCCGTTTCCCTAATACCACTGACACTGCAAGCCCCTGTCCCTCATGGCAGAGAGAATTAGGTCTTGAGGGAATATTTCTCAAGGGTCACAGAGGGAAGGCTGACGAGGACAATATATGTGCAATTTCCCCAAATTCAGTTACACGCTTTTATACTCAGAGCTTAAATTCAGTTAACATTGTGGAGGAACATGTCTGAAGCTGCAGTACTTCGCAATCTCAGCTTCTTTATTATCCTTTTTCAAGAAAATGTCCAGCTTTAGGAAACAAGGCCACAAACAGTACAGCTTAACACTTGTAACAATATAAATGTGAATCTAAGAGGTCCTGAAAGAGGAAAAAACAAAAAAAAAAAAAAAGAAGAGCTGAAGCAACACATTCCTCTTAACTGGAAATCAACCCTCACTTTCTAGTGTTAATTATTTTAAGTCAGTCTTGCATTTCATTTCCATAAAAAGGGCATAAGGAAGGTTACAAATCTGTGTCATCTACTGTGAATGAATTATCTTTTTGAAGCTCTACAGCCTATGGTATTTAAATGAGGCCATCACTGAACATTTTTCCCAGTCAAGAACTAAGCCTAATGAGCCAGGAAGAGCACAGGCACATGTTTCATCCCTAAGGAAGAATATTTATGCTCAGAGAGACCTATGGAGCTCAGAAAACTGCACAATCACCATTTGAAGGTCTGAAGATCTGGCTCAAAGCAACAATTTGTTCTGGTGATGCACATAGTAAGAAGTATTTTGAAAGCAGCTCCTGCAAAACAACTACCACATATCTGCTCTCTTTTTCTTCCCATTCATTTGCGTTACATCCTGAACCTTATATTGGTGGACAAGAAGCAACTCTGCAATAGATATTTTGAGCTAGAAAGCAATTTCTAAGAGATTTTATTTATTTTTCTTTTAATAATATTACTTACATATAAAGAAACAGATTCTGCTTCCAGTTGTACCATCATAAACACTCCACAGATTTAACATGACTTTGCATACATGAAGACACAGTTTGGCAGGCTATTTACCAAACATCAAGATGGTTATGTACAGCATCCCAAATTTGAAAATTAATGTGAGTTTTAGCTATTGAGGTAACTAGATAATCTATACATATGAATATTCTAAATAACATTCTTCTTTATTTCCTACATAGAAGCTGAGTGGGCATATTTAGTAAGAATCAGTAACTGAAAGAACATGTTGTTGAAACATGTGCAAAGTTGTGAAAATCCTTCATCCAAATCAGCAGCTATAGTTAGGGGCAGCCTTAGAATACGGAAAAAGTCAGGTTGTAGCTCAGTTTACTACCACTGTGTGCCAAGAAATTTCCAGGATGGTTTGAATACCATATGCAATGCTCTTGTAGGATTGCTGTTATCATCCTTAGAGGGTCTTCAAAGCATCTGGATGTTTCCAGGATGCAGGAAATTTGTCTCTTCTGAGGGAGAGGTAGCAAGTTTCTCATAACAGTGCAACATACACTTTCTATCAGCTGGGTCCCTAACCTGCAGAGATTACACTTGGTCATGTGAAGAGGCCTTATGCCACCTTGCACTGGAGGTAGAATACAAACCAGTTGTCTTAGGGGAATCAAATAGTTGATTTATAATAGGAAAATGTAATGACCCTTTATTTTTCTCAGAGAAACTGCAGACCAAAGAGGTTCCAACATTTTATATGAGATCATCTCAATCTGAAAGTTTTGACAAGGTGCCGGTTCTGAATACTTTTGTGGGGACTTCTTTTTATCCACAGGATCCATTCTTCTTCCTGTGAAAGAAGTGAAAAGCAAACAATAATAAAAGATTTTCATCTGAAAAGGACATGAGCACAAGTTAAACAAATGAGTATTTTTCTTTTGATTACCTCTCATTTGCTACTGAACTGTGAATTTGCTGCTTCATTAGACATGAGGTGAACAAAGGGAATGCTAATTAAAGGTTGTTACCTCTCCACATCATTGGTGCCTAAACTCCATCATATCTCTATTCCATGCTAGGTAATGCATTATAAAGAAATGATCACTTGTTTTGTTTCAGGGCATAAAATACAGTATGCCAGGTCACATGCTAAAACAAAAAAGTTTGTCATAGAGATGATGATTACACTTCAGTTGTGAGCTACTGTATTCTCATTTTAGTTATCTCATAGGACTGAAACCAGAACCCAGTCTTGTTGAACTTAATGAAAGTTTCCTATCAATGAAAACAGGAGCAGATCTCTAAAGGAGAATTCTGACTTACAACACAATGTATAGGTTGAAAATCAGGTTAGTCACTCAGGCTTGGGCGAATGTGCCCATTTGTTAAATCCCAGCTGAGGAAGCAGCTGTGGTATAACTGAAAAATGCTTTCTCTGCTGTGCACGGGACAAGGAATCCACTGCAGGACAGATTTCTTCTGAGGCATCAAGGCTAAACAGTGTGTGCACTAGCAGGGTACCACTGTCAGAGAAGAGACCCGTCATAGAAACATGGTACCATAACTCATTGAATTAATGAGCCAGCTCCAAGCCCAACTACAAAAGTCAGTTCCATCTCTAACTACAACACATATTCAAGATTATGCACACACACATTTATGTAGACATACACATAAATAGATTTTCAAGTACAGTATATGTATAACTACATATTTACAGCTAGGAATTGTGTTTCCAATCTTTGTCACATGCAGAGAAGCTGTGATCTTGAATACATTTAAACTTATATGTTACATGTCTGCTAGGCTTGAGTGAGTAGAAATACAAATTCTTGAGTCTTTTATGTTTGGAATATTTTCAGTGGTCCACTTCCCTTGCAATAATTGTTATCCCACTCTAATGGAGATGTCAAAGGAAAGCCAGAGGTAAGCCACTTTCAATTAAACAGGTTTGCAGGAGGCAGAAAGCAGTCAGGTGCTGTTCCTTGCAGGTCTGACAAGGAGACCTACTGTTAACTGCTGCCACGTCACTGAAACAATGTCCTGCCACTTTCAGAAAAAAAAGTGGTAGAAGTTATGAAAAAGAAATGGGGAATTAATTTTGTTAGGATACAAAAGGTACAGTTCTTTTATAAATATGTTTATATATGAATAACTTTCTCCTTTGTTTTCTAGATACTTTTTCACCATTAAACAGAGCTGTATCTCATTTTTCATGGGTGTGTGTTATATAGCTTTATTCCACAACAGCACAATGTAGGCACAGTTTGCTGGTGAATTTTCCCAGCAGAGCTGTTTATATGTTGATATAGTCATTTACACTTGAGCAAAGTAAGAGTGAAGAATGGGAAGAAGTCGGATCTTGTACTTCTTGCTCAGTTGCCCAAAGCTGCCAGCATCCCAGAAGCAGCTCTGTGCAGCACGAATTACAACATTTGCTGCTGCTAAAGCATCAGATCTGTCTTATTTGATACTGGACTTACTAGATGTACTTAAGCACAGCAAATCCAAGAAGTCAGAAATGTCCCATGTGCACTAAGCTCAAGTCAGGTACAGTATAGATTCCTGTCCTCGTCTGAAGTGGCATTTTGTCCATGATTTCTAGTAGGTCAAGATCTGAAGAGCTGTAGCTGTAAATTACTGCTGGGCATAAGGATCTTCTGCCTTGACTGACGGAGTTGTCTGGTCTGATGATGTTCCTTTAAAGAACACATAGAAGATTGCTATAGTAACCTATGATACGATTAAAGATATTTCAGATATTTCTACATTTTATGATCTGAACAACATTAATTCACCATGTCTACTCCAAGGGGAATAACAAAAAGACATATAACTGCTTTCACACTTAAAACCAATTAAGCACTGGGCCTCAACAAGGTTTATTGGCTTGGGTTTAAACATCACATAATATGGTCAGATAGTTTCTTCTCAATCTGGAAGTGGACAAAGGCAAGCTTATACTTGCCCAAAGAATATGGTATAAGCTTACACAGTTTCTCTCAAAAGAGCTTCACATATGGTCTGGTCTATATGTGAAAAGGTTTGAGAGTAGGATACAAATAAACCTCAAACTGATCAGTTTTAATCCAATATCAGAGTGGCTTTTTTGGTCTGTTTATGCCTCTTAAGAAGAGGTTTAAGTTAAATTGAAAAGCTATGCTTAAAGCAGAGCAAAGCTGTTTACATTGGGGATTATACCAGCATAGTTTCCCTTAGACAGCTATATTAGCATGGCAGATAAAATGTAGACAAAGTCTGCAGATGTTCTATGATAAAAATGTAATAAGCTGGAGGATGAAGAGGAGGAAGCACAGGAGTAACAACAATAATTTGTTGTTCTCATTTCACAAGCTTTGAAAAACTTAAAAAAAAACCAAACCAAACCAAAACACAACAAAACAAGCAGCATTTTTCTCTTTCCGGTTTCTGTGTGAAAGACTCAAACAGACAATAGGGTAAAATAATTCTGCCAGGGCTTAGGAAACTCTGCTGCTGACTATACAGAAAATGCTGCCAAGTTCAGGAAATAAACAGGCTGAAATAAACAGAAAAACAACATTTTATTTTTCCAAATCTCTTTCTTTTAAAGTAAATGTTCTCTCATGACAAACGTGTGCAAAAATAGTCCAGACTGCAACGTTACTGGTATGTCTAGGTTGCTTCAATGAAAATACATTGTGCACAACCCTTTACATTTGTGGCACACTTCCCTGGAAAGCATTTGCCCCTTTGCTTGCCAGCAAAATCAAGCACGCTGCATGTTGTTACACATGCTATCTTAGCCTGGACAAGAGTGTAGGATTTATGAGTCTCCAGATAGGGGCTGAAAAGTTTGAGACAACAACGTTTTTAGGTTTTGGCAAAGAGGGTGCCAGCTGGCTGGCTCTCAGGATTTCCCCTGTCAAGTGATCCATGAAGCAGCGTTGGCACCAGCTGCACAGGAAAGCGAATATACCTGGACCCTCAAAGGGAGGTCAAGTACCTCATTGACAGCCTACAGCGGGCGTGAAAGAAAGAGTGGGAATGCAAAAAGAAAAAGCGAGCAGTTGCTCTGAGAGAAAAACTGGGGGAAAAGTTATGTGTGCTGCGTTGAATACAGCATGTCCATCACCTTCACATCCATGGGCTGGCCCTGTGAAAATGGAAACAGCTCAGCACTGCTAGGACTGGAAATCCTCATGTTTCACTTCAGTCTTTGAGTACAATTAATATGTCTGAAGAGCATAGTGTTATTGTTTATTGTCTATGTTGTACTGTCTACTGCTGAAATGAATTGCTTCCTAAATTTATTCAAATATATTCAAACCAGATATAATGGAGGGACATGTCTTACAGACTCCTACGACAATGATTTCCCACTGGTGACATTCGTTGCACTAACAGAGAGTCAGTACTTTACAGCTGAGCCCGTTTTCACAGCCCTCCTGTCCTGGGCAGAGCTCGCTCACGTGCGCAGTCCTGCTGGAGGGAACAAGACTGCCTGCTTTTGGGTGCCGTGCAAAATAAAGGCTGTGTCAAGTTCCTAGGACTTGATCAGGTGAGAAACTTAAGGATCTCAACTCCTGCTGAACTCAATGGGGCATTCGGCATCTCTTTGGATCGGTCCCCTGTTAATGGGAACAGCTGCTCTTGGCCATGGTGGCCTCTGCTCCCCTTCTCATGGCGAGGCAGCCCAGCCTCCCGCCGCTGAGCGTAGCTGTGGGTGAGAACGCTTACAATGGCTCAAGGTGTAGCTCGGGTTCTGGCGTTTTTACAGGATAGATCAAGAATTCTGAGGCTTGAAAAATTATGTTTGAAAAATAGCACAAAACCACTGTTTTTTCACTGTTTTTTCAGCTCCTGGCAGTGAGTCTGACGGATGTTCTGAAGCAGAATAAGCAGCATTCGGCCTGTCCCCACCATCTGCCCAAGTCCTGTTTTCTTTTCCTCTTCAATTCCATTGGAAAATATAAACAGAAAGTGGGGTTTTCTTTACCAAGAAAGATCATGTGTTGGTTTGTACTGAAACTCCTGAGTCCTTTGTATTCCGGGAGAATACAGCTGCAGCATAATGAATGGCGACCATTTGAACTCCCTGAGATAAACTGCTCCAAAACTTGATAAGGGCTCTTGAACTATATTCTTGCTACACACAGGACTTATCTGGAAATTGGATAAATCTCGTTTTCTGCCCAATTACAAAATAAAGGCAACACAGGAGATGTATTCAAGATATAAAACAGTGATTTGGGAGCAGATGGAAATCTGAGCAAGTATTGAGTTACAGACTTTATTTCCCCGCTCTGTGTGTTTTGTTTGTTCATAGAAAATGCTTCTGAGGAAAGATCCAAGTTAAGGAGCGACTGCATTGTTAGGCAGGCAAAACAGAGAGAGAAAAGGCACAGGTTATTGTTTATTTGTAGCTGTTTGTGGTAACACCTTGAGGAACAACTGACCATGGAGACATTATCGCACTGCTCACTGAACAAAAAAATAGACTCCTTGCTGTAAGCAACTAATGCTTGAAAGAATGAATCATACAAAACATAGAAGGATATAAATGTATAATTTTTATGCTGAAGCAGAGTCAAGATTCAAACCCATTGTTTCTCAGTCTTTTAGATAAAGTTTATCTTTCATTGCTATGGAGATACAATTGTACAGCTTTTAGCTTAATTCGGGGCAAAATGTGGGTGAAATCACTCTAGGCTTGATAGCATTTGCTTCCTAAATAGTCTGTTCTGTTTCAGTTATTCACTTCCTTTCTGAAACTCTTTTTCATTATTTTTGTTTGAAATGTAGGCTGCATGATTGAAATTTATTTCACCTGAAAATTTGGTCTCATGTCTTTTCATGACCACAGGAAGTGTCTGTAAATCCTCCCGAGAGTACTTCTACATCTTCCAAATGTCTGCTGTGTCTAGGAGGAATCACCCTCTGGAGGAGATTATCATGGTCCATAAGTACAGTGAAAGCCTATATTACTAGCCTAGACTGTAGTGCTTATTTCTAGAGACCTAAAATGAAAGCAAATTAATTTCCATAAAGGTGATACTAGCTTTTCTGGAACACCTTTCAACTTCTAAATCTCATTAAATAAATGCTTAATTAAATCTATTATGGGGAAGGCAATGCCTAATGGAAACACTATGCGAAACAGTTTGATCCTAGAGACCATGAAATCTAGTGGAGGCTCTATTGCTCCTACTGAGTTATTAGGAAATATTCTGATTCTGTAGTGACAGGTGACAGGATAAAATGTGGTGACACCTTCTGAGATGGAGGACAGACAGACCGCATTTCATCTGACCACGTTTAAGTGTCTACCACATCAACTAATATGTATAGAAGTAAAACAAATGGTACCAGGCTTATTCCCTCACAGAGAGGCCAAACTGAGTTATTTTGACGAGGTCTGTGCCTGTAATTTCCAAAACAGTGTTACCATGCAGAAAATCCATGTTGGAAATGGTTCCTCACCTGTGCTAACCTCTGAGCTGTGCCCAGCAGTTGGTAAAGTGATGGCTGGTTCAAGCCAAAGCTGCACCAGAAACTTCTCTAGCAATTTTTGGTAGGGATGATTGAACTCCACTGCCCAGTACTGTTTCCTGGCCATGTTTAATTTGTTAGTGTAGAGATAGCCTTAAGGTGCAGTTCAACTTCTCCCAATATAGACATCAAATGTAGATGAATGTTTCTCAAGCTGTGATCTGTGGACCATTTGGTGATCTGCAAGACATCACAAGGTGACTTCACAATTGTTTTGAAACAACTTCAAAAGCTTTTAAATATAAATGCACACATATATATTTCCAGGCACGCAAGCAAGAAAACAAAATAGGGAAAAATAAAAGTCGCTGTATACTTTTCCCAGGGTAGCTGAATTTTATTCAGATATAAATTAAAACCATAATGGAAACACTGTATTAAATGATCCCTGGCATAATTTCAAAAATATTATCTGGAAGTAGGGTTAAGAAGAGTTGAGGAACAGCAGGCTAGATGACCTCTCAGTGTCCAGCCAGACCCATGGCTGTGTTCTGCTTGGAAGCCTGTGCACATGCACTGCCTTGGGAGGGAACAAGTTTTATGATTCTGTGAAATCCAGGTATTTCTCCCCATACTTAGGTGTAGGGTGAGGCAGAAGTAGGTAGAAATGAATATCATTAGGGGGTTGAACTGAGAATGACCAGTTCACTGGTACTAGATAGGTCTGCTGTTCTAAATACATGTTGTATTATATCGAATACCCACATTTTATTATTTATTATAATGGGAAAGGTTTAAATGAGGTCACTTCAGGTTAAATCTGGATTCGGCAGATACATCCATGTACCACATTTCTCCAGTCTGCATTGCTAAGTTTATGAGAGGTTCACTTAGACACTTAACTTTATATTAAGTTGTTCTTTTGTGGTGTGTTCCAATGTCATCTGAAGTTTCTATTAACTAATTTGGCCATCAACCAGTTTGTCTATGCCGCATAATAGGGTTTTGTACAAAATGGATTTTTCGGTGTGTTAGGAATGTCATGTTTTAATCAATGTCTCTTTGAATGTTAAACCTAATGAAGGCTGTAAGTAAGAGACTATAAATGCACAGAGAGAGTTACCATGGAAACCAGAGCAGGATCTGCTGGGTACCCCACACTGGTAACACAGTGCAGTGCAGCACAGCCCTGCGCACAAGACGGAGGCCTCTGAAAGCATTTTCAGCAGTTAGACCAAGATTTTTTAAACCTTGGAGCAGAGAGCAGAGAGCAGAGAACTGGTTTGGGGGTAGCTTGTAGGTTGGCCACAGTGTCGTGACGGTTGGGTGGCAGCTGGTGGAGTCACCCACTGAGCTGGCACAGGAGGTCCACCACTGTTCAGGGGCAGGTGCACTTGTCCTCTTGGCCACGGGCTGGACAGTCCTCACTGCAGTTAGAGGAGACAAGTCTTCAGAAAAAACACAGAGGCCCTACACAGAACTGGACTTGCAACCCCCTGCAGCTGCAGCTTCTGAGACTTCTGGCCTGACACACCTTTAAGAAGAAGCGCTTAGGACATGCAGGATAGAAAAGTCTTCTCATCCAGAGGTTCCTGGTGATGTGAGGAAAGTCATTCTTGTAACTCGAAGGGTACCTCTGGCCACTACAGTGAGCACTGCTGAGGAGCCAGGTGCTCCTGCAATCACCGTGCATTTCAGTACCCATTTACAGATATGAATTGCAGAGTATTAACTCAGGATCCTCCATCATCCTGGTCCCAGGTATCCCTGGAGTGTCCACAGAAAGGTGGTGCAATGACTCAGAGGAACTGTGGAGCAAAGCCAAGTTCCTACAAAGAAAATACAATCTTTCATTTTCCCTCCTTATTCTGAATGACAAAGTGCTAGGACACCTTTCTAGGTTATTGAAATTAAAGAGGTTTTCAAAGTGCCATTTATTTATTGTCCTTTCTGTTTCATTTCCTTATTGCAGCTTCTTATGGCTCAGAAAATAAAACTGCATTGAAAGCTCTTTAGGGCAGGAATCATTATTATATTTATTTTCAGCACTGCATGATCTCAGTTCCTGCATAAATCTTATAGTCACTGTTGTGCTATACGTGCAGTAATAATAGCCAGGACTGTCTACTAAGTGTTGCTTATTACACATGTTCATTCCCCCCTTGATGCTTCTGGGTTTGCACTAAACTCTTTTATTCAACCTTCAGCAGTAAATCCAATTCCAATTAAAAAAATGTTTTTACTTTAACTTCCACAAATACTGGACACATTACTTTCTTTAAGATGTGGAGTATTTAATACATTTCAACTCACAGGGAAATTAGCCTTCCACTTCCAAGGGTGTAAAGCAGCAGAGTGAAAGTGGGCATATTTCAAACAGACGTGAATGCTCTCTCAAGCTCACTCTCTCTCCCTTGGCTCTCAGCCACAATTTTAAAGCAATTTGCCCTAATCTGCCATATGGTTTTCTTTCTTTGCATTTTATAAAACTGCAGGGCTAAGTGAATGTGCCTCTTCGATAGCACTGACACAAGCCTGATTTAATTTAGACTTCCGTATTAACATACCAACTAAATCAGTGCTGCAGCCTACAAGGGAAACTTTAGTGCTGTGCACAACCAGAGCTGTAATTAGTTTCCAAGTGGCACTAGCCTACAGCGCTTGAACTGGTTCTTCCTTATGATTATTATTTCTAGAGGTCAGCCCACAAGAACATCAAGTCTACTCCAGCAGCATGTGACCCCCGCTCCCTTCCCCGGATCAAATCAGGCCTCCAGTAAGACATTCTTCAGGCCTGAAATCACTTCCACACAGCAGACGTTCTTAGTAAATCTGATTCATCATGTGGAAGATCTATATGCCTGCTGTATGAAAAGCATCTCTGACTGAGATTTCCAGCAAGCCCTGCCAGTGAATCCTTTTATTCAAGGAGTCCGTGCCGTATACTTTTATATCACAGATGGCTCCAGGACTCGAAGACAATTTCCTTAAATAGGCCCTCGCACCAGGCTTGTCTACACGTTTTACTTTGGAATTTTTAGCCTGTAACAAGAATGTGACATGGTTCACTAAACATATGCTCCGTGTGCATTTTAAGCACACAAGTTGCCCCATAAATTGCAGTGGGTCTGCTCCCCTGCCCAGTGCCCACGTACACTCATCTGCACACCTGTTTAATTGCTTTGCAGGATCAGTTGTAGCATGCATCACAGGGTATCAAGCTAGAGTGGGTTCCTAGCTCCAAAGCAGTACGTTTGGCCTTTCTCACGGACACAACTTGGCTGAAGAGCTTCAGTAAAGTAGAATATAACGAGCAGCCCCATTAAATGGTGCAGCCCTCTCTCACCCACAAGGGCCGGTGTGCCTGTGTTCAGAGGATGCTGAATGACAGCACCACTGCTCAGGACTGGGAGACAGGCAAAAAGGGGAATTCACCCCTCTGGACTTAATTCTGAAGGCAAGGGTTATTTCTAAACTTGGCAGGGAAAACAAACAAGCAACTCAAAAAACAAACTGTTTAAAAATTAGGAAAAATTCCAGATACATGGACAAAAATATACTTACACTATTTAGCACACTTACAAGTGGAGGCATCAATGCTATTTTGTTTTACTCAATAAGCTTTCTAATTGAGAGTCTTTATAAAAAACTTTCACTCACATTTTTCTCAGCCCTCTGCAGTCAGTCTTTCCTATATTGAACATCTTTGTCAGCTGTTGTATTTTTATACAACCCAGAAATGAAATGTTTACCAGATCTCAGAGCATTTGTGGCAGATTTGACTGTTTTTTTCATTTGCATTTTGTTTCTGTATTTACCTTTTATTAAAAGCAGAAGTTAATATTGTGCTTCCCAGGGTCTGATCATTCTCTTTGATGTAAAAAAAAATACATAAAAGCGTGCAAGGAAAAGTTGTTAAAATTGCTTGTACACAGGACACATATAAACCTTATCTTCTCATCCTTAAGTGTGCTTCTCCCCAGTTCACTGGTGGAGCCATCGGCCGCTGTGGCTGCCCCACATGCAGACAGCACAGAGCAGTGTGTCACACCATGGGGATCGGAGCACATTTTGGGTTCACCACTGAGAAGAATCTTTTGTTTAGCCCAGCTTGGGTCAATTATTAAAAAAAGATAATTTCTACCCCATGGAAGTTCTACACTCTTTCAGAAAAAAAAAAAAAAAATCTTTTGAAGTCAGAATAATATCTCTGATTTCTACTTGTTTGCAGAATGTAAATTCCAATAAAAGTAATTGAAAGGAAAAATTTCTGAGCAGTTTATCTTCACTACTGTTCGGGAAAGAAAATATGCCAGAATATATTGCTCCAAAGGGCAAAGATGTCTTTTCCTGGGGACAAATCCATGCTATAAATTACTAAATAAGTGTTAAAAACTCATAACAGAAAACTTAAAAGAAAGTGAGGAAATGTATAAAAAAGAAAAAACATCTCAGTCCGACAGTTTTTGACTGAAAGCCTAAGTATTCAAAAAGCTTTCCAGACTGACATGTACCTGCTCAGTTACATCATTCTGTAAATCTCCAGCTCTGTGGGCCAAAATGTCCTCAGGATGGGGAAGGCACTGAAACCAGGTCTTTGTTTCTTGGCAGTGTGTTCCAAGGACTTGCGCTTTGATGTTAAGGAAGGACTGGAGTTACTGGCTGCCACAACACACTAACCTTGCTCACTGAGACTTTGCTGTAAGAGTGGAGAAGGGGCCTCCACACAAATGGAGATGACGAGTACCATCCCAAGCAGGTACCTGTGTTCTAGTAAGGAGCGAGGCTATGGAGATGTTGCTGCCCTGGGGCTCCAGGTTTTCTTTTGGCATGTGAGCAGAGGTTTGCCATGCAGGAGCATGGTGTCTATGGCAAAAAGTACACTACACCATATACACTTGGAAATGCTGATGAATGTGTCTATGCCACACAACATTTGTGGTGCAGCAATCCCTAAGCTGGTGCTGCCCTAAGTCAATAGGTCTGTAGCTCTTGGCAAAGTGCTGTACAAACTTACCAAACCAAACCACCACTGTGCAGTTCTGCACAGACACAGCTATAGATCTCTTTAGAAGACACTTCACCCGTCATCCAACTCTGCGGTTGACCCCGCAGAGACAGCAGTGCATGGCGACACACAAAGTAAATACATGCATTTAAACTTCTCACTAATTAGACATGGAGCAGAGTGCTCTGAATTATCCTGAGGTAAACTGACACCTACGTTATAGACACAAAACTTTGCATACTGAAGCACCCCTACATGCCATTGTGCCACATTCCAGGGTGTTCAATACAATTTCTGGTTTCATGACGCGAAGCCAGCACTCCTCCACAGCACAGCTACATGATATTTCAGGTACTTTGAATGGAAAAACATGCACGCTAGCCACAGGATCACTTCACAGGACTGAGAGGAGGCTCAGAGCCAAGATCTGCACACTACGAACACAAGAGCATGCCATTTTCCAGAATATGATGTGGGTGGATACAGTCAGGAGAACCAATGGAGAGCAGATCTCAGCCATTAGATCTTTTGGTTTGCTTGACATAAAGTGTGTCACTGGATCTGGAACTGAAAAAAAAATCAGTTATCTGTAATAAAACTTTAGTACTGATGTATAGAGAAGAAAATAGTCACAGAACTAGAGAGCAGAAGAAGATGCACAGCTCCTGCCAAATTGGTGTAATACATGTCACCAAAAATGAGAACCAACTTACGACTTAGCCTATATGTTAATTAATAAAATATGGATCTTCAAAGTCCTGTGCTGAAGAGGATATTTGTTTGCCTTTATACATTAGAAACAGTAAGAACATTAATGCTTTTGTTTAGATATTAACAAGCAAGGAGCAAAGCTCCCCATCTGATGGTAATGATGGTTTTTTTCAGATGCAACAGAATTTTTTTTAAATCTAATTGAGGAAATGGAAAATCCCAAGAAAACACAAGGTATGAGCCAAAGGAGTCCAAATAGGTTATCATTTGTCACTCAGGGGCCAAGTTAGGTCACGTTAATCCACTATATTCTATGAATTTCAGGTCCAAATACCAAAAAGGTATTTTTCAGCTTAATTCTGTGGTAGACATGGGCTGCTGGCTAATCAGTAAAAACATTTATCATATAAAGGCTAAGCCATAATTATCCCTATATGCCGCAGGAAATGTGCTCAAAGAAGATCCACAAATAATAAACAGCCTTGGAATAATCTGACATTTAATAGAATTATTGAATTAGTTTTTATCAATTAATTAGTCAAAAAAGCAAATGAAAGCCAAATATTAAAGTCTCAAAACTGTCACAGGAGGAGTTTTATAGAATGGTCTTGGGGTGACTAACAGCATGAGAATCTTCCCTCACCAAGCAATTTTGACCTTACATCTCCCCCTCCAGTATGGAGTTCTCTGCCACCTGGTTGTACTTAATTTTTATCTGGGTTTGTCTCAACCCCACCTGCTGAAGCAGATTCACTTTATATCGAGTATGTAAATACGCTCCAAGTCAACAAGAATGCATTGTGTATAAGAGCGGGTCTGAGGACTTGCCTAAGACACTGCCCCAACGTGCAAGACGATGTGTACTAAAGCTTTCTGTGGAGATGTGCATTCAGCATCCCTCATAAAGAGGAAATTCAAAGGATTAAAGCTGAGAGAGCTTCAAAACCAACGGATGAAAGGTAGCTGATTCCTTATCCAGCAGTTTTGCTAATAGAACATAGAAAAGTTGTTGGTTTTCCAGCCAAAACTATTTCATGAATTTGACCTAAATTTTCTAGCAATTTTGGGACAACCAGAATTGCATTTTTCCTCTAATAAACTATTCATCAGAAAGAAAATTACTGCTTTTTCAATAGAACACCAGCTGCCTACCCATTCAAAAAAAAAAAAAAAGCTTTAAAATCAAAAGAAGCAGAATTTAAAGTCTTATAGTATCTCTATACAGTCACAGAAGGCATGTAAAAAGAATAAAGTAAAAAAAAAATAAAATAAAAGAAGCAGGAAAGCAAAAGAAACATAGAACAGTATGGGATAATTGTAAAACTCAAGAGGTTATTCAACTGAACAGTTATCTTTCAGAAAATGGAGATCCAGCCCAAATGAAGCCACAAAAGAGTGTGTAAACTACAGCTTGTAAAATAGATGTTGGGAATTAAGACTGTGTTGTGAAATAAATGAACTTAAGTAAGTGACTCCTATTATCTCAAACATATCTTGCACAGGGGAGTTGTAGAGAGCTAGAAGGGAATGTGAACAGCAAGCAGAAAACTGAAGAACAAAAGTCAAATTATGCAAATGTATCAGATTTTGGAAGCTGAGATTGTTGCCTTCCCAACAACTTGAGTAACAGTGTTTAAATGCAACTTTCCTTTTGTAGAAAGCACCACTTTCTAAGCAGCCCCTCCAAATGCTTTCCCATCTGTTTCAACAAATGTGATAATGAAGAGGTTATGTTGCAAGCTTTAAAAAATAACTCAAGTTATTTGTCCATACTAGGAAAACACAAAGCAGGTAAAAGGTTGTTTCAGTCACCATAGTCCAAGTGAGCATAAACCAAAATACCCTTTCTTTTCTTAACTCTGCTTTGCATCCTTAGAGGAAGCCACTACTAGTTTAGATTTGACCAGTTTATGTTTGAAAGAACAAAACAGATCACTTAAAACTCTGCCCTGCATGGATGTCTTAAGCAGCTATAAAAATGAGCTATGCTTGGAAAAGGATTCAGCAACTGGAAGATTTCATTTCCTTTAACACAAGCTGTTAATACAAGACGTATCTGAAAACCTTGGCATTTTATTTACCTGTGCAGTTGAAATTGAGGGAGGTTTTTAACTCTGTGCAAGAGCAAGAGACTCTGTGCAGTGATGTTCCACCAGAACAATGTTAGGAATTGCAAGTGGTGCTGTGGGAGCCTGACCAAAGCAATCCCCGGCAGTGAGCCTGTCACCTTCCATGTCCTCTTGCTAGAAAGGGGACAACAGCTTAGCTACTGAAGTGGCAGCTGAACTCTAAACCTCTGACTTTTGTATCCTGACTCTGTTCAAGTGTATTTTTAAAGTAATTCCAATAGAAGTGCCTCAATTTTCAGTGTGTGAAACTGGGATGTATAGTCAGAATGTGACCAGGACCAACTCCTCTACTTATGCTCTTATTATTGTCTATGCAGCTGAGATCACAAAAAAGGCTGGGAGAATTGTTAGAACAGGAGTTGTGAACATCTTCCAGAGTAGGTTAAGGAAACCTTATAAACAATATTGGGATCAAAATAATAAGGTAAATGAAAGAGTTCACATAAATACAGTACCATTGGCTTTAGGGCTAAGCTCTATCATTACAGGCCTTTGATAGAACATCCAACACCAGAAGCACAATGTGGGTTTTTGAAACTGTGTGGCGTAGATAGTCCAAACTATCCAAATTTCTTTCAGGCTTTTCAGCATCTCAAGTAGAAGAGGGTGGTGATTGTGATTCACTGATCTCTATTTCCTAGATTCAAGAGAGAAGAAATAAGTTTTTACGGGTAAAGAAATCACAGTGTATCAGAACATTATTTATATTCTCTCTGGAATTTTTCTGTTGGTGGCATTTGATTTTGCCCATCCATTCCAAACTTCCAGATGTTCAGTGGTTCCCCTGAAGCAGGCAATCTAAGCAGGTTTCTTTCTGAGCATCCCCCAAATTCCAGAGGAATGGTGACTCCAGACAGGTCACCTGTACACGTGTACCTGGAACGCATCGCACGTACCACATATACGCACTGAGCAGATGGCCTTCACCCCACGGTAAATCTGAAGCCCTCCTAATGCATCAGATTTACTACCCATACGCAGAGCAGCTCTGCAGAGCACAGCTGCGGGGGCCAGTGCTTCCTGGGATGATTAGCACTTGTGAGTGCTACAGCACATGCTGCTGCCTGGGAAATCCCTGCCAAAAATCCAGCAGTCTCCCTTCTTCTTTCATTCAGTTAATGGAGGGTGAACAGTAGTTCGTTAGAAAGAGCCCAGTCCTGTAGAGACAGACAACAGGAGCAGTGGGAGCAGAGCTGGAGGTGGTAACACTGCTTAAATTGTTTCCGGCTTCACCACGGCCCTGCAGATGGGAGCAGGGTGGGTGCTCACCCGGCTCCTCTCTCCTCCCACCTGTGTGTTCCCCAAACCTTTCCCATCCTCCAGTGCTCTGTGTGAGGAGAGGCTCTGCTGGGGTGTCCCCACAGCCATGTGGCTCTGGGTCTTCTGCACAGGTTCCTCTTAGATACTGGCTCTGCCCCACCATCAACAGCCTGAGGAGGACAGCACTGTCAACAGTCATTCAACACCCAATTCCTGCTTACATTATGGAAAACAGAGATGCAGCAGAAGGTGCTGCTTAAAGGCTCTGGGGGACTTTCTTCCTTTCCTAGTCTAGAATAGCCTGTCTAGTTGGTGATGTCTTTGTGACTCATTTTGAAGGAGGAGAAATATGTGCTTCCTAGGAAAAGGGAGAGTTGGATGCAACAGTTGACCCAATAGCCAAATTCCTGTTTGGATTAATTTTAATTGCATTTCTTGCTGGGATATTATTGTTTTATTAACTGAGAATTGCAATGTTGTTTTGGCTAGGATAGGCATGGATAGGCTAGGAAAGCCTGGAGAAGAGGAGATTAAGAGGCACCTCATCGCAGTCTACAGCTTCCTCACAAGGGGATGAGAAAGGGCAAGAGCCAAACTCTTCTCTTTAGTGACCAATGACAGAACCTGAGGGAATGTCAGGAAGATGTGTCAGGGGAGGATTAGGTTGGACATTAGGAAAATATTCTTCCCCAGAAGGTGGTGGAGCGGTGGAACAAGCTCCCCAGGGAGGTGTCACTGCCCCAAGCCTGACAGTGTTCAAGAAGAGACTGGACAGTGTCCTAAGACACATGGTGTGAACTCTGGGGTTGTCACATGCAGGGACAGGAGTTGGATTTAGTGACCCTCATGGGTCCCTTCCAACTCAGGACATTCTATGATTCTATTATACGTTTTAGTTCAGATCTGCAGAATACATACCAAATTCACTCTGATATTTCTTTCCTGCCATGGTGACAAGACAGCATCTCAGACACCGTGTTTATTCTTTGTTTCAGTGTATTGATGTATTTTATGAGTCAATACATTTCATTTCTAGAGTTGTGCACTTCAGTAGGAAGAACTTCACTTCAGGGCTGAAAGACATACATCGTGTCAATAAAGACAATATTTTCACATTAGATATTGAAATGAAACATATACATTCTTAATGATTCCTTGTTGGCTTCTGGACTGAATTCCTACCAGGCATTCATTTCTCTCCTCATGCTCACTGTCTATTTGCTTCTCCTGCTCTCCTGCTATCAGGCAACACCATGCTTAATAGAAATCTGCCTTTCTGTTAGCAAGTAGCAGCTATGTGCAATCTAGCATGTGCTGAGTATAAAGAAGCTGTTAGAGTGCTTTTTCATTGTTTAGGTAAATGCTTCCTCTTTGATCCTACATCTGCCCTTTCTGCTGCTCACTCAGCAAGTTGACGTAGATCTAGCAGAAGGATGGAAGACCTTTACAAGGTTTCCTGTTATGGAGAAATTTTGGGAGCATCGTTTTCCCCCGCTCACTTTTTGCCTTCAGCAACAACAATCCAATTCTTTGTGTTTTCAGTGGGAAGTCAATTCTTTGTCTTGCCCTTTGCTTCTAGTTCTCCCTGAAGGCTATAGAAAGAAAGAACATGAATAACTAAGGCATGAAATAATAAAATAGTCCCGTTTACTGTTATCTTTCCAAGAACAGGGAAGGCATTAAAGTTCTGAAACCTTTTTTCTTGAAGCAAAGATTGCAGCTAGAACAGGAAATGGCACAACATAAATTCAATTCATGACAATTATTATAACATGAAAGGGAAATAGTATAAATCACTGATGTCAAACACTCTGTTCATTGGTTAGATCTGGCCCATTTGAGCTATTTATCTAGTTCCTGTGACAGATTTAGATTTTGCACCACACATGCTTTCATTTTTTTAAAATACATGCTTCAAGTTTTATGCTTCTGAAAAAGAGCTTCTGAATATGCACTGAGTAGAAGCTCATGTGTAGTTTTTTTTAAAAAAAACTACAGAAAACAAAGTATATTTGGAGAGACAAAGTCTAGCCCTGTTCATTTCAGGGGGCGTTAACACTTGAACAATTTTTGTGGTTGATTTTGAAACATTTCTCAGAAATTAATTTTAAGGAAAGATAAAGATGTAAATTTGGGGGCTTTTGTGTTAAAAAAAATGAAAAGGTGCATACTTTTTGAGGAAAAGAAAATAAGAAATATCATGCACATCTATAAAGTCATACCACCTAAATCTGACAGAAAGTTTGTTAAACTCCCATGCAGTCTTAGCCATCAAGGATGTAGATGTGAAGCTTAAACAACTGAAGAGAAATAGGTCTGTCTGGGCAACCATAAGAAAAGAGCCGTGTTGAATTCTCCACCCTAGCTGTATACAAGCCTGACCCACAGAGTCTCCTGGGGATGTCCCAGTTTTAGTAACTTCAAAGGGCATAGTGTAGTATTTTAGAATAAATAAAAGTTGCATAAAATGCATTTTTTTTCTTTTTTGTATTCATGCAAACATTGATTTGTATTGTTATAAATACAAATAGGGCCAGCTAGATATTTTTCACAGATCAGATTTATTTCACAGCAGTAACCATTTGATCAGATATTTTGTTGGCTTCTCATGTGAACTGTAGTGCGTGCCTAAGGCAGTTGCTGTTGGAGACAGAATACTTCCCTGATAGAATTTTCAACCAAAAACTAGGACCATGCTTATCTTATACTCTAATGCATTAAAATTCACCACTTACTTTCCACGCTTTAAGTGAAGTTACTTCATTAGGAAGGAAAGATATAGGTTTTTATGATGTACTCTGAAATGTGGCGTTTTAAAACACATAGTTCTTCCAACAAAGTAACTCAAGTGTGGAGCTGTGAAATCTAAGAAAAAGATAGATTTTAAGGAAAATATGTATTCTGGGGAATGGGATATTCTATTACAGAAAAAAAAATCAAGAATCTAAGATTCAAGTCTTCACACACTATTCCTAAATTAATTTTGAAGTACTTTGCTTTAATTTCTACTCCTGTCTTGAAAAAGTCAATGATATATTATGAATATTCCTAATTTTACACTGTAACTTACTGCATGTTATATGAAATATGGAGACCACAGAAAATATTCAAGCACTTAGAAGTTTTGTGTATATATATAATACAGTATTCCTTCAGCAGAACCTTGACTTTCAACATAAAATAAATTCTTATCAGAATTTTCATATGATTGTAATAGGATTTTTTCTGTTTTTCTTTATGAATATTAAATTAAATTAAAAATTTTGACATTGGTTTATTGCTGTCTAGATAGTACTGCGTATAATAAAATTTTCACATATAAATTTAACTTCTATTGTAAACTAAGAGTCTAAAATACTTTTTATTGTTCAGTAGAAATATGTGTGACGGTTTACAGGTTTGTTACAAATCAGTAATTCTTACTTATATGTACACGTTCATATACATAACCTCATTGTCAGGTAGTTAACAGCAACTAAAGGCACAGTATTCAACTGTCTTCATACAGTCCCTCCCAGAATTAATTTTATTGGTCTCAGCCCTCAGCTAGAAACTGGGAAAACTAAAACAGAAAGTCTTCAGGTTCCCTTAAAAAGCTAAACTTCCTTCAGTCACCAGCTCTCTAAGGCTGGACATGAGCAAGGAAACCTTTCTTGAGGAGAAGGATCAGTCGTGAACCCAGGGTAGCAGACCAGCACCACGTACACAGAGTAAAGAATCGAATAGAGCCTCCCATTCAGGGACAAGATAACAGTTCATTTAATGCTGATCCTCTTTATCATGAGCTGTACTGTTTTGACCATGCTAATCTGGAGGTCTGTCCTCATTCCCAGTTTGTCCCACAGATGCTTTGTAGTTTCCGGCTCCGCTCCTGCCCTTGAGGCTCTGTAAAACCCACTGGTGTCATCAGCCACAGACTCAGCACATAGGGTCACGGCCACAGGAGCAAGCTGGGACCCTCCTGTAGGGCTGGAAACAAGTCCTTACCACAGACAAAATCTGTGCCTTTTCAAAACCTCTTGTAGGACCAGGTCTTTCCAAAATCCCAATCTGGACCCCCGAGAGTTACCTCAGATTATACCTGCAGTTTCTGGGGTGGATATATTACACAAGTGAACCTCACTCTAGGAATATTTAGGGTTTTGTCGGTAATAGAGAGCTTCCTCCTTCTCTGGAACTGGCAACAATTGCAATTATTTCAAGCAAGGGAGTCATAAGTATATTATCATCTTAGTACTATGCATTATGTCTTCTGCAAATTTATAACACTGATTATATCCTCTCACACTCAGCTCCACCTATTATGGCAGTGGGGTGGTTAAAGCATCTCATTGTAGATCCAGAAAACTCCCAGTTATGTTAGTTTACTAGAAACTAGGCCATTTGGTAGGGAAATGAAAGACAGATGAGTATGAGACTAGCCATCACTTTAACTGCTCCTGGTTACAGGAATTATGTTCTCTTCAGGTATGATAATTCTGAAGGATCATTTTGCTTTGGATTTATGCAGGAAGCTATTCAAAACTCAAACAATTTCTTTATAGTAAGGGAAGAGCATCAAGGGCCAGGTATTCAAAACTGCACCTAAAATTCCCTCTTTTCCACGTCCACAGTGTGTTTAACCTGGAGACTCCCATGGCAGAATTCTATCACCACAAATTATGTTATTTCTCCTTTGAAATTTTGCTTTCAGCCCCTTGAAAGCAGTTGAAATATGCTACTGGAATTTAGAGCCACAGAGCTGCCTTTAAAGTACTTTCCCTGTAGCAAACTGGGGCATTAAATCAATGGATCTATTCAAGCGAGTAAAAGTTCACTGTTCTGATGATCAAGGATGCTTCCTCAGAATAGCAAATGGTTACTGAGGAGAAAGTCCACACTGAAATCCCACTACGGTGAAATTCAAGCCTGGCTGATGTCAAGGAAAAATCTGGTATTGGCTGTAAAAGGCCAGAATTTCACCCTTAATCATATCATCCCCCCTCCCAAGGAGATGGTATCATTGTTATTTATATATGTATTGCCATTAGAGTGCCAGGCACATCAGCTGTGCTCCTGGGTTGGTGCTCCATCCATTCCCCTCCTGCTCCGTCCTCCAAGGTGCAGTTCTCGCTGCCTGGAACAGCTCATGCAACCATGGGAAAGATGGCAGAATTAAGAACTTAGTGCTAGATTTTCACATCTCCTTATGATTCCCCTTTCTGAGTCAGAGCTTTTAAGGAATGGAAAGCAGCTCTAAAGAGACACCCTATTTATTTATTTGCATTTTTATAAAACAAAAATGTGCATTGGGATACTGTGCTGGCACTTATAACCACCCACTGAATAGATATTACAGTAAAGCACTCTGGTCATTATCAAACCTTGATAAATTTCCTATTATAAGCATGCAATATGAAAAGGAAATAGATGTCCTAGTCTGTCTCAGACCTAATTGCTTTGCTTCCATTCCTCTCTCATTTTTTACTAGCAGAAATTATGTCGGTTTGGGAGCAGAAAACTTAATTTCAGAGGTGATGTCCATCGGACACTGCTGAAAGTCCTTCGTGGACACACAGTTGGGCTAGAACAAGACGGTGATTTGCATCTGTCTCAGTTTCAGTTATTAATCTACTGTGAACGAATAACATTATTTATTGTATCTCCACCTGCTTGTGCTTTAGTTTGGCTATTTGTGTATAAGATAGTGTCAGGTCAGAATTCCTTGCTGAGTTTTTGTATTGGGCTTTGCACTGCTGAACTGCAATCTAAGGCTTTTTATTATTAATATAAAACAAACAACCAAACAAAGAACAACTATGGCATTTGCAGAAGAAGCTGTTTTTTTCAGGGTGAAAACAAATCCCCAGTAACATAGAAGTATATCTTATGCAATCAATATGTCAACTTTTAGCTAAAAATATAGTAAGTCTTGCAGTCACTTCTGATCACATCAGCAGCAAGTGACCCAAAGCAAGTCTTTTCTGTTCTTTCAAACATGAAGTGTGCATAAAGTGCAATTTCAAGATCAAATTCATTTTATTCTGATTCTATGGAATGCCATTGAGCTCCATATTGATACAAGGATAAAAGCTCCTTCCTCACCTCTACTCGGTTTTATTTGGTCTGGTGAAGAAATATAGTAAATCACTAAGGAAGGGTTTGTGGATTTTTTGTGGGTTTGCTGGTTGCTTTTTTTTTTTTTACCTTGAGGGCAGCCAAACACTGGAATGCATTGTCCAGGTAGGTTGTAGAGGCTCCACCTTGGAGATATTCAGAACTTGACTGAACAAGGTCCAAAGCAACATGCTTTGACCAGGGCATTGGACTTGAAGACCTTCAGAATATGTTTCTAACACATTTTTCTTTAATTCTATTAATCTAACAGTAAATCACAATATATCAAATAAGCAATCACTGCTTCTTTATGCAAAGAAAGCCAGACCAACTTTATGGCTGAGATATATTTTATTCCATTTGCTCAGGGCAAAACTGGGCCTTTATAGTTGACAAAAATAGCTACTCCTCAGCTGAAATCCCAGTGTACTGAAGTACAGTTGTGTTTCAATAGTAATATGTGATAATTATTATACACTAGGTCAACTAAGAAGTGGCTAAAAATAAAAAGCCCAAATCTGAGGTGTAGAAGAAGAATGAATTTTCCCTCAAAGCAAAGCACATCTGACAGTTTCTACACATGTCTTTTCTGGCCCTGTTGATGTACTACAGTGCTCAGTGGCCAAGGTGAAAGGAGAATTTCGACTCTGAGTCTAGCTAGTTCTGTATTGCTGGGGAACTTTTCAGGGATGACTTCTATCTTTCCATAAGGAACTGAATCAAATTGACCAAATCATTTTTCAAAGCCACTGAACCTCCATCAGATCTACAGTAAATCTCAATTGTTACTTAATAAGCAGGAATTCAGACAACCCAAAAGAAAAACAAAATAACAACAAAAACAAACAAACAACAAAACCCCCCCACCATGTTTTCATTATTCTTTTCTCTGATTCTGACTCAGCTTAACAAATCCTTATTTCCTATTTCCTGGGCTTAATTATTCCTAGCTGTAACTCTGTTAAATTAAATGGTGCTACCAAGAATACCATTCCATCGAAGGAGTTACAAGGTTCAAGAGAAGCCCTGCACATCACCTGTTCTCCCTGTGTAATAGAAGGCATTGGACCCCTTATCCAATTTCTAGCTCAAATCCAAGAGAGTATTGTCTTTGGCATAATCCTCACTTGAAAATTTCTAATGGTTTAGAATCCACTATTTTTCTCTACAATTCTTTTTCTGTAATGACCCTCAAAGTGATAAGTGGACATTTCATTTAGCCAGATTTTTTCAAGCTTTGGTTTCCAGCCCTTACATCTGCTAGACTGCAGAAATCTGTGAACAAATTTTAACCTTCAAGCAGGTACTTCAGGTCCTCTCCATCTTCTATCAGATGTGCAAAGCAGGTTAAGCTCCTTACTATGTGGCATTTTTTCTAATCCTTTCATTATTCTTCAAATGCTCCCTTAAGCTATTCAACAGGGAAAATCCTGATTTTCTGTATTATTCATGAAGTAGAACTGAACACAGTATTTCAGCAGCCATCATATCAGTGCCAAATACTAGATATTACCTACATACTCTATGTACCCCTTTTTAAAGATCAAAGCAATCACAGTTTTTTAATGGAAGAATGAGAAATTATTCTTAACACATTCAGTTGAGATAAGCCAAAGTATTACATTCTGTTCTAAATGGATGCTTAAATACTTTATATAAAACGGGAGGAAAAAAAACCAGCCAAAGTGCTGATCTTTATCTCAGAATATCCTAAAGCCCAGGATAAAAGTACCTCCACAAAGATGCCAGATGTGGGTTTAAATTCCTGCTCCGTAGGTTTTCTAGGAATTCCTTCCCAGACCAAACTAACTTCAGAAGCTGACAGACATCTGGATATATGTGGATAGAGTTGTCTTCATCCATCCCTCCCCCACTGAAAGAAGTGCTGAATTCTCTTGTACTGAGACTCAGACTCTCTTTATGGCACTGGGCACCTGCTCAGCATAGAAGATTTATGAAGACTGAATATACACTGTACCCTCAAGTGTCCCCCTAGGTGCTCAGATTCACTTCAAGCTGATTGAAGGCACAGATTTAAGGCAAGCTTGACATAACAAGAAGGTAAAAACCTTACTCTGGAACCAAGCCTGCTCCTGGCTCTTTTAGCATAGCCAGGAGTATTCCAGCACATATGCACACAGATAAATCTACCAGGCTTCATCAAGACACTACGAGCTGCATAGACAGATGAGGTAAAGGCATTCTCTTGCCAGATTTGTGTCACATAGGTAGGATGGAACAGTTGATTTAACCCAGTCTCTGGCCTGCTGTCCTCTAGACTGTGCAGACTATGAGCTCCATCCTTCACACATCTGTATTGCTTCATGCATTAGATTAGGTAGCCTCACTAATTCAGAGTTATAAATTCCAGCAGAGAGCGGGCATTGCAAACTGAAACCCTGTAGGTCTGATCTCTATTCATGAATCTAACCATAAACTGTGGCTCCTAACGCTCAGTCACCCTAAACAGTGCTTTTGAGGAACACGCAGAAGACCTATAACAATATCTTGCAGAACACAGTGAAACCAAGAATGCGATTGTGGCTCCCAGACTCTCTTGACCCAGATGTAAATTACGTGTGGGCAATTAGAACTACAGCTTACATGAAAGTGGCTTCCTCTGTCTGACTTTAATTGTTTTATGGAAACAGATTGCCTAGGAACCTCACTGCTTTTTCAGCAGTAACCATTGGATTTACGATAGCCTCCAAGATTGCCTACTATAAAGAAAGTTCGTGAGGGTCTGAGCAGATCTTGGGTTCTCTGCCATAAAAGTCATGCAGACAGTTGTATTGATATAGAGTAGCAAGTTTTGAGCCACCTAGCTAATCATCACTGAGCAGCTAGAGACATGGAGCATTGTCTAGATGCATGGAATTAACATTTAGAGAATGATTTTTGCAGCCCATCTGAACAGCACACTGCTGCAGCTACATTGCCTGCTATACCCACAGTAATTACTTTAATACATTTTAGGTGTTCCTCCCTATGCCACAAGCACAGTAATGGCTTTAGTATAGCCATTCTCTTTTTTTCTTTTTTTTTTTTTTTTTAGTTGAATAAAAGATTGATGGCCTAATTCGTTTGTTGTCATCATTTGCAACAAATAGTCAACTAAGGTTAATAAATGTCAGTCTATTGAATTCAGGAAAAGAAATCTTCAGCAGGAGGATTTGAAAGGTAGGGAGGGATTTCTTTTGAAAGTAGTGTTGTAAGCCAAGGATAAAGGACATGAAAGACCCTTCAGTAAAACTGCTAAGCTCTCCTCTGCCATTGCAGGATTGCTCTGAGATAAGCACATGACAGTGCACACCTTCCTTTAGTTAAAAAAAATAAGTTTAATTGAATAAAAAACAAAGAAGACCTCACAACCCTTAAAGATATAATTTATAATCCTTCTTTAATTTATTTGGATGTCTTTAAAGGTTCGGGTTTAATTCAGTTTTTATCTGGTGAGAAACAGCAGAAGGGGACATCTCTCATCTTTGCTGGTAGGGGAGAAAATCCATAAAATTATGCATTTTCATGTTGGAAGGAAGGTCAGGAACAGGACAAGAGGTTTGAAACTCCTTTACAAACAACATGAGTCACTTACTTTAAGTGTAGTGCTCGTGGTGGCTGTGCTACATCACAGTAAGTGTCATTGTAGGTTGTTTTAGCTGTGAAACGAATCAGAGGTGTTTCATAACCGCACAGTTGGCTTCCTCTTTGCTGGTGAGTATGACCTCTCCTCTGTGGCAGAAGTAATCTTCTGCACAACACCATGTGAAAACTCCTGGCTTGAAACAATAAAAAGGTTTAGTCTCTCTCCCTAGGTAATTACAAAATAGTCTTGTGTCATGTTTAAAGAGAGTAGTCGTTCAGTGGTGCACTTGGACTGATAAGATTTGAGGCCTGTTTTCTGCTCTGGCATCAGCTTCTTTTCTGGCTTTGGGTAAGTAGTTTCAGATGCATTTATATAAAATGTCAAATCAAAATTGGAGCTATGGGCCTTATCCTGTTTCCCGTGAAAATTATTAAAACCTTTACCCTCCAGTCTGCACAACTGTGTAAACTGAACTGTGAAAACTTCTGGTACTACATGGAACAGCCCAGTTAGGAGTAGTCCCTGAAGTGTACAGGCATACTTGGTCTCTCTGAGTTATTCATACCGCACCAGGCCTTTGCATCGCTAGACTGTACACTGTTACATGTTTCTACAACACTTAGCACGATTAGCTGAAAGCCCAACTTAGGGCGATTGGAATGCTTTAGCATTACCATCAAGTTTAGTCTTAGTTCTAATTTTCATTAGCAAAATGAGTTAGCAAATCATCAAATGGAAGATGCAAAGTGCATCTTTTATAACAAGTGAAGAACAGCTTCAGCATTACTAGTTTTATTTTTATTTTGTTTCCTTTTGTTATTTTTAAGGGGTTTTCTTGCTTTTGCATCACTTTTTCTTCTTTGCACTTTGGGTTGTGACTGTCCATGTTTAATTTCTGATGTAACTGGATTTTATATTCCAGGATGATCGATACCGTATACATTAGGTTATAATATAAAGCTGTAGAAAAACTGAAGAACATTTTTATACTGTCTAGAGACACCATTTATACAGACTTACCTAAAAAACTCAGCTCAGTTTTTTAACTGAGTACTCTGAAAAAGAAGGAAGGTGATAAAATGCTTTGAAACTTATCTCCATTTTCTAAACAGTTTACAGGTCCTCTCCATAAGAAGAGAATGGCCATGCTTGAGCATGGAAGTCTAAGGGAGATTTCAGGGCATGAGAATGAGCTATAAAATTGTCTGCGTTAACTTAATTACTCATATTTAACTTAATTTGTCTTGATATTTCCATAATATATTTATAGACTTCAGTAAATCCCTCCCTAGCCATTATTTTGACAGGCTTTTTACTCCTGTGAAGTAAATAAGAATTACAAAGACACTGGAAAGGGCAGTAATCCAAAAGCTAGAAAGAAAAAAAAAAGAAAAAAAACAACAGATGACATTAAGAACCTTAAGGATGATAGCAATCCTCTTTGATTTTGCTAGGGCTAGGATTTCCCTCTGTCAGCAGTAAGTTTCTTTACTGCCTTCACTTCAAGTGGAACAGCCTGAATCAGACTGCAGAATGAGGACACTTGTGGAATTTGGAGACATTAAGGTAGGTACTTAAGCATGCATGGAGGGATAAAGAAAGCTGCCAGCTCTAAAGAACACTAAATTCATAATGAAATTTTCTGAAAGAGGGGAATCATCAGCAAGTCTCAAAGGGCCAGTTTCTGTGAGGCTGAATGCACTCAATACTTCTACTGAATCAGGAAGTTCAAATTAGAGAGAGTTTGGGGTTTGGTTGCAAGGGGGGATGTAGCAGTGATAGTAATTTAACCATTGGATACCTAGGGATGTGGCAAATTCTAGTCTTGCAGTGCTTCAGGAATCCCAAAAAGGTAGTGTGAATCAGATTGAAATTGTGATTGTAAAAAGGTGTCATTGGTTGAAGATGCATGCAGTGAGTCATACAGGAGGCCGGAGCAGGTCATTCAAATCACTGTTTGAAATAATGCACTCTGCATCTTCAGGGAAAGAAGAAAAAGTGCAACTGATTTAATCTAAATTTAGCTGCATGCAATTTAGATTAAATTATTCATCTTCATTCCTAAAGAGTCAATGGAAGGAGATAATAAAATAAGGTGCCCTCAAGAGGTGTCTGTTTCTCTCCGCTGACTACAGGAGGATCAGGATGGCTGAATTACATTGATTAACTTGTCAGTGGCAAAATGAATTCAAGCATCTCTGCTTGTGTCAAAGTAATCCTTTGGTCCTTTTTAGTTACTAAATGACGATTCATCTTCTCAGTTCCTCCTGTCTGAACTTGCTGGGATTCTCTGGGTTTACTCTTGTTTTATATTTTATAAGGAAAAACAGAACCTCTCCTGCATTCACTGAAAGAGCTGATGGTTTTCATCCATGCATACAACATGCAGTGAATTTGTACAACTGAGAAAAGAGACTAGATAGAGACACACTATTGAGATATCTGGTTTACTTGCGTAGAGTACAACACCTACTTTTTATTGTTTACAATGTTATATTATTTAGAACATAAAAATGGGAATGTTGGACCTCAGCAGTATACACTGACTTCAACAGAGGATCTGTTTTTTGTTAATTTAGTACCTGCCGGAAAAAGGAACATAGCTATTTTTATCAGGATGGACACAATCTTTAAGAAAGGCCTATTCTTCTCTTATACAAAGTTCTAATTATAGACCTAATCTACATTGCTCTCATGAAAAGATAATTCATATCACAACACCTGTCCTACATTAGCAACTAGCCATCTCTTGCAGCTAATTTTAACGAACTTAGAAATACATGAGGAAGTGTAAAATATGTACTGCAGTATTTGTTACAGGTCATGGAAGAAATGTTGGCTTTTGTCCTCAGATGTCTGATTTGTAAAAGAACATACAATACTGTTAAACAGCTCCAAATCTTACATTTCCTGCCGTTAAGTGATCTTATTTTGTGCTTAATGGGAATACTCTGGTACACATAGTTACTCACATGAGCAAGTTCTTATGCTAGCATTTCTGTTTTAGTGATGCAGAATTCAACCCTGTGGTTAGCCAGTGCCAGTTGCTCATAAATAACTAACCAGAATAAGTAGTATCTGGTCCTGCTATTGTGAATGTAAAGTGTCTGAGAAAAATAAAACCCAATCTTGAAATAAAGGAAAAAAAATTTACTCTGCTAGCTTTGGACAAATTATTCTCTTAAAAAACTCATCACACCATTTGAGTGGTGCATTTTTGCTTTTCATGAGTGTTTATTTCTGGGGAAAGAGGATTCCTCTGCAGGTGGATTCGCCTTCACATTCATCATTTCTCAATGGAGAACAGCCAGAAAGCACTGAAATCAGTAATGCAGATAACAAGCCACTCAAGGTGCTGCTCTACTTTAGCTGGGCTTTGTTTTCAATTAAGAACAAGTGGGGTTTGGTTGCTTTAATTTGCCTGCTGTCTAGATTCCTTCCTAAGAAGGATAGTTTTATTTCTTTAACAATTGAAATTTACAACTTATTTCACAATTGAAATGAATGACAAGGGAGTCTCTCCCTCAGTTGCCATAGTTTTTACGCCAGGGATAAAGCTGATCCTAAGTACACAAAGCAAAACAAGTTAAGATACTACTTTATTGATTTTGCAAAATGAATTACAAAAGTGCTTAGGCAGGTGTCCACCCAATGCAAGGGCTGAGAGACAAGGTGGATCTTCCCTGCATAACTTCTCTAGTTCTGTGTTTATGGCTGGAAAAAAAAAGGCAAGACTGACAGAAGATAATGGGAAAACCCCATTCTACTCCCTCAGCCTGAGATCTGTGGAAAATTCAGTGTTAATGCTTCCTACCTTCTCAGAATTACTTGATTTCTTTGATTTTGCACAGCCTTGTCTAGAGAAGGTATATAGTCATATGATGATGTAGATGTAGCCCACTTCGAACTCTGTTTTGTTCTGATGAAGTATGTTAGCAGTCAGCTCATTTGAAAGGAATTTTGCTGTGATGTGAATGCAGATTATTTCAATCTATTCATATATATTTACAAATGTGGGAGCTTGTTTACCCCAGGTGTGGATCAATTTAATGAAAGCTATGAATTGAAGGCTAATTTGGCTGAATGAACTCTTACTTTCCTCTAAACCTAATCTCTTTGGTTTGGAATAAGTCAATTAGAAACAAGCTTGATGTTATGAAAACGAGGGCATCCACACAGGAGTTTACACTGTTTTAGTGAAACTGGTTATATAAATAGGCAATAGTTAACTTTAGTAGAACTGCATGAATTTGTAAAAGTTATTTAGTACGTCATAAACATGCATGTCTTTAGCGTGATACCTGTTGGCGTACTTACTTGGATTCAGTGGAGCTGATGGACAGGAAAAGGCTACATCAGAGTTTGGAGGAACAAGTTTGTTTCATTAGTCCCTATTACCTATAGCTTTTATGAACACCTTGAACAAATAAGAAGTTAAAGAGACTATATTGTTTCAGTGTGGGGCCATTAAATACAAGTGCCATGAAGAGGTCCTGAATTATCAGCAGCCAAATCTATTGTAAAGGACCAACTGTGAAAATTGCATTCAAAACCATGACTTGGTACTTAGACTTTGGACTAAACAGTAAGCTCGGCTAAGATTGGCACACCGTTTGGTACTATTCTTACATTACATTATAGGCTTGTAAAATAGACCAGGTGTCTGTCAAGTATATAGTCATGCCCAGAGTTTTTCAGCAACAATCAGTTTCTTGAATAATGTCTTTCATATTTACATACTCAATTACAATTACCTAATATATTTTTTTAAAAAATAAAGAGGAATTAAAAAAGTTCAAAACCTGAATGCTTATTTCAGAGTACTGTTAAAAATATATTTTCAAAGTTAATAACGTATCAAAACAAAACAGTTTGGACCAAAGAGAATACTTCAAATTGACTGTAGTAACATTTTTTCATTTTGCCAGAGGAAAAGAAAAAGTGCCCTATTTCAGTCTGAACTGTCTTTTCTTCCTCATCTCCCCTATTTCTTCTTTCAGAAAATGAACCAAACCAAATCTTAATTTGCACAGGTTTACCTGTATGTCAGAGTTTTTTTGTGACCACCGAGAACCAAGACCAACTTAGACTGATAGCAAAGCCATTAGAAGGGCAAACAGTAGGTGAACGTTGATTCTGGGATGGTAGTGGTAGAGATATGGTACCAAAAAGCTTTGAAAGAAATAAAGGCACACATTTGCATGTCCTTTCTTTATTTGTTCATCTACATTTTCCAAGTGTGCTTTTAGGCGGGAAGAATTTACTCATGTGTTGTGTAAACCTGCTGCCTGGCTCCATGCCACTTTACCCTCCACAGCAAAACAGCAGCAAAACTGGACAATGAATTTTTGAAACAGCACAAGCTTCCTGCAGCGAAACTGCAGAAGAAGTCTCAGATGCCCATGAGGATCTGCTTTCCAGCCTGAGGAAGAGCAGCATGAGCAGTGTCTGACCAGCTTGTTCACTACTTGGAAACCTCTCCCCAATCTATCAGAGGTTTTCACAAAGGCCTGTGTTGGCTCAGTTCTGCTTTCACTGGCTGTATCTATACTAGTAAATTAAACAGAACAGCACTAGCATGTTGTGATCCATGCTGTTAAATATTTGGCACATTCCCTGAAGCAATTTTGTCTTAGTGCTTTGCCAGAGAGCACCCAGACGTAGCACAGGGGTACAAGATATTCACATCAGGCAGTTTGGATTCAACCAGCCTCTTTTGGGGAATTTAGCCATGAGGATGTGCACTGTGTTGTATCAATTGTCCTGCATCAGAAATTAGGCCCTTGGTCCTTTTATTTATGGTATAGTTCCTGAAACAAATAAGAATGAACTTTGAGTATTTTTCTAAGTATAAAATTGTTTCAAGCATCTAAATACTATCAATGGTCAAAAAGCTCGTGCTTTTCCTAGTAATCCTTTCTGAAATGCATTCTAAATGCTTACAGACATCCTAACTCTGAAATGTAATATTAATGATTGAATTATCAACATAAAATCAGATTTAGGACTTTCCTTTTCACTGCTTCTCATGCTTCAAAATGAACAATGCCATGGACCTATCTGTTGGGCACTTTTTTGGGGTGCATGGAGAGTGTCTTCCCATTCACCATTTGTGTGTTGGAGAAAGTACAAGATCGCCTCCGTGAAGATATTAAAGACACCTGCAGCAGACTGAGCTCGACAAACCCATTCTGTAGGAGGTATTTAGCCAAGCGACACAGAGACATGGTTTAAGAGAGAAGGAAACATGGTAAAGTAAGAGTAACCACAAAAATAGATGTTGAATTTGGAGTTACTATTTAATATCAATAGATCAAATGCCAGGGCTTTGCTGCTTAAGTGCCCTATAAACCTGTGCAACGTGATGATCTGACTGCACTGGGATGAGATATGATGAGTAAGAAAGGCAAAAAAAGATGAGAGTGGGACAGGGTAAGAACCTGCCAGTGATTATCAGGCTGTGGGCAGGTGCTGAGAAGGCAGCAAGGTAAACAACAGCAAAACCACAGGAAACCAAGCCTGGATTTTCTGAGGGGAGCAGCAGCAGCACCACCACGTCTGCTGCCTTAGCACTGCCTGCACAGTCCTGGTCATGTCTGGCAGGAGCAGTGCACCTGTGCAGGGCCAGGTCCTGCGCAAAACACATCTTCAAAAGGAACAAAGGACACCCCTGTACTCGGTGCTGGTGAGGCTGCACCTCAAATACTGTTTTCAGTTTTGGGCCCCTCACTTCCAGGAAGAAGTTGAGGTGCTGCAGAGGATTCAGAGAAGGGCAATGGAGCTCTTGAAGGGTCTGGAGCACAAGTCTGATGAGGAGCAGCTGAGAGAGAGATGGGGCTGTTTAGCCTGGACAAAAGGAGGCTGAGGGGAGACCTTATCGCTGTTTACAACTACCTGAAAGGAGGTTGTAGCATGGAGGGGGTTGGTCTCTTCTCCTGAGTAGCAAGTGATAGGATGAGAAGAAATGGCCTCAAGATATATTAATTATTATTATTATTGTTGCTGTTGTTGTTGTTTTTGTTATTATTATTATATCTTATATTAGGAAAAATTTCTGCAGGGAAAGCATTGTCAGGCATTGGAACAGTCTGCCAAGGGAAGTGGTGGAGTCACCATCCCCGGAGGTTTTTAAAAGATGTATAGATGAGGTTCTTAGGGACATAGTTTAGTTCCAGAGTTAGGTTATGATTGTGCTCAATGATCTTGAGGGTCTCTTCCAAACAAAACGATTCTATCATTCTATGACCTAAGGAGTAATGTCAGAGAAACAGGTATAAGATTTTTTTTTAACCGAATACTGTGCTTTGGGAACACCTGTCTAATAGACTGATATTAAATGTGAACAGAAGCTCATACAAGTAGAAACAAGACTTTCAGGCTGTTCTACCAGTAAAGTAATCAGTACCAGAACCTGATACTCTTCCCTTGAGGCCAGTTGGCATGGTCTGCCCGTATTCATCCTGTTAAACTATCCTGGTCTCCAAAGCAGTCTGGGTTCACTCAGACTGGCTACTGGGCAGATTCCAAGCCTCAACTTTCTCTTGAAGTGCTTTGAGAGAGTTCTGGGTGGCCACCTGCAATGTTGAACCAAGGCCCACGGTCTGGTCTTATTTAGTTCCGTAGGGTAGATGTAGCCTTAAAGTATACATCAAGTCATCTGTTGCCTTAATTCCACAGATTTCAAAGGTTTTAGGCCAGAAGGAAACTTGCCCTAAGCTGTGCATTCTTGCAGTATGCTCATTATCACATTTGCCTTTGACTTGCACAGCTGTAAATCCATGGAAACCAGAGTAATTCAGGGATGAATCAGGTCCATTATCTCCTTGTGTTTGTGCAGCACTTAGTACAATGGTGCCCTGATCCTGATGGGAATTCATGTTATTTTAGGACAATCGGAGCTTTCATTCGTTAAAATAAAGTATATTTTTAGCCAGAGTTAGCTTCAATGGCAAAGTATGGGTTGTGGGGGTTGTATGAATGAAGGGGAAGGCACAACTGATCCCCCACCACATGACTGAGCACACATATCATATGCCTAAGACATTATCTCCTCTCCTGGTCAGTATAGTTTTGAAAATATTACCAATGGGGATCTTGGAAGCTCAGATAGAAGACAAAGGGCACAAACTCGTAATATTATTGCTTCTTTTTTGAACAAGTTGCATCATTTTTAGGTTGCTCAGGGTGCGAGGCCCAGCGTCTGATTTTGAAACATTTGGGGCTATATTGGTATGTTTAGAGCCTTTGCTGAAAAGCAATAAATCAGATGCAATGCCATTGCTTTCCATGGAAAGTTAATTCTCAAAGATGTGATTTGCTCAACACTGTTTTTTTCCCCCCATGCAAATAAAACGAACCAGGAACACTTGAAAAAGCAAACACTGTGCTTGTTCCATGTTCAGAGACGCTTGTTTCAGCTCTTTTATGAAAACTTGTTAAGACCAGTAGGTCGTATAAATTCTAATAAGATACATATGTGGAACATATATAAAGACATTACACATGTCTTACAAAATATTTGCCAGATAAAGGACCCAACCGTGTGAACTTATTATTCAAAGCAGAGGTAAGTCCTAGGAGAAGATAAAAAAAAAGCGCCCCTTACAGATCATAAGCCTAGCAGGGCTTTTTGTAAGTTCCTGTAAGTTAAAAGCTGAAACGTATGTTCCACCTTCAAGTTATTTTCACAGACATAAATGAGGAAGATTGAATATCAACTGTCATTAATCTCAGTGTCCTGACATGACAAAATCACCATTAGTCGCAGTGAATGTGTGCTCATGCTCACAGCTTAGAAAGATTAGAAGCACATATTTTTACAACCAAAAATTATGAGTAATTATTGCTAGAGTTGTAACAACAAGTTATAAAAGCTGACATATGAAACTAGGGAGCTGACTTTCTAGTCCTAACTTACCTGCTAGGAAAACATAAATGCAAAGATTAAGCTATTTCAAAGCCGTGAGCTTGTTTTTCTTCAAGCTATTTTATTATCTCACTGAAACACTATCTTAAAAATCCTTGCAGTGAAAAGCCACGTCCTGAAAAGACTGCTAATTTCATTTAACATTTGAAAGTCCTATTCTGAGACTGTCCTTCATTTTGCAGGTGGGCGCAATAAGACTGCCTTGCTTACTAATTAACAGAACAACATTTTGTTTGACATGGGAGTAAACTATTTGGGGTGTGACTATTAGGGAAAGGTCTGACACTTTCATAGCTCTAAGAAACATTCATTTCCTTCCATAACTGAGTTGCCTGTGCATGTCCCTTCAGGGTGAATGCAAACGGAGCGGCTGTGCTGACAAAGGAACACTGTGTCGTGGAGTTACCTGACGTGTGTGTGCCCTTTCCTTGTTTTCCATGTGTTTGTTCTAGCACATCTGGAGTGCCCAAGCCTGAGAGCCTGGCTTTAATGTTCCCATGGCTGTGTCAGAATCCACAAGTTGTTGAAGGCCTCTGCATTTTAAGAACAATGGTATTTGTGATTTAGTGCATGCTCTGCCTTTTTCCAAGCATGATGGCAGGCAGGCTGTTTCACTAACATGCCCAGGAGTGAGTTAGTCTCTGTTTTAGCCTTCGGAAATCCTAATTAATTAACATCTTTGACAGTCAAGGAGAGAAGGTATGAGTTGTATCAAATTAAATATTGTGGTAGCATCATGCAAATTCCATCTGAAAAGTAGCCCTTGTAGATCACAATAGGCAGGTGGATCACAATTAAAAAAAAAGAACTTTTTTTTTTTACTTGCAATGTAAACTGCTGTGGGTTGCTGCAAGGCTGGTTTTCAGCCTAGCGAAGCAGTTGATCATCTGTGATCTATTTGCTTTACAAAATTATGAGATTCATCTGCCTAAAGTGAAGTAATTAAAAACAATGTCTCTAGGTTAGGACTGATCACTCTAGGCTTCTTTTATAATCAGTAAAAAGAAGTGTGGTTCATCTGACGTGTCTTGAAATCTTATCCTGTGCAATGAGTTACTCAGTGGAGATGTCACCCTTCAACCCTCCTTCTGACATGTGTGTGGTGATGAGGGAAAAAACAGTCTTTACTTCTTGAAAAGTGTTTTTATTTCCATTGCTTAGTATTGATGCTGCAAAAAGTATAATGAATTTGTATAAGTCATCTAGATTCAACGTGAGAACAGAAGACACAGAAATCTCTTTCAGAATTCAGAATCTCTTGCCGCTGTCCCAGCCACCATCAAACACACAGGCTGGGGTGACAGGGTGGAGACAGGAGTGATACACATCAGCACCAGCAGAGCCCAGGCACAGCTGCTGGAGATCAGAGCACAACCTCACCACCTGGCACAGCACAGAAAGCGAGCTGGGAGAGATCTGTTGTCCCTGCACATCCAAAGGACACGACACCAAACCAAGACCCACACCACCACAGCTCAGGAACTGAGCATGGGTTTTATACCCTCCAGGTGTAGGTGCACCACACCCAGGCAAATTCCTCAATGGACTAAACAGCAGTCAGACTACAGGATTTTTATATCGTCTGGGATCCATGAAGGAAATAAGAAGTTAAAGCAGCAGAATTCCTCCAAAATGTGTTCAGTCAGTAAATGTTAAAATGAAGCTTTGTATTATAAAACTGAAAATGAAGCTAGTCAACAGCAAATGATGCTGATCAGCAAATTCCTTTTATTAACAAAAACCATCACATAAATGCTACTAAGAACTAAAAAAAAAGTCAATGGAATCTAAAGAATACTAAATAGCTAGATTTAAATTTCTTAGAATACTAAATATAAAGAATTTAATCTAATAAATTCTGAAGAGAAATTTTTAAAGAATACTGAGAAATAATCTCTTATTCTATTTATGGCCTGAAACAGTGGTGGTCAAAATTGTGTGCTGTTTTACAGCAATAAATTTTCAAGCAGACAGACAAAGGTCTAGATCTACTCGCTGCTAATACATTTAGCCTTGCCTTCCAGGCTATGGCTCCATACCCCTCAGTCACCACAACACAATCCAGTAACAATATTGCTCTTAATAACACATCAAATTATTTCAGTTTGCATCATCACTGAGATTGACAAAGCAAGACACAGTATATTACAGAACAAGGAGCATTAGCAGTATTTGGTATAGCGGGATGCCTTTCTGTCATATGCACACCTGTGTTCTTCACCAGCACAGCATCTCGGCAGTCCTGTGCTTTAAATTGTGCCACTAATTATCTTTCAGTTTCTTGACCTAGACTACATAAGTCTGAGAGGAGTAAGTTAAAAGCCTGAAAAAGAGCATACAACAATCATCCAGAAACATAATCAAATCAATATATCTAAATTTTTTCCTTGTTCATAAGTCAGGGTCTATAAATGCCTCCCTGAGCTGAGTGCCCTATGAAGTTGAGAGATTTGGCGAGTGAAACTACTGGTCATTATGTACCTCAGCTGGGCATTTATATAGGCAAAAGCCTGAGTTCGTTCCTCAGGGAATAGCTGATGGTTACAAAATGCTGACAGTTAGTACATTGACCTGGATTTTGCTTCTTCCTCAGTCTGAATGGATCCAGAATAATCTTTTTCACTTTATAGAAAAATTTTCCAGTTATGCAAGTTATAAACCAGTGCTAGTGGAACATCATCCTCTCTATTGTTGAGGCTGGGCAGCTTTACTTCAAAAATAAAACCTGTAAAGACAAGAGAATAGGCTCAGTCTGACTGTGTGGTGGTTATACAGTCACCCAAGAAGGAAAATATCACACTGGCTATTGGACAGTTATGCAGAAAATAATCCTGAAAGCAAAAACAGGCTGAAGGTCTGAGGTCAGTTAATTGGTCTAGCCTGTAGGTTAGAACTGAGATTTCAAGGCTTGTAAGATGAAGGTTCAGCCCAGATTGTAGCACATATTTTCTTTCTTTTTAGTCGTCACATGGAGATCTTTGTTCCTTGGATCTGGACTTGGCTTCCCTAAATCATTCCAGACTTTTTTTTGCTGCTTTCTAGTGTTAGCTGTAGCTTCAAATGTCAAAGCAAAGCAAGTCTGTGTTGGAACATGTCCCTGTACAGGGCAAATGTTGTGTAAGTTTTCATTTGTTGTATCTGCTGATGTCTGGCAACATGCTGCATTTCTTTCTTTTTTTCCTCTCTTTTTTTTTCCCTATCTAAGCAGTGTGCGAGGAACTCGTCTGCAGACTTAAACTGAGAGCTTGGTCTACTGTGAAAAAATGTCCTTTGAGGGATCTGCATAAACAGTTAGTTTAACCAGCTGGTTTATTCTATCCTCCACCTCTCTTTTATCTTTATTGGAAAAATGGACTTCTGTTACTGTACAAACAGTTGAGCGTATTGTGGGTAGGTCTAGACAAACATACAGTAGAAACGAATAGCAGAAGGAAAATGTAACACTGGCTCAAGTAAAACATATTAAGGCAGATCTCTTAATTGAAGAGTTCTTTCTGTGCAATGGTGTTATGCTAATAAAGCTAAGAACTCATTAAGGTAATGTGAGATGTTTGTCCTAAGAACTTAAAAGGTAAAGGAGATCACTTTTTTTTACTTGATAATGTTCAGAGTTAAAGGAAGAAAAATAAAGTAGTCCATTATCATTTTGCATTAAGAAACCAATCCTACCCTTGGTTGCACATGGCTCCCATTGACCTCTGAGTCATTTCCACAGATCTACTAAGAAAACATTGCCCTAAATATATAAATGATAGGAAAAAAAAATTCTAAATTTTCCCACATGAGGAAACAGTGCGATTTTATACTGAAGTAAAAAAATCAAGAGGTTGATGCCTTTTACAAAGATTGTTTTCTAAGATGAAAACAAAATCCTGCCTAATATTTCTAGAATTAAGAACTAGTGTAAAATCGATGCTGAAGACAACACTGGAGGCATGTGCGGAGGCACATGATTTGTAAGTGTGATGCTCTCACTGGGTGCCATTGCCTCTTCTTTGGCTTTGGGCTATAAGAAGTCTGAATAGAAAGAGAGACTCCAATGTCATGTAAGATAAGGAACAAGCAGGAAATCTGAACATCTATCAGTTGCAATGTGATTACAATGAGGATCTTCATACCAACAGGCCAAATGCCTCTGTTATTGAAGCTAGTGAGAATGTTTATGGTCACACTACTGGGATCACAACCTGTTTCCTCATTCTTAGGCACAGAAGACAAAAAAGTTATTTTTCTCCCTTGGATGAGTCCTCTGCACTGAAGATTCAACTGAAATTCCTAAAAGTCACACTGGAGCTCACACTCATTAAAAGTTAGCCATTGTCATTCACAGAGATACACCACAATTACGTTTTTGCATCGGAAGCCCTTTGAGTAGGTTTTCCTACGCGTATGGTGGCACTGCGAAGGCAGAGAGGTCACAAGCCTTCCTCTTCCCCAAAAAATGCATTCAGCATTCAATAACTCTGTTGCTCACACACTGTTGGCAATAGTGACGTTCAAAAAGCTTTATTACTTATATCTCTTCTAGTCTTCTAGTTGTCCTGAGAAGACCGTAGCATTAATACAGTAGCTAGGCCACGAAATTGCCTCGTTTAATCTTTGAGTTTGGCTTGCGTATAATGGCTATTTGACATCCCAAGTAGAGGCAGAATAGTCGTTATGAAACAGTACAGGATTTACCACAACCCACAGTTGATGTAGACATAGCAGATCAAATACATTTTCGACAGAGTACATGCACTCAAACCCAGATATATATAGATACACATGATGACCAGAGCATGCAAATGTTTGTGCATTTCAGAGTTAAATATGAATCCCTTTTAGAAAGTGTTTCCATGTATAGTGATGACCTTGACCAGAGACATAGAACAAGATGGCATAAAACTGTTATTGCCCAGTTATCTAATGAGTATGTTTCTACTTAGACCTGACAAAAATGTTTTCCTTCACTTGGATTTCACAGCTGTGACCCCCTGTTTTTCTCTCTTTTTGTTTTAAGGCAGAATTGCCTAGTTTAAAATTTATAATTTAGTGTCAAAGTAAAAGTTTGCTGTAAATATTTTTATCTTATAGCATGATGAAAGACACAGACCTGTTGGAGAGGGTCCAGAGTAGGCTATGTTGGTATGAAAATTATCAGAGGGCTGGAACAGCTCTCCTGTGAGGACAGACTGAGAGAGTTGGGGTTGTTCAGCCTGGAGAAGAGAAGGCTTAGGAAGACCTTATTGTGGCCTTTGAGTGCTTAAAAGGGGCCTATAAGAAAGGTGGGGACAGACTTTATAGTAGGGCCTGTTACAACAGGACAAGAGGTAATGGTTTTAATTTAAAAGAGGGGAAATTCAGGCTAGACATGAGGAAGAAATTTTTTACAATGAAGGTGGTGAAACACTGGCCCAGGTTGCCCAGAGAGGTGGTGGATGCCCCATCCCTGGAGACATCCCAGGCCAGGCTGGACGGGGCTCTGAGCAACCTGATCTGGGTGAAGATGTCCCTGCTCATTGCAGGGGGGTTGGAGTAGATGAGCTTTGAAGGTGCCTTCCCACACAAACTATTCTCTGATTCTACGATTGCTCCCAAAACCAGTTTTTGTAACTAACATACCTTTGTTATCACAGTTTTAGAAAGTTAAGTAGCTACTGAGTTTTCAGCAGGCATCTATCTTTCATAGATAGATTTGAGATTATTATTTTTTAATAACAAGTGGTGTAATTCAGGAATTTGTTTTGATTATGACTTAGCTTAAATTCCAACATTTTACACCAAGAAAATCTTTCAAACATTCAGATTTCGATATTCAGTATTGATTTTCAGTATTCAGTTTTGATTTTCTGTATTCAGAATACAGTATTTGATTTTCAGTATTCAGTATGCAGTTCAGTATTTATGTGTGATTTTATCTTTATTTGTAATATTTCTTTAACTTATGTAAAATCTAATAAATCTCTCAACAAAACAGTGTTCCGAATGAAAAGCCAAAATATTAATTTCAGAAAGTGGGAACGTAATATTTCAATGTCAGGACTCTTTGTCCTTAAATAACTTCATTTTGTGAAAACAGGAAAAATGAGCACCTTCCTTTTCCAAGCTGTTGAGGGTTTTTGTTTTGTTTGTTTGTGCTGTGTTTTGTTTGTTTGTTTTTATTTAATTTCTACGAAAATACAATTTCTGATGGAATTTCAACTGTCTATCTAATTTTTAGTTCAATTTTCATTAGAATTAGGAGATGAAATTATATTGGGTATTCTGTTCCCTAAACTTATGTGATTTCACATGTCCAAAAGAAAGGTGAGACCACAGACAATGTGTTTCTCTTAACTGAATTTTCCTCTAGGTCTTCCAGAAAACCTTCCTGAGACCCTTGTATGCTATTGACTTTTTTCTTCTTTTCTCAAATGAAGAAGAAAAAACAAACAAATAAACAGATATAATTAGCTAGAAAAGAGAAGGTTAACCGAAGTGTCTTTTAAAACCACAATAAACTGCAGCCTATATTTCAGTGTCTTCGGTAAAGAAAGTTATTATAATTTTATCTTAATTGTCAATAATTCTATTAAACCAGCTGCATATCTAAGTTAAAGTGACACACTATAATTTGTAAACAAAGCTGAGCTAGATTTGTATTCAATTCACATGATTTTAACAGTATTTTTGTGTATAACTGGACAGTTCTTTCTAATTCTGTTTGACTGGGCTTTTTATCGGTTTCCAAGCAACACAATATGTAAAGTTTGCTTACAATATGTAAAAGCTATAGTTTTTTTTTTTTTTTAAAAAAAAAAGTCATAATCTATGTTAGCACATATCAAACAAAATGGAATCCTGTTAAAATAACTGACAATTGGGCTGTTTTATCTTAAAGAATATATTCCCAAAGACTGTTGTCTGGAATCTGGCCTGCCCATATGTTAATCATTTGATATTTTTATGCACATGGGTGAAAACCTGTGATGTCACTTGAAATTAGAAAAAATAATTCAAGTTGTCAGTACTGGACTTTTTTCAAGGATTCTCACACATTTGTACAGGTCTGCCAGAATAGATTGACAATGGAAGGTTTTTGCAAATGAACTTCTACCAGCATATTCCCCAATTTAACTCACTATTTTAGAGTTTTCAGAGAATATATTGACTTTACAGTGCCTATAAATGTAATATAACTCCAGAAACACATAGAAAAATCATTCACTATCCACGAGTAGTTCATCACATACTTTAGAATGGAAAATGCATTCAGAAAATGACTTGATTTATAGAATAAAGGGAAAAAGTGTCAAATTATTTTTAAAGAGTTATTGACTGAACTGTGGTCGTGCCTGGTTCCGAAACTGAGCTGTTCTTTTCTACTTCCCAAGAGATCTTACTGTATGCTGCTTTCCTGATAACACTTGTTTTTCCTCTCAAAGTTTTTTTGTTAGGGTTTTTTTATCAACCTCTATCAATTCAGCCACTCAGATTTAATCCCTGCTTTGCTGATTCCAGTTCTGTCTTGAACAGTGCAGATAGTAATGTCTTGTTATAGCTTAATAAATAGCGTAATGATCCAAAGAAATCTCTAGACTTCCATTGCCCCCACTGCTCAGTCGCAACATGTTTCCATTTTAAACTCCTTCTCTAATTGCAAACTGCAAATGGAGCTGGAATAATCTGAGACACAGAGAAACACCCTTCAACACATGCAAACCCATGTGTATATGTTGAGGGGGTCCTATAGGCAGAATAGTGCATTGTCTCCTTTCTTTAGTTACCTGCAGCCTTGGCATCTCTGAAGAGCTTGGATTAGACAGCAAATGAGGAAAGATATCTTTAACTTATTCCTTGAGAGCATAACTTTCATGGTTAGATGCCTAATATGTAGTTTATCATTTATGCATAAGTAAAATAAGTGTAGTGAATGACAGAAAAAAAAGCACTTTATTGGGGAATTGTTCACTCTGCATTAAAGTCGCATGAAATTTTTAACCAGTCTGGTTCTTTGAACAATTTGTTCCAGCTAAGAACAGATTGAGCTGTTCTTTGAATCATTCTTCTGCAAGCAGTACAGTGTGAGTTTATGATGACTTTTCTTTCTGCTGCAGCTGAGTTCATTTCAGGTAAAACCTGTTGAAGTGCAGAGGGTTTGTGAGGTGTTGAGTGTTGCCTATGGTTGAAAGTGAAGGCAGCTATGTGGACAGTTTGTGTTGCATTTAACCAATCAACACACATAGTTTTCTGGCCACTTAATGGCTTGTTTTCAGTTGTATATCCTAGACATGTTTGACATTTAAATGTTAATCTTGCTTTGTATATAAACTTCTCCGGATTAGTATCACAGTAGAAAGTATTCAAGAAACTGAACATGAAGCTGGTCATGGGAGGTTTCCCCCTTCTCGCTGGGTTGGTGTGAGACTTGGAACTGGCTTTGCCAGGTTTTGGGGGAGAAGTGGGTGTAGTTGTGAAACAGAGGACTCATAGCTGCTTCGGTTATTCTTGGTAAGCAGTGCAATCTGGAGGTAGAAACTGTTATACCAAGGGATATGTTTGGGTTCAAGGCATTCCAGGAGATGGGTCCAGATTAAACATATGATTTAAACCACTCTTGTACACACAAGCACAGTTACTTCTATGAATTTTCTGCAGATTCCTGCAGTCTGAGATTCTTGTCATGGACAGATATACAAGGATAAATTAAAAATTACAAGATTTGAGGGAAATTCATGGCTGCATAACTGTAAGATACTTACCTTTTCCCAGTTTAAAGTACTAGTCCTTTGAATTCCTTTATTTGGGAGGGGGAGGAAGGTAAGCATTACAAAAGTCTCCCTGAAGCTACTGAGAACCAAAAGTACAAGTCATAATTGCAGTTTAATGAAACCAATTTTAAACATTCCTTTTATCTCTGCTGGGATGTTACTTGTCACAGTTCAAGTTTTCTCTTTTTAGACAAATTCAAGCCATTTGCTAACCTGTTCATGTTAAATGTCACCCTGTAAAATAAGTAGTTTTGGCAAATCTATCTCCCACTCTACTACCCCAGAATGTTAAAAATATCACAGTCACATCCCTGCTTTTTGAGATGAATAAGGTGACTGTCATTTGTCATTTCTGCTGAAAAATACCATTATGTTTCTTGTGAGAACTATGGAGAAGTTTTGGATTTCACTTCATACCTTAAGCTAAACAAACCCCCAGTGCTGAGTAAGTACTCATAGAGTTTCTGCACAAACTGAAGTCAGGTAGCAACCACAGCAAAGTTTCTAAATTTGTTTAAAAGGCCAAGGTGAGATCCCAATAGCAGTCACTTGCCTACTCTGCAGCTTTTCCAGAAAAAGGCTGAACTTTCAAACAAACCCCACCTACCTGCTGATGGACCAGATGGCACATAAGCACTGAGATGTTTGCTTAGGAAACTTATTAGACAATTAAAAGCTAGTACTACCTTTTAGTGTGACAGGAACACCAATATTTGATGAGAATTTAAGTACCTAGTAGTTACCTAAAACCATTTGGGATGCACAAATGAGGACAGCCAGGTTGTCCAGGGAATCCAGTCTGGTACACGTACTCAGCGCTTCGTGAGACTCAAAACCCTGGGGCTCACTAAAAGGTAAAGAAGGCAATGATGGCCACTTCTGCCCAAAACATTACCACAGGAAGAAAGGAACATGCATCACCTGCTTATTAGCCTGGTGTTGGATTATTCATCTAGAACAGAGGTGGAAGCCTAACTTGCCTGAACCTGGGGAGGTTCAAATCTACCTGATGGCTTCCAAGAAGACAAGCTAGGATGGAAGAAATGACATGCATAGTCTAGGGGAGTTCTTCCCTCTCTAGACTGCTGAAGCAGTACCAAGAAGTCAAGAGGGTAGGGTTCAGGTTTCGGACAGAGAGCAACCACTTGAGTTTAAAGGGGTTGGTTTTATTCTGGACCAGGGTCACAGATCTGTTTAACTTGTCCTGCTTCCTGTAACTCTTTTTTGAGGGAAGTGATTCAGACTAGGTAAAAATGCTATATATATATATATTTTTCTTACAGAAATAAAGCAAAAGCTGTCCAGAGTGTAGCATTAGTTTATGAGTGAATAATACAATGATGATTTTTGCACAATACAAAATTATAATGAGACAATCGTGTGTCCTCCAGCCCTATAGTATTTATACATTTCATTATTTTTAATACATTTGGGTTCACAGTAACCCTAGAAAGAAGGAAAATTGATAATTTGTAGCTCTCAGTTGTAAAATGTTTACCTGGTTATTATCCAGCCTTTTAAACACCCAAAACATGCATGAATTCACACAGGCTATAAAAATGTTAGTCACAAAACTGCATGTACAAAATTACAATGAAGCTTTAATAGGTCCCTTTTTGAGTTTTTCATTTTCAGCTTTCTCTTAGAGTCAGTTCTTCAGTGCCCAACTTATTTTAAAGCTTAGCTCTCTGCCCTGAACACTGTATTAGCCACATAATGGATGCTATGATACCATGGCTTTATTTCAAGGCTTACAGCTGAGCTGGCAGCCAAACTGTGTGTGCCCCTGTGCCCTCATTTGAAATAAACTGCAGCCTCTGGCTCCTTCAGGTAGATTCTGTCAATTTAACTATGAAAAATTATAAGGGATGAGCTCTGTGTTCTGAAGTACTGATGCAAAAGGTAACAATATTGCATGACCCTAGGGATGGTTGGATGGCTGCTTTGTACTGTAAAAGCTGGAAGAAATAGTTTGGCTTTTGGAAGTTTTATGTCTCTGAGGCAGAATATGAAGTACCTGATAAGGAAGTTATGGTTCAAAGGACGGTTACAAAAATAACAGCAGCCATCCTAAACTTATCTAAAAGATTTACAAGAAGCCTGCTACAATGTGTTGGTTTTGACCTCCAGGAACATTAAATTCTATTCATCTTATGCTAGGGAACAAAACACACTTCGTGCATTAAATCAGCTTCGTTTTTGTGCTTGTGGTTACAGGATTTGCAGCAGAGGTTTAGATTATAAGGAAATAATTGTCAAGTGCAAAGTATAATTAAGACAGTTTTGGTGCCAGAACCAAGTTTTTCTTTTTCCTGTGGTCAAGGGATTTTAGGGTTTTTTTGAAACTTACTATAGAGAGGGTGAGGAAGGGGATATTTTTTTCTCTTTTACCTGAATGGTCAAAAATGCACCAGTATGACATTTGTGTTGCACAAGCAGATGGTTTCACAATGTTCACAGTCTACCATACATTTACCCGCTATTAGGACCTGACCTCATATGTTAAAAATCTTACATAGATTTGGAAGTATGGTTTAGTACTCACTGTCATTCCAACTACCCTCCCAGTGCTACAATTCGCATGCTGGACATAGAGCAAAGCCCACTAAATGTTTAGGTTCCCTTGCAAAATTTCTAACCACTGGAGTTTTAGAAGGAATTTTGTAACAGACTTATCCCTTTGCATCTACCAAATCTATGATGCTCATACTGTTGTTTTGCTGAGTTGTATACTAAAGACATGCCAGTACCTTCAGTCAAGAACTTGCACTTCCTGCACTCTATGATATTCAATCTAGGAAATTTTATTTAAGAGTTTGTAGTCTTCATGTAAAACTGGAGACAGATAAAAGTGGATGGATGGCAGAGATGATGATGATCAGCCTGTGAATCAGGTGACATGGAGCACTTATTTGCAGTTCAATGACCTATACAAACAAACAGTCAAGTAGCAGGCCTTGTCTTTAAAAATCATCAGTATAAATCAACAGGTAACAGCAGTTATATTATATGATTGAGCTCAAAACCAACCCCAAATTATTGCATCAGCACTGGGCATTGAAATAACAAAGCAGCAACTTCAGGCCTGATGTTTACCCATCTCAGGTGATTTGGACAAACAGGCCCTCTGCAACTGTCTTGGACAGTCAAATATCTGAGACTATCTGTACGGTGGCCTTGTAAAGCCATGCTAGGTGTAGAGGGATATGATTTTTTTCTGGCCCTTCTTAGTAACTATCAGACATAATTACTCAACAGCAATTGCAAACCTACTGAAGTCCCTGAGCTGGATTAATCTCATTTCACACCCTCAGAGAACTTACCAGTTTTAAGAAGGAGCCTAGATGACAAGCTTGGAGTAAACATGTAGCCTTTAGGCAGTTGAAGCTAGGTGACATGAATCCAGTTTAAGATCTGTTTTCAACATTCCTTAAAATATTGGATAATATTTTAAGTCAGCCCCTCGCTTTAGCTTATCTTTCAAGAGGTCAATTTTCCTTTATCTATTGCAATCAGTGGAAGATATCACAGGAAGTCTTTAGGCTTTCTCTCTACTGCAAAATAAACAGACCCTTTATTTGTAGTTCACTTCAATACAGAAAGGTGCAATACAGGTACTTCAACTTACAGAAAAAATCCTCTGCTGATTTGAAAAGTAACTGGGATTTGGGAGCTCAGTTCCAGTCCCTATTTGCTCACAGTCTTCCAGTGTCCTTGTTAGTAGGTTGCACATGACATATATGTGCTGAGGAAGAGACCAAAACATTGAAATGGTTACATACTGTGGAAATGGGTCCTGCTAAACTAGGTGTCAGAAGTCTGTTCTGAATATACTGCAACGAAAAGGTTGCAATTCATATTTATTTATTTTTTTTTCTATTTAATTGATGCAATGATGTAATTGAGCTTGTATTGTTTTGTTGGACAGAAGGATTGTGGGCGACTGTGGGAGGAAATTGATTTCCTGTAGAAACTACAGTAGGTGAAGAAAAAGTGTGTAAAGCAAGGAGGCACAATGTAAAAGAGGAAAATTATGATAGAATCACATCTCTATTTATATCAGTGTATATAGAGAGAAATATTAAACAAGGTATCTCTCTTAAAACAAGAAAATAACTTTATCATATTTCACCAGAAAGAAATATATGTTACCAAGGTATGTACATTTGGAAAATGAGATAGTTACTGTATGATCATTTACTCTAGCTCTACTGAATCACTAGTTTTGCTGTTGTCACTGGGAGAACAGGCTTCAGAAACTTGGAGTCAAATGAGGAGAAAAATTTTGATATCAAAAGATTTTGAAAGAAGTTTGGAGGATTTACAAAACCACCACCCTCAGATTCAGATTTAAGGCATCCAATTTCCCTTGATTTAATTAAGAATTTGAAAATAACCTTGTAAATTTTTGAAATAAATAAGCTCAGATGGAAATCAAACACATAACCTACTAAAATATGTTTCAAAATTTTAGAGGTTTGAACTTCTCAACAGGACTCAGATGCTGCAGTACCACCTGCTCTGGGAATGACACCTTCCCGGTTCACTCAGGAAGGCATTCAGCAAACTGGTATTCCACCTCACATGGTGCCTCAAAGCAATATAACTATGTTAGTCTAAGAGCTCACTTAGGTTAACCAGCTCCCCCTTTACAAGAGTTAAAACTTTAAGACACAAGTTGAAAATAGATCAACCCAACCATCCTTTACTCTTTTACTGTAGATAGAATTACAATGTGCATATATATGTGAGCACAGCGATACATGTAAATCACATGCTTAAAGCAGATGGTAGAGTCTGGTCAGCTACATAAAGGGGTATGAAATGGTGTAGCCGTTTACCAGGCAGCTACGTGGTCCACATTTTGGTTCAGAGTTTCTGCCTCCGGTCAAACCAGCTAAAAGTAGATGTCTGGTTGTCCTGGTTTTGTTAAAAACAAGTTTCTCTTTTGGTGAATTTGCCTGTCAGCTAAAGCATTCATATTAGCTGCATTTTCCTGGAGAACCAGATACATGTTTTGGTAAACATAGCAATGGAATGCGAGGTTGTTGATAAGGACAGATTCACATCTCATGAGAGGGGCAATGAGAAACAGGTGACCAAGAAACTGACTAACTGAGTATAACATCCCATTCACATGAATACTTCATATAGAAGTGGGAGATCACGAGGATCTCATCCCTTTTTGCTTATGGCCGACATTAAGAGAGGACCTTGCTAGTTGTTCATGTGAACTGAGGCCTAGTGACAGACTGAATCCAGCTCCAGTTGGCTGGAGAGTCCAATCCAGGACATCAGGTGCAGGCTCTACAGTTGCTGAGACTTTCAAGATTGGTTTTGCATATTTTGTACTATTTTCTCTATTCTTATTAGTAGCATTAGTAAAACATTTTTAATTTTTCCAACTCTCTTCTCTCTCTCCTTCTTTCCCTCCTGATCGCCTGTCCTGAGTGGGAAGGGGGGATAGGGAGGGGCTGAAGGGGGAAGCGGAGGGGAGAGGAGGTTAACAATACATCTGCCAGGGTTTTATTGTCACCCCACAATCAAAACCCTTGACACTGGTCGGTCTAACTAAAAAATTCAGAGCTTCTAAAGTAGATGCATAGGCTACCTGTGGAAAAAGGGAAGCATCTAGAGAGAAAGAGCATTCCACCGTACTGGACCACTGTATTAAAAAGAAGAAGAGGTGAGACAAAAGGGAAGCAATTCCTGTTCTCTTAGTCAATTTTAATGCAATTAATGAGTTGACTTCTGGTAAGCAATCTTTTGTTCAGAGGAGACATAATGTACTGAGAGAATCTTGCCTAAATTATTGGTGCTAACATAGGAAGTCTAGAAACAAATTTAAAAGATTTAGAAAGAACACATACATCTACTGAGGTTGTTTAGTCTAAAGATAAGACTGTGAGGAACATACCCACAAAAGCAAGAAGAGAACACTCAGCTCTCCATGCCCATTAGAGACAGAAAATAGGTAATGGATGGATCCTGTGACAAGGGAACTGAAAATGGGTGTTAAGAAATGTTTTTGCAATAGACAGCACATAGAAGAGCAGCTCGCTTTGTGACTCCATAGTTTCCCCAGGCAAGCAAGAGAGATCTTTGAATGCTGGAGTATTTGTCAGGATTAACACAGATTTAACTGACACTGTGCTGAGGTCCTGGCCATCCCTGCACTTTATAATTTTCTTGCTTGAAGTTGCAGCTGGGTAACATTTTCTTAACTCCTTTCTTATTTTCTCTTTACTTTTTCTTTCCTTTTTCTTTCTAATATTGTTGTGAAATTATTGTTCTACTGGGATATTTCAGGCCAATCATTTCAGGGTTGGATTAGCAGTGCCCTTTTTTTTCGGTTATATATTTGTTTACAAAACTGGTTTTTGTTTGGTTGGTTGGTTGGTTTTTTTCAGGTGAACGTAGTTGATTGGAAGGCCAGAAAAACTACCATGATATCAGATTTTTTTGAAAGCAGAGCATTTTTGATGTAGCAGAGACTGTTCATAGCCCAAAAAACCTAAGTCATTAACCCATGTCATCATTCTGATGACCAAGTATTACAATATCCTTTCTTTTCCTTGATTTACTTGAATCCCAGGATGAACTTCAGGTCTCTGTTCCTGTTTCTTCATACCACCAGAGGTTTATGTCCATGGAACAGGAAGCATGATTTTTAGAAAAGAATGAATTCTGCTAAGTAATTTCAACCTGAAAAATGATGTAATTCTAGAACATCTAAGAAATATGTTAGTATTACTTCATCATAATGCCAGCCATAGAATATCACAGGACAACAACTAATAAATTCTGCAAAATCTTCAGTTTCTGAAAATAAGGAAGTCAAAACTTGTTTCTTACACAAGTAAGGCACTGCAAGATATATATATTATACCTGAGTAACCCAGCAAAAAATTTTGTACCAGACTTGAACATTTATTTCCTATTGAAATTAATTCAAATTAGTCAATTAGGCATCCAAAAGACTCATCCCCACTTTTTTAATTCTCTTTTTTTCTACATATTTGTTTCTCATCTCTAAAGCTAATATCCATGCGAAAAATTATGGAACTATATAAACAAATTCAGGTAGAGAAACAATTAAAGTATACCTGTGGTGACATAATCTGAACAGTTCGCATTTATCATTGCAGAACTGTCAGTGCTGAAAGTTGCAAAAATAGGAGAAAATCTGTGGCAAAGGGAAGAAAAACTTTTCCTTCTAAAGCACTTCACTACAGGCCTGGAAAAAAGTGATGGATTCTCAGGGACCGAGGTGGTATTATTGTAGAAAACCTATTAATTTTAAAATTTTCTCACTATGTTTAACAAATGAATAAAGTGAATAAAACATCTAAATGTTTGTTTAATTTTGATTCAATAAATAGCCAGAAATTATCTTCTATGGTTAATCTGTTTCTTAATGTGATGACTTCAAAAATAGTTGGCATTTTATTGCTACTTCGAATCAAAACTTTTTGCAAGAGCCTCAAATGCAAATGAAGAAATAGCTGTTGGCTTCTGCCATATTCAATCTATCCACAGGACTGGAAGTATCTCCAAGACAAGTGCTCATATCCTGAGACCGACACACAACTTTTGGTTAGTTTCCACATAAAATTCATCTCATAGCACCTCATCCACAGTACAAGGAAATTTATTTCAGTTACAGATTCCTTCTATCTGTAAAATAGCTGTTTCTGGATAGCAATAGAGACCTTTCCTACATCTTTTATTAATATTTCCTTACACTAGTCCACAAAAGTTCATCAACCAAGAACTGAAGAGACTGTGCCTTGGACCTTTGGAGTAATTCAGTTTCCTTGACTGCCATAGCACATTGGAAAAGATCCTGAGCTGAGAGATGAAAATGTGCTCAAAGTGATAAAACCCTTAAAATGATCTTACCTGCTGAAATTACCGTCTCAGGAAAGTGTCTCTCACCGGCAAGACAAGCAGCTTGAAATAAATCAGCACAATTAATTTATGGCTATGAGCAATACCAAACATGTTACATTTCCTAATAGCTGAAATTTAGAGTTTCACTTCAATACTTGGTGCCCTTTTTTTTTTTTTAATCTTATGCTTATCAAAGTAATAAAATGTTTATACATTTTATTGATGTTTTCGGTTGTATCCCCAGGGAAAGAAGCACAGGGAGAACAGGGTTGCACTAAAGAAAAATGTATAGAATGAAGCCATTACTTCCTTCAGTCACTACACATCCACAGGGAAGAGTAATTTGTGGAAACATGGAGATGGAGGAGTAATGGATTTCTCTGTCAAAATGACGAGTGAAAGAAAGAAGTAATTACCATTAATGCACTTCAATTATGGCTCAACGGTTTTTTAGCTGTATGTTCCCATTTAATTTTCATTTAAAACAAAACAGTTGCCACAGATCCAGAGCTAAAAACAGAAATCCCTTTCAGCTACTGGCAAATTAGGGAGTAATGTTCTTATTATATAAGCAGAGGGAAGATTGGCTTCTTCCAGGCAAACACGGGAAGTGCTTGTTTGTTTCAGGCATTACTCCTTCTCCCCACAAACTCACAGTCGAACCTTATTTCCAGTGTTATAATCAGCTAAGCATGACAATTCTTTTTTTCTGGTTCCTATTTAGCTTTCAAAGCCCTCACAGGATTTCTGTCATGGATCAGTGGCACCTTCCAGGAGGGAGTGAGGTCAGTGGACATCCTTGGTATACAGGAAGGCATGTTCTATTAGAAAAGGGAAATGTTTTCAAATCCCTCAGATCTTAAGCTACTAAAAATAAACTAATGAGCCTTAAATTAACTTTTTTTTTTTCCACAGCTTTTCCAAGTCAAAAGAAAAGTTTTTATTATCTGGGAGTGACATGCAGGAAATTAGGCTTATAAATTGTGTTTAAATTATTATAGTTTCCAACTTTCCTTAATTCTAATCTTAATATCAATCCATTGTAGAGTGTATGTTTTAAATTCAGTGGGTTTTTAAAAATTGGTTCTGATTGCACCCTGTGAAATATTTATGGTGGAGGAGTTTCAAAAGATACATGATACAGAAATCACCTTGTTATTGCTATTTGACTGTGTGCTTGGAACAGCTTTGAACTGGTGTCCACATTCATTGCTACCTTTCTATATCCTGTCAATAAGCAAAATGGATTTGATAAATTAACTGCACATTTGAATTGCTCCAGAATAAAGTCAGAGCTGGGATGCTAGCAAACTTTTTTTTTATATAAGAGTGTGAATGGATGTGAATTTGTTTGGTGAAACTCACCCTTACTGGGACTCCACTGAAGCTAGTGGAGGTATTTCTAGGGGAAGAGTAGCCTCAAAAGTGGATCAGTTCACACCAGTACCTCTGACCCACTGCATTTCTGTCCATGTGCAGGCTGAAAGGCAAGTTCAGAGTAATGCTTGTATGCTTACAAGAGCTGCATCAGCTCTATCTACTGGCTCTTAGGGCTGAAGGTGATTAAAGCTTAGCCATGTCTGACCCATGTGCAGCAAAGAGAAATTCTATCAGAGTGTTGAGCAGACCAGCAAGCATTCTTCCAGACGGTGCTTTGCTTTGGGTCTTGCCTGTCCCAACAGCTACCTTCCATGTAGCCTCCTCTTTCGAGCAAGGATGAGAGAATGACAATTTGAGTTATGCCATGTCATCTGACTTTAGGGGTAGAGAATGGGCCTTCACCACTTAGTTCAGCACTATAAACTTAGCCTGAGCGTAGAAAAGGTTAAGAAACATTGGAGTTTTTTCTTTTTAAAACATGTCCCTGTAAGACACATGTACAATAAAACCTGTTTGAGACGTTTTTCCTTGTTATCTAGAGTGCCACTGAAGTCAGTGCTGTTGCTGACCCAAGCACCCAGAATTGAGTTTACAAACAGACCCTATAAGTTCATCACAAGAATAAAACCCCAGGTGGGCTGTCACCTCCCTTTTGCAGTTACTTTGGGACTAGCTGTTAGCAGGTGGTACATCAAAAGCCAGCCCACTGGATCAAAAGGGAGTGAGAGATGTAATAGAGGAGGACTCTGGAGTGATACCTAGGGAAAAGCTACAAAGTAAAGTGAACTGCAGACGACTACACCCTAAAAACTGAACTTCAGCTAGCTACCAGCTACAAAACTCATTGTGCATTCAGGCAACCTTCAGAAAAATCAGAATTTTTGCACTTGTAGAATTTAGTTTCTTACAGAAATTCAGATAGGTGAGGGTAACTATGACACCAGCAATATGTCAGGAAGCATTTGTAAAATATGGTAAATCTGGATGAAATTGTGGTGAACAGAAATAATTCATACCTCAGTCCCTCTTGAAAAGTCTTTGCCTTTAAAATGACTGAGTCTCTGTCTCATCACAGAGATGTTTAAATGAAATAACTGCAAAACAGTGTCTCCAGAACTACATGTGCTGTCTAAAATCCTTTAAAATCATTTTTAATTGAAAGCACAGAAGACAGTCTGTAACTCCGAAATGCCAGAACATAATGCTGAGCCATTTGCAATGACAAGAGCTTGACAGAGTGGGTGAGACCATCCCATTGTTCCCCAGTGAAGATTTGTCTTTCTTTTTCCCGCCTCTCCACAGAAGATCTCAGAGTTTCTTCCTCCACCTGCAGAGTTCCTGGAGGAAACTGTCAATATTTCATACTTAGTTCAAACATATCATGTTTTTATCCTAAGGTTTATTTACATTTCTTGATTACACTTGTTCTGGCTCATTTCCTTTGTTTCATTCTTGCCAGAAAACCTTGCTAGAGTGCTTGTCAGTTATTAATAAATTGAGTCAAACAGTAGCAAGTGTGGTTCAACAATTTTGGCAAATATTAATGAATGTAATTTTCATTGTTAGGAGAATTTTTGGCCCTTTTTCAGTTCAAACAAAAATTCCAGCTCTTTAACATCTGTTTTTGCTATATTCAGATTGGCAAGAAAACAAATAAAAGGAAAATGAGACTTAAAGATACATTCTCAGTAAAAGATGCAACTACACTCTCACTGAATGGACTTTAAGATCTTATACAAACAAATTAAATTAATAACCAACTTTTCTTTGGCTGTTGAGTGATTCTTCATAAAGCCATGAATTACAAAATTGGAAAGAACCAATCTAGGACAACCTTAGATTAGGCTCTGTGAGAAACTTCAGAAAAAGCAGGTCAATACTTAGTCAAGAAATTCTAGTGATGGGCAATCCATTGATGCTACTGGTGAAATATTACATTTAGTTACAGCGGTTGTCTTCGTTACTAAAAAAAAATAAAAAGCATATACATATATATATATATATACACTCTGAATGTACCCTGCATCAACTTTGTGTTGTTTTTAGAGTTTGTTTTGTAGCTCTGATTATCAGCTTGGTTCCTCCCATGTCTTAGAGTGTCCAAACAAGGCACCACTTAACCTTTGGAATTTACGAAGTTCTCTGAAGACTTTTTACAATAATATATAGCTTTCAGTCTCCAATTTTCCTTGAATTTTGCATGGTTCATCAACATCCATTTTGAACTGTAAGTGCAAGGGAACTGGAAAGAGCAGTCAAGGAGCTTTGCACAGGTAGTAGACAGACTATATAACTAGGGATCACTCTTGCCCTTTTGGCATTACTTTTCACCTTCATCTGCCACGATATGAAATAATTACCTATTTTATGAAAATAATATGTAAATTAAGGAAACCAACTCCTTTTCTGAGACTAAAGAATTATTTTTCTTTAATAGTATAGTGCTAATTTTTTTTTTTCCAAGTATCCATCTTCCATCCCCAAAGAAAGAATGGATGTGGTGGCAAGACCTTGCTATGTTATGTAGGTCTTTACTGCCACTGTTCAAAGACATTTGTCTTTCTCTGCTGCAGTCCCACCATTGGCTGTAATATAGATTTACCTCTGCTGGAAGGCAGCATAATTTCCCTTTCAGATTCTCTTAGTCCTCTATCTCAACAACTCATTCATTCTGAATTTAGAAAAGGTCACTATGGTCATCCAACCCCACTGCTTTTATAGTTCTTAAAAATTATTGACAAAACAAATCTGAGGCAAAAGCAGTGAGAAGTCAAGACAAGGAAAAAGCCTATAGAGCCAGGCCTTGCCTAGTATATTCAGGAGATCTGGCTTCTTGAGGGTTAGAGACATTTTCATGAAAACCATGGTCATGTGAGAGTGTCTTACTCTTCCACTGGAATCTGTAACATGGAAGCATGTCAATATTTATGAGAATAGTTCATAGTCAACACCTGAGCTTGTGTAATTAAAATGCAGTAATAAAGAAGTTACTGCATGTAATTAGGAAATGTATGAACTAAATTTACATTAGAAAGTGAAAATGAGTTGATACTGAGGTAGTATTATACAGAGAAAGGGAATGAAGGGAAAGAAGTAGAACATTTTTTCCATTGGTAATTTAACTCCTTTTAGAAGATTTTATTGAAATGCTTATAACCTTTTTCATCACATTTAGCTATGCAAAGACTCCTTTTTAGTAAGTTATTAAGTCTCCACAGCCTTCTTTTTCCTTGGAAGATGTTATTCATTACTGATACACTGTGAAGACGTTTGGTCTTAATTTATTCACTGTATTCATAGACTGTTTTCTTGTCAAATTCACAGATGTTATCCATACTAATAAAGAGGGATGAAAACCTCCACTTAAATATGAAAACATGCAGTTAGCAAGTAAGCCCAGGCTGGCACAGCTCTTCCCAAGAAGGATCTTTGGCTGTGTCTGTAGTAGTAAGTCCAGCATTGACAGGTGGGTTTCTGGACACTGAAATATGTCACAGCCTGTTAGAGTCTAAAAGCAATCAGAGATTTTTTCCTGGGCAAACCAGCCATCTCCTGGGAGTTAGAATAGGCCCAAAGACCATATTCAGTAAGTATGATAGATGTGACAACAGCATTAAAAAGGGCAAAAGGTTTTAATCATTTGTACATAGACCATTCTGCGGCACTTGGTCTCAGGATCGGAGAACGGTACCAGGCACTCAGTTCACTAGATGTACTTTCAGACCCTTTGAAGGTTGAACATTTGTATTGTTTTAGCAGATCCTGAAATTCATAGACCTACTCAAGTGAATAGCTATCGCTAAATGTTGGCAATTGCCAATGTTATGTCAGGAATGCATTTGAACGTCTGAGACTGTCTGTGCTTTGGGCCCAGTGACACAGCCTAAGTACACATTTGAGTATCCTTTTAACGAAAAACCTCTCAAATTACATTTCTAACTTTTACAGTGTCAGCAATGCACTTAGGGAAAAGACTGCTCAGTGCCTTTTTGAATAATCCATTGAACCTTCAAGTGCTCTTAAGTAGCATTAGCTGACAGTTCCAACTGCACTTTCTAGACCTGAACCAAATGACTTATTACAATAGTATTTAGTTACAAAAATACCTCTCTGTAACTTACCAAAGCATCTAGGTTGTATATGTAAAGATTCCAAAGCTAACCACCATAGCTTGTCTTTAAATTCTTATGTTCACAAGATGGAATAGCTGGTATTCTGATGGCAGTTTAATATATGCTTCCAAGGAGGAAAATAAAGTCTAGTAAATACATTAAAGGGCAGGTTGCTCCCTCAGATGCCTTTTGCAATACGTGGGTTGATCTAATGATGAATGAGGATCTGGCAGAAAAAGCAAATTCTCATGTTTCCATGTTCAAAAGGGGTGGGTAAATGAATTTAAGAAAATTAACCAGATCTTTTCCTGGGTGGCTGATAACATTATTTGTTACCAGTAATATGTCTCCAAGGGTTTCCCTAGACCCTCACACTCTTGGTGGTGTGACTTTTAAAACTACTCAGGCAGTGTCTCTGGAAGCTGTGACTGCTATAGCATCATCCTTTCTGACTACACACCAGGTCTGATGGAAATCTATGTATCAGCAGGAGATGGCATATTTCCAGGCAGAAGACATTATATTTCTATCAAAATCTTTGTGGAAAGGAAGAAACAATGGCATCCTGCCTAGTCCCTTATTAAGCTACAATTAACAGGAGCTCATGCCTTTTCCCTTTGTCAATATATATCCCAAACATAAATGTCCACAGAGAACTTCCACAGATGGCAGAAAAAAGAGGGGTGAACCAGCAATGCCATAAATTGGTTCTCACTTTTATATTCATAAAGTAAATCTCTAAACCCATGAAGATGAGAACCTTGAGATGACACTTGTTACTTGTTTGGTTAAATGAAGAATGGTCTAGTGTAATACATTTGCATCTGAGAAGATAATCTGGCCTCCCTTCTTGGTTGTTGGTAAGACACAAACACTTGAAGGGGACAGTACATTTTAACAAAGACCTCTTTGACTTCTAAATGAGAAAGAGGAATCAAACTCCATATTTGGGAGTTTTTATTTGTAAGTGTCAAGGTGCCAATCTTACAACGGACAAGATGAATTCTGTCATTGCAGAACCACGATCAAGCCAAAAATTGTTACGATTTTTTTTTTCCCTCAAAACGCTCTTGAAGCAGTGGTGTTACGCAGTTTTTACACGACTTGGAATATCTGGAATGTAATTGATCACATGGTTTCATGAAGTTTGTTCTGAGAAATGGTTCCAAAACAAAAATAACTGTTTCCTGAATGCTGAAAACAATGAATCTTGGTTTCTAGTTATCTCATGTCACGTGATTGAGTGAAAGGCTTTGAAAGAACCATACTTAAGCTTTAGCATGGCCTTACGCTTGAGTAGACATTGGAGAGCTGAAATTAGCTCAAGGATAGGCAAGAAAGGAGGGATGAAAAAAGGGATAAAATAACTTTCTCAGCTGCAGAAAAAGCATCATTTTGAGCTCATACATTGTTATGTGGCAGAAGAAAGAAATCTTGACTGAAGAATGACAATTTTGATGTGTGATAAGGCACAGACTCAAAATGGAACTTTTCTTAGAGTTATATCTTTCACCAGTACACCAAGTTCTGTTCTTCGGGGTGGAATTAATAAAATATCTTTCCAGCTACATGGTTTCATTATTTCTACAGGAACTTCAGAATTTTTAGATCTCTTTTAGCTGGTATGTTTGATTCAAATTTATGCCAAAGTTTAAATGTTTGGGGGAATAATGAAAGATAAGGAGACAAACAGACAAGCAGACACACATAGCCAGTGGCAATAATTAGCCTTTGTTTCCACAGGTAAACAGGTTTCAAATTCCTGAAGTTAAAGGGGAAAAATATGTAGAATTGACAAAATTTTTCTAATTAATATAAGAAAAATATCACAAAATCACAGAAAGTTTGGTGTTAGAAGGGACCTCTGGAGATCATCTAGCCAACCTACCTGATAAATCAGGTTCACCTAGAGCACCTATCTGCTTTAGATGTCTCACAAATCTAAAGTAAAAATTATATAGTGTGCATAGGTTGGGGGTTTAGCACTGTAGAATAAATTCTTGGCTTTTCTGTAAGAGCAGCTTCATGTTCCAGACTTTGTCATTGGTTGCCTATGTCAGAGACAGATCAATTCAAAATCCAGTATACAAATGTTCAAGATCTTAGAGCAAGTTTCTACTTGCAGCTACTGTCCTATCAAAGTTTTACAGTTATGGGACAACTTTCAAGACTACACTAGAAACAGTCTGCTCTGTTTCCCCCTTTTGTGGGGTACGTGCCATGACACAGAAGGCCTACACTAGCTAGGAGATGTCACAGGAGTCCTTGTGAGCAAACCTGAGACATTTCAGTCTATTCTGGAACTGGGAGAGGATGTTCTCTGATTTTTCTTCTTTTCCTGCATTCCTACTTCCCCCAAAAAAGTAAGAAAAGGAAGCCAAGCAAACTTTCAAAACTGTAATGAATAATGTTTTCTTCTAGAAACAGGTGCCCAGTGAAATCTCCAATTCTCAACTAAATTAAGGAATTTACTTTAATTTTCCTTTATATTACACTCCAGAATCCTCCACTAGTTTGCTGGACTGTGGCCCTTGGCACTGAAAGGAAAGTTAAAAAAAAAAAAATCTCAAATTTCAAAGCAATTTATAGAAGGATAAATGCAGAACTGAGTGGATTAGATATATACATATTCACTAAATGCCATGTTGCCCAGTTACAGTTTAGTAGTCTTTTTTTTTGCCCCTACTGACTTCCAGCTATGCAAATAATAATCAGTTAGATTCATAGAACCCTAAAAATCCAGTTACTGTAGTGCAAACATAAAGAGAGAACACTGAACAGGTATTCTTGGAGAGGAAAAAGCATAACAAATATTTGGATAAAAATTTAAGTCCGCTGGGGATATAAAAAGAACAGAATAAACTGCTTCCCTTTCCTTCCAGCTGGACAAGAGTATCTTTTTGTAAGTGTCTTATTTCTCCTGTGTCTTCCAGTATTCGCTTTGTTTATCTTTTCTCACCTCATCGTGTCCATCCAATTAAGGTAAATGAAGGAATATGTTCACACTTCTTTCAACTTTATAGTCAAGCCTAGTTTTATTACAATGGCATTGTAAGTAAATAAAAATACTTTGGAATAAGATAGCAATTTTAAATATAAACCAGAAAAATAAAATAAAAATCTGGCGCTTTATCCCATCAAAATAATTAACACTGAACTGCTCCGGAAAGTAACTCTTTAATCATACTGATTAGCGCACTGAGCTCATGCTGCACTTCTCCAATGCATGCTCTTGAGCACAATGTCATTTCATGGAATTGCCAAAAGTTTCATCTGTTTTTGCTTCTCCGTGTATATTCTATCCAAACCCTGATGGACAGTTGTCTCAGACATAGCTGTCAACACAGCTACCTCTAATCCTGCTGGTGGGCCTTATCAGCCTATGCACTTCATTTAAAAGAAGTTAGACTATAGAATCGCCTGGAAGATGTTTTGTAAGGTAACACTTTGTTTTGCAAAGTTAGCCAGATGGTTTCTGTAGATTGCACTATGTGAGCTTAGAGCTGAATCAACAGGATGTCCAGCTCCATCACCTTGTTCTTTCATTCTGTAGCCATAGGTGCTCATCCCACTCAAGGAAATAACTAGGGAGTAAGTTCTATAAGAAAAGTAAAAAGAAAAATATAAATTAAAAAAAAAAATAAAAATAGCATTAAAAAAACCACACAGAAAAAAGAAACACAGTACTCATACAGTTAGAAAATATTTAAGTGTCTTTGTAGCAAGTGTAGCATCAGAAAAGACTGGAATGAAATTCAGTACTACAATAACCTCATTTTCTCCTGCTTAAGTCTCTACATGAGTGCTTTAAGGTCACCATTCTCACACTGGTTAAATTAGGCACTTCTAAAATTTCATTAATAGAAATATTACCTTTAATTTAGCTTGGAAGAAAGTGATTTGTTATGTTATGTGAAAAGATATAGCATTTTATTAATTGCCAACCTGGTATAAAATATAAAAGAATGGAACTCCTGAGCTCTAAGCGTGTGTCTAGTTCCTTTCCCAGGAGGCATTAACTCCTTTTTAGCAATGAACATATTTTAAATTCTGCCATTTATCTGGTAACTGAAGTTAGTTTAGTGCACAAGTCTTTCTCCTGATGTGTAAAGACTCAGCCATGGTCTGGGACCTCTTTGGAAGACATAATTTTCCTGATACGTATATCTTCCATCTATTAGGAAGAAAGCAACATCAAAAAATAAAATGGTCTTCCATCAGCTTTTCTTCATAGTGAGGTCTCCAGAGCTTGTTTTTGGAATTATTTTCTCTCATTCTCAGTCCTCCTGGTTCTGTTTTAAGCAAGAGAGTAACTCAGCTTTCTCCCTTATCCTTGTGACTTGTATTTCTACAATAAATATATGCCAGCTTGTGCCTCCTTGGTTCAGTCTGCAGTCTCTTACTGCTAAGAGATTTCCATCACTATTGCAACAAAGGTATGAAAAATCCTTTTTTCAGGTCTCAGTTATATTTGGTATATGGTGATCTCCCATGTCTGGTTATATCTAATGTGCCATCTAGGCACATTTGGGCACTGAGTCAGTGTTTACAAACTTAGAAACAGTGAAACAGACTTATTTTTAAATACATGACTTCATCAGTGATTTCCAAAGATAAACATTGCTCCACCATTTTGAAAGGCTTGCCTCAGATAGAGGCAGATATAGACAGTAAAAAGGATGCTTGTGCTGTACACAGATCCAAAAATTAATTTCTGTTGAGTTTTTCTTCCTCTCTGTTTAAGAAATTTGTGTTATTCTTTGCATGTTTTTCCTAAAAACAAATGCTTCAGAGCTTTCTTCTTCTACAAAACAAAAACAGACAGTGTCAACCCACAGCCCAGCATGTGAGCAGCCCAACAATAACAAGCTAAAATGTGCATGTGATGGAGCAAATCTGCTGATAAGAAAAATATTTTCAGTGACTAGTTTGAAATTAACAACTCAATCCTGTTTCTATTTAAGGCAGTATTGACACACCCGTAATGAGAAAGAGAGCTAAGTGCTGGTTTGATTACAATGAAGAGACAAAAAGGCTGAGCTTAAAAGGCTCTTTGTTTCTAGGGGAGAAACCACAATGGCCTTTCTGGAAGTTAACAGCTGGAAGCTGAATGTTGTTAAATTCAAGTGAAGAGCACTTTCATAGCAGTGAGGATGGTTAGAAGCAGTGCAGATTTCCAGAGGAAGAATTACATTCTCTAACTTTTGAAGATTTTAGCTTGACCTTGGATAGTCATCTCAATGCTGTCATTTAGCCAGGATAGCTAACTTGAGGCCACACATGGTTAAAGCGGTCTTAAACATATTACATAATGCTGAGGTATTTTGTGGTTTAGAAGGAGGATGAAATAGAAGGTCTGTGGACTCTTCTGGTTAAGACAAGGTTTTCTGGTTTTTATGCAGCTATGGAAAGAAGTAAATTGTCCATTCCTGCCTTCTGTTCCTCAGTTCTAGGCTGTGTTTTATGCGGGATATTTAACCAGGACAGATAAGGATTCCTTTTGACATTCAGGTCTATGATTCAGTGAAGGGGAAATAAGGACCATCTATATTAATTACTCCGGTAATACTTGAATAACCATATTCCAGGCCTTTACATGTATATCACATGATTGAATGCATGGTAGAAGTTGTCTTTGTCGGCCCACCAAATGCATGGCACAGCTCTCAGTTCAGGAGATGTGCTAATGTTAAGCCATCAGTGATTTTCTATGTTCTGGTGAGGAATCTGGAGAACAGTGAGGCTCACCCAGAGGGCAATGCCTCCCACATATCTGACACACCTATCTTACCATGAGCAGCATTGTCCCTTAAAAGTAGTTGTTCTTCACCATTGATTACAGGAGGAGCTTAAACACCTAACTATGAATAGCTAGCTGCCTAAATTTCAGATTTGTAATGCCAGGTGAGATGAATCTTGCAGTGGGAATAATGGCTCTAAGTGCAGACAGGCTAATTCTGCCAAATGCTGGCAGTCCCTCCAAAGTCACAATAAGAGCAAATGGAATCCTTAGGAAATAGTACAGGATCTAAGGCTCTATTTAAACAAATTGTATAAATACTCTCACTGAGTCCTCAAGAGGACCATATGTGTCAAGAAGAAAGCAACATTTCTTTCCTTAAACTGGTAGTATCCCAACCCAAGTGTCCCAGAAGAATAAAAGGAATATAATTAAGTAGTTATACGATACATTACCACAAGCAATATGTTACTTCTTGAGTCTGATAACAATCAGTTTAAGCCACAAGCACAATATTGCTTTATCTTCACTATTATCTTAAAGGGTAAATTAAAAACAAATAAAACTATGGATAATAATTATCATGATATTTCTTAAAATCAGCAGTAGTATTTGCTTTGATGATCTCCTAAGGCAAACAGTGCACTACTTGGTTAACTGTTTCACTAAAAAGAAGGAAAAATAAATGTTTCTATGCTTTTTGATGCTACTTGACATTTTTTTAAATTTCATTACTCAGGTTACATTGCTGTTCAGAGCTTTTTGCCATAAAGTAAATCCTTTTTACATAGTCCCAGTAATATAATCCCAGTCGTTGTCATGTTTCTCGAATGCCATCACATCCCCAGTTCTTTCTTGTCCTTCTATCACTCTTCATAACACATGACATTTTCCTTTCTCACAAGATTTAACTGGAGTTAACAAAAGTATCTGAAACCGTTTAAGAAGTCCTGTTCACACTTTCTGTACATTTCTATATTTTGAAACAGACATTTTTGTGATGCTAGACACATAGGAATATGCATCCTAACTCAAAAGCAACAAGGCTTCTCAGAATAAACGATGTTCGTTTAGTTATAGTTACTCCATACTGCAACAGAGAAATCATTAACAACAGCTTAGCAATTATTTCTTGGTTGCTACACCTATTATAATTTTCTGTAAGATCTGCTACAAAGTGTTCTGTTTAGATATTATGCACTGGCAAGTAGATACACCTCTCAGTTTCTTAGCAAACAGAAATATCTCATGACTGTAAAAACTAGCTTTTGCCAACATTACATTAACCTGAAATATAATTGTGATGAACCTGGAACTACTTGCAAAATTTGTCTAAAGTTAACCAGTTCATTTTTGTTGATATTGCCTCTCTGTGGAAACAACCAGAGGAAAAGCATTTTCCTTGGAAACAGAAGTAGATTCAGCTTTGTCCTTTTAGGAAAGAATTTGACCCCTTATCTTCTGTCCTGTTGAAGGCTGGTTCAGCCACACATGATGGTGGATACTGGGCTAAGTTTTCCTCATTCAGTCTTGGTTAGAATTCTTATTCATATGGGATAGCTGAATATTTTTTGGATAAGACAGGCATTGATTCTTGGCAGGAATTTGAACAGGCACCAACCTGTTTTGTAGGAAGCCAGTCGGGCTACAGAGTCATTATTACCTGTTTGATGCCTAGCACAATAACATTTTGCTGTTCCATGCAGAAAGTAACATGTCCACCAAAAGGAAGTGAAGCTCTAAGGCTTGTAGCTTGCGGGATGGAAGGATGTCACACTCCCCAGCGAATGCTCTAACTGCTGACCCATGAGGTACAAGGGATCAGCAGATTCTTGCAGAAATCCAGACCCTTTTATTTTTTTTTTCCACAAACATTTTACTAGATGTAAATGAAACATTCAATTCAACACAAAATAATGTGGTTTTACTGTTTTCTTTTTGTAATAAGGAATTTTTAAAAGTCTCTTTGGTTTAATCTGAATTTTTTGGGTTTTGTTCAGATTAACTGAAAACAAAGGAAAATGGGCTTTGTTTGTTTCCTTGTTTGTTTTCCACAGGCAGACTCACCTTAAAATGTACTGCTAAGAGACTTGACCATTTAGCTGACAAATTCCTCTTTCATAGATCTGACATACAAACAAAATCTTACTCTCTAAAATTACAAAGGAATTTGTTGTTGTTGTTTGGTTTTGTGCGTTCGTTTGTTTTGTTTTATTTTGTCATGAAAACAATCCCTGTTTAATTTCTTCAAGCAGAATTTTGATACAACTTGGCCATGGAAACTGATCCACTTTGCAATCATTCTCATTTGCACACTCTCTTGAAGAATCTTTTCGGGGGAACAAGATGTCCTCACAGAAGCAAGAGACATATTTCTTTCATTTCTGTAGGATCCTCAGCTAACTCCTGCATTTCATATGATAAAGGCTAATCAATTCGTAACATTCCAGATCAAGACTATAAAATCAAAAATATGGGTAGGATCTGAACAGCTAAGCATAACTAAAAGGCTTACACCTTCAGCCTAAATACCTCTTACTAAGTTTCAATTGTGATCAAGTAGAAAATTTTGGAAACATCCAGAAGAGAGCCTATCCACACAAGTTTATCACAGCAGTGTACATCTTCTATGTCAAACATGTCGATGATATGAAACCAATAACATTGCTCTGTATTTGCATGAATTTTGTTACTGCAGAAGAGAACTGAGAAATAGAGTAGAAGAAGGCTTCTGCATGCATTGTTAGTGCTGATCATTTAAAGCTTCAGCCCCACAAGATTATATAAATGTTTCGGTAAATGAGAGGATCAGAGCAAAGAAAATTAACAAATCAAAGAGACACCATATGGGCAAAGACACTCTTTTGTGTAAAGTTGTGTCATGGAGAGATATTTCAATGTGCAAGGAGGTGTTGAATGCTGTGCTTGAGGCAACAATGTGATACAGAAGCTGTTTCTATTTATATGGAACTATTTCAGTGCCTCCAGGACTGGAATAGTCATCCTGGGTTACGAAGGGCTGCTGACCCGGAAACTTATGAAAGACATTTCTGTTTGGAGAGTCCTTTGGAGAGGTTGCTCAAATTAGTTGACATCTTTCTGAAACAAGCAGCAGTTGTGTGTGCAAGTTGGGAGAAAATACCGTGTCTCGGTCAGTGCTTACTTTCTCATGGGAAGAAAGTGTGTGAACAGATCAGAAAGGCAGCAGAGCCTTTGCATCTGTGTCAGGGCAAACGAAAGCTGGCAGTCAGGTGGCTCCCCTTCTCACAAAAGGAACAAATTGAGTAAGGTAATTACTGTTTAATATTTCCAACAGGATGTTTGAGGGGAGCATTTAATTATCCTGCCAACTTCTATTCAAATAAACATGAGAGATTTAGAACATTTTTTGGAGCTGGAGGCTTAAAAGGAATACCAAACATTCTGGGGCACTAAACCTCTTAGATCTCCTCTGTAATGTGGCATAGTAACGTTCCTATTGACATTTTGCCTTGTACATGAAATGATGCCTGCCCTAGAGAATGCAGCAATGATGTATCATGCTAAAGCAGCTGACCTCTTCTTTTACCCTTCTAAATCTGGTCTTGACGCTTTACTGAAGAAGTAATATTTTCAGCAGAGAACAGTGGGACAATAGCTGTGTGCATCTTTATTTTTAGCTAATGGTCTTTTAAAGCAAACTCATTGTTGAGAAATATTCGGAGCATTCTTATCATGGGTTAAATCATGCTGCAAAATGCCATACTGTTGAAATTCCCAACTGAAAATGGCTACACGAACACCTATTTCAAAAAGCTTATTACTTGTCTTATTTATATGTAATCACATACATAAACATATACATGTGTAGATATTTTAATGTTTTCTAATTTAAAAAACAAAACAAAACAAAACAAACAAATAAAAAACCCACCAACCATAGTGAATCTGTTACTGGAACTGCTCTATCTACCCATATATCTTATGCTGTTTTGTTTTGTTTTAAATTTTCCATTAAATCTTTTTCTGTTATCCTAAGTGTAAAATGTTCAGGTTTCAGAAGGTTGCTCAACAAGGGAAGTGTTACAGAAGTTGTTCAGTCTTTCCCACTTAAATCAGCTGAAAGATCCTACAGAAAGTCTCTCATGAAACAGTAGCATCTTAAACCTAAAACGCAGATATCAATCACCATCCAGTGAACACATGGTGGGTGTGAGTCTGACAGAGAAGCAAAAGAAACCAATGCAGAGAAAGGGTGTAAAGCCAGACTGCAAGTAGGCGCTGAGGAAAGCTGGCTGAGAGACACTTAGCAAAGGGTACTAACTCATTCCAAGACTGAGGATATGATCTGCTGGGGGTTTTATTTTTATACCTGAAAACAAAAGAAATACTTGACTTACGGCTTTAATTTCTTTTCACAATTGCAACAACTATCAGACTTCTGATTTTTTTTCCTAACTGCTCAAACCAAATAAATTAATATTATCTTTGTTACTGTTGAAAGGGTTTAGGAAGAGTAGTAATCTAGGCCTCAATGGTAAAAATCAATGTATCAAAATGCAGTATGATCATAGCTTGCCTTCATTAGTCTAAGCATTAACACATTTAAGTTATTCTTTGTAATTAGTAATTTTCATAAAAACCCTAACACCTCATAGTGTTTAAAATTAAAAACCTAAAAACTGGCAAAAATTAATGTGTCGATGACCTTAGACATCACTGTAGACTCTGATTTGCCAGGTCTTTTTGTGGATGAGAAATGTCTTTACAAGTCAGATGCATCCAAATGGAGCTTGTCTAATCATTAATGGAGATCTAAAAGAAAATTCTGTCTCCTCCAGAAATTAAGTGAAGATAAAATTTGAGAACATGGCCAATCTCAGTGGGAGAAGGACAAAAAGAGGTAATAAGAGCAGAACAGTGAAGACCAGAAAAAATACTCGGAAATGAGGCAATTAAGTGTCTTCTGCTATTGTGGTGTCTTCTCAGTATGTAAAGAAATAGAACATGGAGCTGTAAATTGTGGTGCCTGGTACACCCTTCCTGAGCTGTTTGGCAGTCAGGTAACTATTAAGGATTTTTTTCTGATAATTGAGTAGCCTCAAGGTACCTTGTGGTTGTTCATTACAGTTCCACAAAAAACAAATGAGAAAAATGAAGAACAACCAGGGAAAAGGATGTTAAAGTAACTGCAAAACAGCAGAAAACTCTGTAAAATTGCATAGCTTAGACATGAGCTCAAATCTGGGCACTCATTTAGGTGTTCCTCTGAATTTTGTACATTTTGCCTGTGAATTTTTAAGGTATTAATGGTGTTCTATGAGTTTTCTGTATAGTTCTGCAACAAGGAAGGTTTTCAATGCATTGTATTGATGGGTCTTGCATGTCCTCATAATAGAAGTTTTACTCAGCTCTCTTAAATTTTAAAATTACAGGGTGTTTCAAAAAGGTGGACCTAATTTGAAATTTGACATAATTTGAAATTGGATCCATCCTTTTGAAACACCCTGTAGTTTTATTCTCATCTACCCAACTATTTACCTATGTAGTATGAATTATATACTATTTTGTTTACTGTGGAAAGTCATTATAGAATTTATATTAATTTCAAAAGATTACAAGTAAAAGAGGGTTATTATTAGTGAAGTAGAGTGGAAGCTCTTGTAAGGCAAGAATTCACTTCTGCTGTATCCTTGAAAATGCCCATTGCGTATGGGTTAATAGGAACTATACTCTTGAAATCATATGCATTTTCTGATTTGAAAAGCATATTTCTAACATCTGTTATTACTGAGATACCATACAATGTTAAAACTAAGGATATAGTCTGTAATTTTTGTTGTTCCTTTCTTTGAATGTGGGATGTGGTTTGAGTTTTAAAGCTTATTTCTTTTTGGTCTAATGAGCCTCTGAAAGTGATTAAATAGAAGACAGACAGGTCAGCCAATGACATTTTTTCAGATGAAACACTATCAAATCTAATGCCTGAAAACCTTTTTGTAGGTTCCCAATCTTTCTCACAATAAAATACTTTCTTATGACTAGGGTAGTAATCAGAAACTCAAAGCATTAGAAGTTTGTCAGTCAAAGATTAGGCAAAATGCAAGCAATGATCAGAAAAAATGTTCTTATGTGCTATACTTGGTTATCTTTTGTATGTTTGGCACTCCATTATAGCTGCCTGCTTTTGTTTTTATGATATGGTATGTTTTTATGCTGAAGCTAATGAACTTCCTTCAAACACGGAGAAATTCTACCCAAATCAAACTCTCAGCTATTGTTTTGAAGAACTTTTTAAAAGAAATGGATTAAGCTTGCTCAGAATACTTCAGCATTAGGTTCAGGGCCCACCGACTAGAATGATTTCACTATCAATTCACATTTTATGGAAATGTAGAGGTATGATGGGTGGAGAGTAACTGTTTGAGTAAATCACTTTGCCTTTCAAAGCGCTGCCTGTGCCACATACATCTTGGTAGGGAAATGGTTGTCTGGAATTTAAAGGGATATTACTAAGATGATGGATAACAATATATTTATTGTTGTTTTGTACAGAGACCTTGATCTATCGCTAGAAACTGACTGTGCAAGGCTCTTCACATGCCTCTGTCAGTAGAAAAGTCCGGCTCAAAGAGCTCCAGATAGGCTGCAAAGTGAAGGACAATGCAGTGACATTGACCAGGACAATGAGCAATCCTCTTGACAACCAACGGTCTATTCCTTGGGTGTTTTGAATTTATGTTTATGTCCTAGCGTTATACCATTGTGCTATTGTTCTTATTTGATTTACAGTAAAACGTGCTCCGAGGTGATCAAAATGCTGAGAAACGTAGGCAGTAAGTAAATCAGATAAACAAAAGGCTTGCTGCACTGCCTTTACAGCGAACATCTTGGAATAAAGAAGCGAGCTTCAAAGACTGTGCTCACAAGAGTCTCTGGTCTCTCTTAGTGGGCTGTGTAGCTAAGTAATGGCTGTCTGAATGGGGAAACTGCACCCTTCAGGTCTCTGTCCCGGAGAAAGGTGTATAGATGTACTGTCTTTGAGCTTGCTGGAGACCACCATGCTCTTGTTGAGAGACAGGGAATAATGTTAATCTCATTTATCTTTGCCACCTGAAAGACAGCCATTTGGTTTAAGAGGTCATTTGGAAGTTTTCAGTAGAGAAAGACAGATGCCTCCAGTGGAAGCTAGACCCTACTCTAAGATAACCAACTAAAAGACAAGGACTAAATTGCCATTTAGATGTCACTTTATCTCTATAATACCTGTGCAGACTACATTTCAGTAATCTGTATTTTGCTTTACATTCCAAAAGTTAAGCAAGATGAATCTTGCCTTGCTGCCCAGCTTCTCTTTATTATTAATGATAAGCTTGAAATGTTATTTCATAAGTTTCAATTAGAATTAGCATAGATAAAACTTCACACTTTTGTATCATGTATCACATATACACAGTAACGTAGCTTTAACAATTATCCTTTAATGTTAAATATTTTTTTCGTAACTACAGCAAACTGCATAAAATAAGATGAAATAAGAAGAGTAGGTAAGTCATCTAAGTAACAATAAAATAAGGACAGGTTCTTGCACAGTGCCAAGAAGAATGTTTGCCAAGCACATGAGTATCAAGATAACATTACTTTCACAATATTTTATCCTTATTATATATACCTTGGTCAATCATACTAGATATGCTATTACATCTTACTATATAAGAACACAGGAAAGATTACCTGAAACAAAGGAGAAACAAACCACTACAGAGGTGGAACTCCCATCTTGCCAGCTACAACTCATGGCTTCCATTTCTTATCAAAGACATTCATATATTTGCTAAACTTTCATCCATGCTGAAAATAAATCCATTAGCTCTAAACGTAGTAAACTTGATTCTTATTTCTAATTTGTTTGAGGAGGAAAGTTTGGGGAGTATTGTTGTTTCTTTAATTTGAAATCATCTGAACATGAAAGAATTAGTAAATCTGTTGCCGTTTCCTTATGTCAAACATAAACTTAAATATATGACTGTAACTAATAAAATATATTGTCCTTAGTTGAATTTCCTTTTTCACTCAAAGATATGTGATAGCTTCTTTATCTAGGTTTTGTCCACAAGTTTAGTAAGACACTAATTTTTCATCAGCATTTCACTGTGAACTACTACATGCATAAAAATGTTGACAGTAACATGCTAGTAATGAAATCTCTGTGCTGCTGTTAACAAACCTGTCCTAATGCATTAACACATGGCTTTATTATCCACACTAATTTCCAAGCTGTACTTCTTTCCCTTGCTAGATTAATTATTTTAGCAGATACTTCTCTGGGTACAGAAGGAAAGACAGAACAGCCTAAGGTAAAAGTTGCCTCTGCGACAGATTAAATATAACAAAACTAAACAAAATGCAACAAAACCACTACCACCACCACCAACAAAACCAACAACAAACAAAACAATGCTGACTTGATAAAACTATGTCAAGTGAGTGGTTTTTGGCAGTTGGACAAAGTGGCGTGATCATAGTCGATATGCTTTAGATGTATGCCAAAGACAGGCATAAAAGCTTTTGCAGATATATCTCTAAGAGTGAATAAATCAAAAGTTAAAAAGTAGGAGACTCAAAACAAACTGACTACATGTTGGTTTTTGTGTTGTTTTTTTTTTTTTCCTGTGCCGCTTTAAGCATTGTCTATCTAACAATCTAGAAGAAATAAAATGCAATCATTCATTTATGCAACATGTAAGCAGCCTGGGCAGCTTATAACCATAAAATATATTTGGAGTCTAGGCAGAAGAAAGGGTTAAATTCTTCAGAAAATTCAGTAATAGCTAAGGATTACTAGTGGACCTAGGATTTTGGCAAGGTCACAAGCCCTAAAGATTATACAAGAAACTAAAATCCGCTTTCTAAGTGTTGGAAAGAAGAAAGTTTTGTAACTAAATTATTCAATAATTGCCATTGCAGAAGTTTTTGTACCTTCCTCTGAGACAACCGCTATGTCACTGTTGTCTGAAGCATGAATCTGGATAACCAAGAGGAACTACTGCCCTGCCAGGAGTGAGTGCTTCTCTAGTGACCTTTACATGGAGGACAGTAAAGTTTTACCAAAGCTGTCAAGGCTGCGGTGCAGTTTCTAGCCTGTCGCTGAAGTTGTGCTTTCATGATTAGAGAACAGCAAACCCATTCTGCTTTGTGATTACAGCCATGGACTTGGGAACCAAGGGTGGCCTAGATATGTGGAAGTCAACGGAATAATATTCATTGCCTCTAGTGTAGTTCTGATATCACATGGGGTATTAATGATTGTTTACACCTGCTAGTGCAGATAGACATGGATCCCAAAGAGATATCCAAAGAGTCTTGCACAATAGCTATATTGACAGTCCAAAACCTGTAAAGTTTCATGACTGTGTTATTTTCTCTACAGAAATAAATAGCTCGTAGGGGTTTATTCACCCTTTTCTCTCCCTGCTGCTTGTAATAGAAGACAAATTGCCCAAATATCTCCTGATCACATTCCACATACTTCTGTCAGCAGGAAAAGTAGAATTTAACAGAGAGCCCAGATCCTGAGGGTGGTCAAAACCTCCACTTCCAGGATTCAGGGATGATGGAAAAGAACCCCCTGCTTGTCCTCTGGGGTGACCTTCCAACTGAGCTGTCGGGTTATCGCAGATCCATCTGTAAACAAAGGATAGCAGGGGGCAGTGTCAGGATCACACTCAGTGTGACACTGTGTTTGGATGTTCAAAGAAGCCCTCTCTCCTTGCTTTCTTTTCCAGGCTTAATAAAGGAACTGCTAAAACCTATGTAGCCTGATAAGATGACAAGACAGTCTTTTAGTGTTATTGATTGTATACAAGAGGTGGAATGATGAATTATTTCCTATAATGTACCCTGAGTGGGTTTCATCTTTTTGAGAGATGTTCATGAAATTCCTTATATGAATTCAGTTCTTAAACTTCCTTCTGGAAATAAAAGGGTCTTCATTAGGCCTAAGGGCTGGGGTAAGACAAATATCTTTTACCTGATAACAGAAGGGAAAGAACTTTCAGAGTGCATGATCTGAGAGGAATAAAGATGTATAGCATATAAAATAAACTGTGGATTGCTATCATGAGAATGCTGTCAAAATGAACCAAGGGGACAAATTGTGTGCCTCTGAAGGCACTCCACATGTAATAAACTTCAACCTTTCATCACCTTCTTTTATGTGTGGTGGCACTGCTGATTGACTGCAACTTTTTTTTCTCACTAAAATGAAAAGCAATTTTATTACTCAGCAAAAGAAGTTCCACTAGCAGGACACAACCACTAGTATTAATACTATAGATTGATGTGCAATATGTGTATTTTGCGTAGCTACCTCTCCTAGACTTGTTCCTGTATCTGTCATATACAGTCTTAGCAAAATGGCTTAGAAACATAATCCATTATGAGATTTGGTCGTAAAGGACTTGCCTCATGAACATTCCAGAGGAATATTATCTTTTATTTTTATTCTGTGTGAAAAAAACTAAGTTTAAGCCTAGAACTTAAAAGAAATAGCAGGTCTTGCAATAAAGCATCTAAAAAGAAGGATGCTAAAAGCGTACCATTTTTATAGTCATTCTGTGGCCCTCAACTATGATCCAAAAATTGCTGCTAATTTGACTGTGGTGAAAAGCATTTTATATTAACGAATAACCTAACAGAGCTACATGTAATCCTACAGTTCAAGTTCTTTTTCTTTTTCATAAGCTATTAATATTTAACTTCCTAGTTCCAAACAATATCACATTTGAGGATTTTTGTAAGTATTGTCAGATCTCCCAGTGGAAATCACATTTGTTAGAAATATTTTAATATATTAGAAATCCTTCTTCATTAGTGAAGGAATTCTCAATTTTAAGGGTATATCTGTTAAAACAGTACCAAATTTTTAGTGTTTCTGAGAATAGTGCTTTAAACAGTAGAAATACTGAGGACAGTCATGGTTTTGATAAGATCTGGACTTAGTACCTGAACTATCAAAAAGCATTATTAGAATCAGGGTGGGTGATTCACCTTTGCAGCCCAGAAGTGAAGGTACAGAGACAGCTGCTGGCTGGGAGCACTGCTGTTGACCAGAAAAAGCCAGAAGGGGTTTCTCTCTTTAATGTCAAATCTGAAGCATTTAGACACAGCCTGGGCGGCACCCCAGAGACAATGGAGGAGCCTCGGTGACAAACGGACATTTTGAGCTGTGCACAATAAACAGCATTAACCGTGAAAACACTTGGAGGAAGAAGAGTGTAGATATGGGAGTGCAAGGAAACAAAAGGAGGTGGATGCTATTTCCCCTTCTCCAGGTGTGACAGAGAAGTCACAACTCATACAGAGGAGTAAGATTGGGCAGCAAGGGTGGCACCCAGTGCAATGACAAAACATCTGTGGTTTATGTTTCTGTAAGACAGTACCCATGTGGCCCAGAACCTCACTTTGGAGACTGATCCCCAGTGTGTGCAGAGGCACGTCCTTGCCTCTGGTGGCAAAGGTGAGACAAAAGACTACACCAGTGCACAGAAAACACTGAGAGGTGTTTGGTCCTAGAGACGCTTTTCAAAACTGTCTATCAGAGTGGAATACTTGAAGCCACATGTAGCTTTGTTTCTTCATAGGCCACAGCTGATTTCCTCTGGTTGCTTTAATGCTGCAATCCATGAAGTTTGAACTTGCTCTGCCTCTAGTAACCAGTGCCTTCCAGCCCATAAGCAAAGCTCCTAGTAGGTGTTAAAATACAAATTATTTGACACATTGAATGTGTTACTATCTTCCTGTCACATCACATTCCCTTGCTAAAAAGAAATCAAAGTGAAAAATCCTAATTAAGAAAGCTGAAACTTTATGTTATGTAATGCTTAATTGATAATGTTCACCTAAAAATTTGAATATTGTGCCTCAATTCACAGCTTCAGACAGAAGCAGGCTGATTACTCTCAGTGAATGAAAGGAAGACTTGCAGTATAGTCAAGATGAAAATATTCATTCAGCTGGTCTGGTTTTATTTCCATGTGGACCAATAACCTTTTCCTATCTTTTACAGCAGCAGTATTACTGAATGCATTGATGAATCAACACTTGGGTGGCATATTCAGTAGCTGTTGACAGGTGGTGGGAAATATAACACACCATAGTTCAACAGGTGCAGAAAAGTTGTAAGGCTAAAAGACAGGAAAATAATCAGAATCTTCGCATTACTTCTGTATCTTGCATGGCCTGTCTAACTTTTCTTTTCTGTTACTAATAATCTTTATACACAGAATGAAATACCAGAAGGTGATTGTCTGATTTATATACTCTCCCTTTTGCACAATTATATGACATCTGGGGCTTCTTGGAAATTAATATTTTGAGCAATGAACCACTCAACTTCTCTCAAGTTTCTTGTCTTAATCTGAGGAACAAATAGCAAAACCACATATGGAAAAATGTATATATGTCCAATATATTTGTCAAGCTACTCTAAAACTAGTAATAAAAATATAACAAAAATGCATATTTAAAAGCTAAATATATTCACAAAAAATACTGTTTGTATTAATTATATACAGTTCTTGAAGTTATAGGGATGGCGTCTCTACTTTCAAAATTTGGTAACCAAATTGGTCATTAATCTTGAGACCAAGCCTTTTCGAGAACTGTCATATAGAGCATGGTTGAAAATATATTAAGAAAGGGTAAAAAAAAAATTACATATATACATATACATATAAATACATATATATATATACATATACATATACATATACATACATATATATATATACAGGTGGTATTCAGCTTCCCAAAGTAAGAGAAGTTCCTATGTGACTGCATAATCAGAAAACATGTCCATTCTTGCTCTGTCAAGGAAAAAGAAAAACATTCACCTCCCTTATGCACAAAATCATATCTTTTATATTTGGAGGTCTTAGAACTGATACACCAAATAGCTGTATTTGTAAATCCTAAGCAAGAAGTGTTTATTCCAGGCCATGTCCGAAAGCCAAAACAGCTTCAGGCAAGAACAAAAAATCCACTTTGTAAACAGTGACCCTGACTTGCTTGTACATTTTTATATATATTTCCTAAAGATCAGAAATTGATTGACTCAACAAGTTAGAACATACGTATGGCTATGTACTAAGGTCTAGAAACCTTGAAAGAAAATAACATTTTCTACAGTTACAAGATAATAGAACAATAGTGTTCTGTTGAATATTGATGGAAATTTGCTCCTTGATGTCACTCAGATGCTTTACAAATTGTATCTTAAGGTCCTTAGTCAGTCGCTGTGATCCTGTCAGTGTTTCAGTAGATATGAAATTCTCCCCTGTGCTAAAGACAACCACAAAGCTAGTTTTTAACATGATATTTCTTCATGCCTATTCTTCAGGATTGCACTGACTTTCAGCAGTGTGTTGGTATTTTCCTTGGTGCCTTTAGGTTATGCTCTTTGTGACTTATATAAATCCATTGAAGCATTCCTATATTCAGTTTCACAATCTGTAAAATTAGGGAAATAATACCTATTTCTCTATGTAAACATTTTTATCTCTAGCGTGGGGGATCAAGAAACAGTTATTTAATAGTAATTGACTACTGTTTGCTTAAATATTTGGAAGCACAAGGTGGCAAGGCACTTGAAACTGAAAAAGATTTTTCCTTAAGTATTAATTCTGCATACAGTTTTTTATAGCAGCTCAAGCAACATGCATCCCTTTCTCAGGCTCAAGGCTCTCTCTCAGGATTTCTAAATCTTTGTTACTAGTATAGAAACCAAATCAAATTTAAAAAGAGACTAATCAGGTCAAGACTTCTTCCACTTTTTAGTGTTGCTTTTTGTGAGTTCTTCCCAATACTTTATCTTGTAAAAAACTTGCAGAAGCTTTCTTGCACCAGAAATAGGATATAGGAAAATACTATTTAGATGTGGCAAGAATAGGTCTTCCTTGGACGCATTTACCTTGGCAAAACATTAGTTCTGACGTACAGTTTTGCCCATTCCTGGTTTCTGGAGTGTTTACTAACAACCTGCAGAGTTGCTGAATTAACAGGTTTTTTATTTCAAATTTATGACTGTGACAGATTCCCAACATACACAATAATCACGACTCATCTCTTTTCCTCCCTTCCTGAAAGTTTTTGGAGTGGGAATGCACTGATTTGGTTCTGTTGATTTATGTGCTACTTTGTTCTTTATCTGTTTGCACCTCTCCAGTAAAATAACATCATGCTATCATTTCCAGGGTTCACAGGACCCTGTCAGCACTTAGCAGTCAAAGGTCAACCGACTTCACAACTCATGGTTAAATAGGTTGAAAAATCTCACCTAGTATTAACCCCAAATACATCAAATGAAGAAAAATGGTACTGGCATCACTAATAAAATAGTGTTACCATACAGCAAGCCATTTTTGCTGTATCTCATTGGCAACAGTGTTTTTGAGCCACGACTGTCTTTGAGATGCCCAGCTCTAGGAGTGGACAATAAAGTTTGTGTTCCTGATTGCCACTGATTTATGTTTTGCTTTGTTCTTTATCTGTTTATAAGTATCCAGAAGAGCCATCCACATGTTGCTATCTTTCTTTCATCTTCTAAGCTGTCTGTGACCGGTTCATCTCCCCCTGACACTATCTTTCTGCCCTGTGAGCCCTTCAGCATTATGTTTCCTACACTCATTTGCAAGTTCACAAAGCTCTGCCAGTACTTAACAACCAAGCAGCAACAAACTTGCCTGAAAACAGTGTAAATAAATCCAACTGATTTCCCTTGGTGAATACTCTTATTTTTGTATAATAGATCTACATAGAGATGGCAAATACTTGGCTGCATTGAAGACAATAACTTCACCAGGGATGTAATTTTCAGATATTTGTGTCCTTTGTATTCCACAGTTTCGTGGCTCCTCCAAACAGATGTTGTTATGCTGAAAAAGTTATTTCAAATGTAAAATAATTTATGTGGAAATGTAGATAATATGCCAACCAGACCATCTTTTCTTCTCATTCTGATCACTAAAAGAATTTTTAAGTTTTAAATCTCACTAGTACATACCTTTCAGTTTTTAGTTTTGGCTCCTGCCTTTCTCATCATCTGTCTTTGAAACTGGAAGAACTTGGGAAAGGAGAGACAAAAGGAGGAGTGGGAAACAAAGTAAAAAATTACTGCATATTCAAATAAATAATGAAATGTTTTAAAATACTCAATTAGGACATTAAAAAAATAGTATCAGCAAATAAATTGTAGGGGGGAAAGTCAGATATTTTCAATGGAAAGTATGGTACATTTTGACATAAACATTTAAAACAGTTCAGGTCAAAACGTCCAGGCTCCATTCAACTGTCCTGAGAAACAGTTTTACTATCCAATATTGACCAAGGCTCATTTCTCTCACCCATGGGCACTTTTAACCAGAAGCCTTGAGAACTGGTCTCAGGCTGGCACTGAATAGCATGGGGGGGAAAAGGACCAGTGGGCTGAACAGAAGCCAACCAGCTGACAGCTGACCAGCAGCTTTGAGGTGTTCTCTGAAATCAGCAATGGTCAGACAACTGGCAGTGTGTGAACTGGGTGGATAACTCTGCACAGCTGTGTTGCTGCTGGTAGCTGAAGGTTCTCCCTGTGCACATCCTGTGGGGATATTCCAGAGAACAGGTCACTAGGCCGTGATAATTCACCATGAAAGGGAACAGTATTTTTCATAAAGGAAAGATAAATATTTGAAGAGCTTTCCAACATTAATATTTCTTGATGATCTAGGATTAAACATGGCGAAGAAAGCAGCTTTAGGTATTCTTTCTGACTTGTCTCCCCACTGCTTAAAAATTACATAATGAAAGTCGCCCTCAAATAACTCACAACTGTAAAATCATACTTGATCCTTTAAAATGTCTTCATTTCCAGAATAAGACGCTTGGTTCTGAATGACTTATTTATTCTATGCTTCCTCATAACACACCAGACTACAATGACCTGTCTTGTAATTTCTGTTTTGATTGTGCTGCCAGTCCTTCTCCATGCTCTCCCATTTGTGTGCTTACCAACCTGTGAATGGCAGTACTTGAATTCTAAGGCTTTGGAATATTAAGGATATGCAAAATTGTAGTGCATCTGTCTCTTTGGATTTGCATGCATGGGTTGAGAAGGCCAACAAGCCAATAAGTCATTCTTTAAAACTCCCACAGTGTGGGAAATTCATTGGTGACAAACGTCAGCATGATATTTGAAACACATTCAGAGTCTGTTATGAAACTCTCCTTCCTGTAAGGACTGTTTGAGACTTTCTAGCATTGCTAATGCTCTGTAGCCTTCATTATCTGCCCAGTCATTCCCTCTATGAAAATCTTTCTGTTGCTGCTGTCTTTTCTTAGATAAAACTAGATACAAATACATCAAAATAAAGACATTACTATTTAGACTGGCACAGCACAGTTCATGTATAAGAGGCAGCAGTAGGTATTATAATTTAGTCTGTGATGCACTTTATCTCTCATTGCATTTATACATTCATACTTGCATGACATTTTCAATGAATCAACAGGGTTATTTTGCCAATGTGTTAGATATTTACATATAAGCACTTCTGGCCACCTAATTCATTACTGTGAATTCCTATATAAAGTAAAAATGGTTTGACACTACTATATTGGTCTTGATTTCAACAGCGAATGCTAAACAGCTACTCAAGCAATGACACTAGTATTTCATATAGACATAGGCAATATTTTGAGTTATTTGTGCTCACTCCACCTTCTCACCTGAATGGGCAACCTAGGTTTAAATATTAACATTCATTATCTGTCCTAGACATACAAATCTTGTCCCTATTGAAACCTGCGCTTACATTTCCTTGTCCAACAGGTCAAGATTTCAATTGGGGAATTTTGGAGTGGTGCAGCTGTGAATCTGGTCATTACTTGTCATAGTCAATAGCAATGTACAATGTAGACAAGACCTAAAAAAAGACAGGACCAAAAGGCAGCATGGAGTGTATTGCATAGGAAACTCTAAGAACAGGTAAAATCTACCTGGTGAGGTAGATTAATACTATGCTGAAAACAAATATGGAGAGTCCCTATTAAAAAAAAAAAAAAAAAAATGGATATCCCATAAAACAGTATTTCAATTACACCTAGAATGCAATCTTAAAGCAGGAAGTCTGGGTTTAATATCCACATTAACGAATATTTAGGCAGTGTTGCAGTGATTGGTTTATATCAAGAACTTTGTTTGACAGTGGAATCATAAAAAGGCACTTGATATGCTAGTAGAACCATTTTCTCCAGCCTAAGTCTAATAACCAAGAAACAAAGCCATGTCGTGTGCTTTACATAGTTGGCCATGTAGGATGAAGATTTAGTACTTATGCTAATAGCTTCAAAACAATATGTATAGCAGATTTGTTTGCATAACAGAATTGTTTAACAATTCTCAACTTTGAGTGAATTTACATGAATCAATCTGTTCATAAACAAGATCATAGCCTTTAGATTTTTTTTTTTGTTCTCAAACTGACCTCCTCCCTCTGCCCTGTTTATGCAGCTATGCCATTATGCAGCTATGTCATTAATAGGTGGCCAAGAACACATATGGTGTGCTAGGTTACGTGCTTGGTTTGCTGAAAAAATGAGGTCATTTTTGCTTTAATACTGTCAAAAATAATTAAAAAATAATAGGAGAATTTACCATAAAGTGGGAGACAGAGTGGTAAAACCCAACATTCTGTATCTAGACAGGACTGTAACGCTCACTACAAAGGCCCCTCAGTTGCCTTTTGAACTGCAATCCTTAACCCCTCAGAGGCTCTGAATTTTAGTATAACCCAAGGTATGAAATCATATGTGATTCAGAATCCCATGCAATCCAGCTTAAGGGCCAGCTAATTGTTTATGTTTGCACGTTCATTTTTTGTTCTCTATTTTTACCAAGTGAGCAGTGACACATGACATTTTAAAAAGAAAATGTATTTTTTCAAGGCACTAAAGCCAAATCACATGCATCATTAGAAAGTAGGCAATTATCACTCCACAAACACATTGGTTCTTTTTCTGGATGTTTTATCTTTATTTCTTGAGAAAAACAAAAACAAAAACAAACAAAACACACACACACATAAAAAACCCCCACACAAACCCCAAACAAAACAAAACAAAACAAAACAACAACAAACAAAACAAAACAAACAATAAAAAGAAAAAAACAAAAAACACACAACCAAAACCTAAAGAACAACACCCACTTATTCCCAACATATTTGAAAAATACTTCTATGACCTTTCAGCTCATCCTAGTTTTATGATTTTCAGCATCCTAAGGCTAGTGATGGCCACACACTTTTCTTCTTATTGTTCTACAATGTTGGACTGCAGATTATTTTTGGCCAAATGCACAGACAAAGCTTTGAGATAGTTCTGTATTCCCAGATCAGAAAAAGACATTAGACAAATCTGAGTTGTGCCAGGCTTATGTATGACGGTTAGAATTTTTTAAAAATACTGTTGATGATTTTGTACATGTTCAGGAAAGAGGAATGTATACAAATGTATAATTCAGCGTGATATGTAGTACTTGCACTGTGGAGCTATTACTCCTAATCTATTACTCTTGTTGTTCATGAGAAAATAAAATCTCTGGGGAAGTTGGTTGCAATGTTATTCAGGTAGTTTCCTGATGAGCAACATATATTCTTGATAGTTCAAGATTACTTGAAAAGAGTGGGAACAAGGTCCATTGTACAAAAGTACAGTGAAAACAAACATGACTAAGTAATTCACAAAGACTCCATCTGAGGAAGTTTGTGGGAAATGCTGTGTAGTTGGAATAAATGAAGCAGCAAGATCAACAAAATATTAGTGCTATGCCCCATGATATGGTAATTATGGTGTACAGCCTCATGATGAGCTCATTGTGCAGTGTAACCTGAACATTGGCAGAAGAAATTGAAGTTAGAATGGTACATCAAAATTTTGTAATAAGCAAGGGTCACAGACAAAGCTCTGATGGAATCATGACTGAGATGGACCTTAAAGCAGGTACAATAACTTGAGTAACTGTCAGGTACATTTGTCTCTCTTTGAAGCATGCTTAGAATTTGACCTTCCACACTACAGCTTTTTTTCCTACTAGAATCTGCTTCAACCTGTGTAAGAGTTAAATAAACAAATTAACAAAAATTACAAATTTATTTAAAGATATTTTTAAAAAATGCTTTAAGACACACTTTCCAGGTAGAAGCATGTACTTTCATTACTAAGAGAATCCTTTCAGTTTTTGTTACTGAAAGACTGCCAATGATAAAATTAAACTTCCTCAGATGGAAGCCTGATTGCTGGCCTAGCAGGAGAACAGAAATTTTCTGTTGCTCCCATGGAAGTGAAGTAGTCCAACTATGACAAAAATCACAATAAAGAGATCACTAAGGAAAGAAAATGGCAATGGAATAATTCGCTTCTATCTGTCCACTTATAGAAAGCTAAAAAAGCTCTTGGTGTATAAATTTACCAAGTGTAATACCAGTTTTCATGAGAATATCTTCATTTCCAAGAAAAATCCCACCTAAGACCTGTACATCAGATATGCAACATATTCAACACTGATATTTTAAAAACCCATTTATTTCAAAATGAAAAGTATTGATTTTAGGTGCCCAGCTCCAAATTGCTATGAGACTAGAAAAGCTAAAAACTTATTGTGAAATCTTCTGTTACAATTCAAAGCAGAAATGCTAAATGTCGTTCGGGAGTACAGTACCCATTTCAGCCATGAAGAGACGAATACACAGCTTCATCTGTTACAAACTGGTTGTCAGCTCGTTGACGTCAGATCAGGAGTATTGTGGTTCATTTTGCCAAAAGAAATGTCAGCTGTTTGCAGAAGCACGGAAGTTGACAAAAATTATTTTGGTGGCATTAACAGCAGGCTGCAAGCGAACATAGCTTCAGCATCATGCATTTTTGCAAAGCATGGCTTCAATCCACAATAGGACAATCAAGACTGAACTGAAGTATGATTTGACATGTACGCAAGGACAAAACAGATGTCTAACAGCTTGCATACGGTACAGAATCCTTTTAAGAAAATCAGAGTGAAGATATTGTTTGCAACTTTTCAGATTTAGAAAGTGAGTGTTTGAAATCAATTAAAAAAACACTTTCAAACTATTTTGTGACTGTGATTTAATTTTCCACTTTAAAATGAATACAAGTGAAATAGGCATTGGTTCATTTGATAGTGTCACCACTCATGCTTTGAGAAGCAGGGAACTTAAACCCTGATAAATTCTCTGTAGTTTATTCTTATGTTCTCTCCCTTATAGTAAAAGATACTTATACGATCCTATAGATGCCACCTCTGAAAATGACACAATTCAGTAGTATATTTACTTTTAGAAAATCTCATAGCATTAAGATATCACATCTCTATTTGATAGCTGTAAAACACTGGCATAATAGAAGTTTAAGAGCTCACTTTCAGCCACATAATTACACCCACAAATGGAGCAAGAACTGAAGATGTGTCCCAAATCTCAGTTCTGTTCATTCTACAAGACCAAACTACTTTCAAGTTCTTTGCCTTCATATTGTTTTATTCTTCAAAATTTTGCCGACATGCAAAAATGTTTGCTGAGCTCCACTGTGTAAGTTTACACAGTCTGAATGAAGTACACATACTGATCACAGATTTGTTGCAGTGGTCACTCCTCTCCTGTGTGGCAACTGTTGTGTTCCCCCAGCAATGGGACCATTTCCCACATCTGCAAGTCCCATTCTACATGTATGCTTTTTGCATGATCCAAGAGTAATTTTTTCCGAGTCCAAACTTGACCACAGATATGATTTGAGTCCCGTGCAGTATCAGACTTCCTGTAATAAAAGGCACTTCTGTTTGTGCTTTGCTTTTCTTGGGAGACACTAATTATAAAGCCGTGTCACAAAGTGGTGGTAGGAAGGTGATTGATTATGTTAACTTCTGAATACCACAGTCAAAAGAACATTGGATACAACAGAATGCATGTGAAGTTAAAATAAACTTGCAACAAAGTCACACATTGGGATTGAATACTGAAGAAGAGCAAATCAGAAATTATAACCGTGGATTAATAATAACTTTACTAACAGAAAACAAGCTTGCTAGGCCTGATTTCAGTTTGGCATTACTGAGCCATCATTATTAAGAACAATCAATTTTCCTAAACAATCTTTACTCTACACCAACTAACAAATCATTTTCGCAGAAATAATGTGATTTGTATGCATACATCTCATGCATATTTTTGTTTGCTTAACCAAATTTCTGTGGCCTGAGGATTCCCAACATATGATTTACTTCTTCACTGATCATTGGTTTGTCGCAATGCAGAGCCGACTAAAGTGTGAGTAACACAGAAAAATCTTGGTAAACCTCATTTCTGGACACATCAGGGTAGGCCAAGATTATATCTATTACTACAGCCCTGTGAGTGGCCTTTCCCAAGGCACACATCACACTGAAGTACATCCCAGCAAACTGAAGGGACAAGTTAATTTATGACATATTTAGAAAATCAGTTCAGTTCTCAAACATCAGAAGAAGTTTGCTGACTTACATATGGGACTTGGGGCTTTATTAATAGGAATTTAGAAGATTTTTCATAAACATGACTATACAACTTTAGTGTGCTACACTGCAGTTCCCAGAATGTGTGAACCTATGAATCAGATAGAATGAGGAACTGGATAGGCAAGACAATACCTTCAGGTTAGGTGTATACTACACTTAAAATCAGTGAAACATTTTGTAAGTCATGGTTTTTGATGCTATGCACTATTTATCACTGACCCCTTTGAAACTGTGTCTCCAGAGTATTATGCTATGTTAAATTGTGTCCCTTTTTCAGAATCAGCTAATAAGACATTAAAAATATCTGGTTGAAACCAAGATAATGGAAAAGAGAATGGCACATATTTTATATGTGTTTTATGCAAAGACCATGGCTCACTCTCTTTTCATTGCTTATTAGAAACACAAAACGCATCTAGCTTCCCTGATCTTGGTAACAATTGAGCTCTTATGCACTATTTACCTAGCAAATTAATGTTTCTACAAGTGCTTGTTGGAGAAGTTCTTACTCCTCCTTTCTGCAGACAAGCTTTCTGCCATTTATATTATTAAATTATTCCCCTCAGGAAATTCTCTTTTCGTACTACACAATCCATGAGAATGAAGGCAAGCCAGTGCAAAATGAGGGAACACAGCATTAGCATTACTCTTACCCTCAGTGGAGAAGCAAGATCCTCAGATGCATCACTCAGATCACTTCCTAGAGTTTGTGGATGTTTTTACTTGTTGTCTTTCTAGCTAGTTTTACTGTCATTTGCTCAACTACCAGGCTTCACCACTTCCTCTCTTGACTTGCATTTGATTTTAAAGAAATGTTCTTCCTTTTCTCAGATGTTTTTATCTGATGTCTGTGATTTAAATTAATAGGCAGTAATATCAGCAATTACTGGAAACTGTACTAATAAGGTGCTCATGTCAGGTTGGAAATTTAACACATTTCTCAGTGAACATCCCAATCATTAATCATTCTCATAGTTAAAAAACTTTTTGCTTGTTTCTAATCCGAATCTGTTTTGTCTTGCTTTTATCTGTATCTCTTTATCTGGATCTTGCTTTTATCAGTTTCTCCTAGTTCTGTACAGCGTTCTTGTCACCACTACCTGTAGCTGCCATTTCACTCTCAGTCATACAACACTGGTAAATATTGAACAAAGCTGGTAGCTACAAGTATATGCGTCAGTGTGTGACCTGCTAATTTCTACACGTATGCATGAATTTGTGCACACAAATGTACAGATGTAGGAAAAACTGCACATATGTACTCAAAAGGGTCACTGAAGGGAAGAGACAGGCTTTGTGACAAAGCCAGCAGATCCAGTGGTCAAAGATACACAAGACCAATGCATGTGGCCTTCAGGACTAAGTATGTGCTAGGCAGGGATATTATTAAAACAAGTACCTTAATGATTGCAAAGTGTGTGACTACATGCATATCACGTTTTTTTTCATTACATGGATATGGAACATGGTGTATTCCCCGAAGTCTCTTGGTTTGTTTAGTGCTGACTCTTATCTATAAGCAAGTGTTTCACACTAGTGGAGCTTTAGTCACTGCTTTTTTATTCTGGAGAGGGCATGAAGAAAGCTCACTAACACAGAAAATTTAGAATGTATTGTCCTAAAATGTCTCTCGTTATTAAAACTACAGAGAGAAATATTGGAAATCGGAGCCTCAAAACACAGCTGAAAGAACTGAGAGTTGAATTCAACCACCAGTGAATTGCACTCCCACACACGTACAGCCCCAGACAATAGACTGATTCAAGACAATGAACGCACAAGAAAAAAGTCACTATTCTTCCTTTTCTCTCTGCAATGCTAATTCTTTTCCTCAAATTGAATGCCTGAAAAACAGATTCAGTGTTGAAATCCTTTCTTTCATAGTTGATAACATGAAATATACTATGATATCACTTTGACTTCATCTTGACTCTGAACATAAACTTTTTCCTAAGAAACATGTACATTATCAAAATTCATTAGCTGTGCAAATTGATGTTCTCATTGATATCACCATATCAAGATGAAACACGCTGAGAGATGAGAAATGCAACTTCCTGGTGATACCATTATCTATATTAACCAATATGCGAAAAAACCTGTTCTAAAGAACTTATGTAATAACATGCTAGCATTTTTCATAAAAGGATCCTTAAGTCTTTTTATGTACAAGATAAAGGAGTCCACTATTGGTCTGTTATTTTAAAAATCTTACATACATTGCAATCAAGGCCAGACAGTACAACATTATTGGCTACAAACAGAACCCAAGTTTGCCATGCTGTCTGATCTTTACCTAGCATCCTTTAGTGCATGGCATCCTACACAACCATTGAGGTTCTTCCTTGAGGCAGTGGGGAGAGACGAGCACCTCTGGAGGATGGCTCATCTCAGGTCACCACATGAGGTGTGTAAAATATGTGGAACAGTTTCCCTTTGGAGATGCTTATCTCTTCCCACTGACTAGAAATGGAGCTTTGCTTTGACAGAGCAGCTCTTTTATCTGACAGAAGTTAGATGAAAGGAATCCCAGACATACGGACCTAATTGGCCTCTCTCTGTGTATTATAATGTGTCACACTGGCCAGGTCTCAGTCGATTGCTCATTGTATGAAGCTCACCACAGAGATCCCTGCCCTGTGAAGCTTGCATTAGGAGATCCCATCAAATATGTACTGTCTTGATACACATAAAGTGACGTAAGCCTAGATAGGCAGAATCTTCCTAAATCTCCATTTAGGAATCTTAATTTATTATAATTTTTCTTGGGTTCCTGACATAAAAGGGGACTCAAGAAAGACAGAAACAACTCTCGAGTAATTAAGCAAGGATTGGCTCTGATCTGATGAATTGACAGCCTGTTTTTCACTTCAGTTTTTCAGTTTAGCATAAAACATGAGTACAATTTACAGCAGGGAGGCAAACAGCTGTAAATCAGAGAATGGGATAATAAATATGTAAAAATTTATGTATTATACATGTGATGATATGCATGTTTACTTACTGGTTATTATTTTTGAGATTTCCAATTGAAACAAATTCAGTAATAGCCTAGGAAGTGAAGAATGCTAGAGTTTTAGTGAAAAGTTAGTATTGGGCGAACAATAATAAAAGCAGAATAAAATCAGCATTGTCGTGTGTGCTCCCTGCAACTCAAAGAACAGTTTCACCATATGGTCTTTTTATAAATATTTCGGAAGTAAAATGACTTCTGGAAGAGATTGGAGTCTGAGAGATGCACAGTTATCAGCATTTTAGAAGATCCAATTTGAAACATCTGCTAACTCTTGAAACAGTTATGTTGAAACAAAAAACAGTCCTTATTTAAGAGGGTTGTATGCTCAGAGTTTTATATCCTCCCCTCTTTTTTGCAAGGATAGCAGGAAGAGGAGAGACCTGCACAAGCATTTTGCGTCCACCTTTTCCAGGTCCAAGATTTAAAGCTTTATGGTGAGGAAAATCAAGATGACAGATGCAAAGAGACAGTAAATTACCGACACACTCCTCTTCAATCATGCTTTGAAGTGCTAAAGAATTCAGACCAAATCTCAACCATGAAAGCTTTGTAAGAGGCAAGCTGCAATTTACCAGGCCAGTGGAATGTAACAGATATATTTTAAAGAATATATTTTTTTCAAATCTTGGGATTTAGGACAAGGCAAAAAATTTTGAAAACAGTAAATGTTTTTGACCTCTGCAATATTTATGTGTTTGGTTACACTGTTGTTATCAGTATGCAGTTACAATCCCTACAACTTGCACTTCTTCTAACCTTCCAGACTGACTATAAATATTTAACAGTTCTTGCAACTTGATTTACATAGTACTTACTGGGTAAATAATACCTCACTTCTGAAATATGTATGCATATATATATAGTGCCGTGTAAATAATTAATCAAATATAATAACAGCAAAATAATAACAAAGAGAAAATATCCGTTTTCAGAAGACATACAGTGATCTTTTGAAAGATTTTTTTAAATACTTGTCTTTGCCTTTCTATCATTATTTCTTTGTCTCTTCCTTCCTTTATCTTTCTTCTAATTAGTTTATTATTGTTGTCGTCACAACATACATTTCAATCAGAATGATTTTTTCTCAAATATTTTGCAAACTCTATAGGCAGAAAGCAAAGCCATACAGCATGTTTGGTGATGTTTCATGTATCATTCTGAATTATCATTTCTAATATAAGATCACAGATGGAAGCCACTTTTATCCTTCTTGGAGTGGCACTGAAATCAACGTAGATCTTCACCAGTTCATGGGACTGTACAGTTTGATCCAATTAGTGGAGCCACCAGCAAATTCTCTGGCAGTGTCATCTAGCTCTGAATCAAGCATAGAAATGAAAAATTAATTATTTGCTTTGCCACAGAATATTAACACATACATAGTTCTTTGAAAATGTCTGGGGCAGTCCATGTCCCATGAAATGTCACATCCTTCTGTCTTTCAAAGTCGGTAGCATCATAGAAATATCCATCTTTGAGTGTGATGTTTGCAAAGCTCTTGTTTGAAAGGCTAGCAAGTGGTGACTGAGATCATTATCTTATCTGAAGAAGAATCACACACATACTGATAGACAAAAGGAAAGCAGGATAGCCATGAAAGGAAGATAGCCAATAAAAAAGAGAGACTTACAGAGGTCTGATATGTTCAAGACAATAGTCTGCATAGAAAACCTAACTGAACAGATGACAGAGACAACTGTGTTGATCAAATATAAAGAAAGGTCACAACAGCAATCAAGACAGTACAAATGGAGTTCAGAAATAGCTTTGCCTGTGTTGATGGAAAAGAGAGGACATATTTTAGAGACATACAGTTGCTGCTGGAGAAGAAGACATAGAAGTCTAAGTCAAATCTTAATTGAAAAGGGAATTACATGTGGCTCTGCCAATAAACATGTCTTTCTCCATACTTCAGCTTATAGTTTTATTCTCTTTAGTAGTTTTTGTACAGTTAGTTAATTCTTTTCTTTTGCATTTAGAAACTAATTTGGTCTCCTTCCTGTTGAACTTGCCAATAACATGGACAAAGAAAAGTATTTTTAAAATAGTATACTAGCTTATGCAACTTCACAGAAGTTAACAAAAAGCTGATCATAAATTTTACAAAGGAAATTTCCAGGAACGTGTAACATTCAGGGAGAGTTTCCTTCTTTGGTTCACATCAGGGATCTGACCCTTATCTAAGTCAAGTTTCACAGCTTCCTCTTGAGGAGGTGCTTCAAATCCTGTGCCATGACATTCTTGAGCAGTTCTTCTACCATTTTGCTGTTTTCTTGTTTCATGAAAGATAAAGCCCCTCTTTCTTTCTTTCTCTCTCTCTCTTCCTTCCTTCCTTCCTTTTCTTTCTCTCTCTCTCCTCTCTCTCTCTTTCTCTTCTTTCCTTCCTGCTTTCCTTCTTTCCTTCCTTCTTCCCTTCTTTCTTCCTTTCTCTCTTTCTTGCTTTCTCTCTCTCTTTCTCTCTTTTCCTTCTGGTGCGAAACAGAAGCAATTTGAGAAATCACAGAAGATACAATTTGTGAGGTGATACCTTCTTTTCCATCTGAGTATTATAATATTCCTGCTAATGACCATGCATAAGTCAGAACCTCACAGTTACCTCATTTTGAAGGTGACACTTTCAGAGCAAGACAGAGATCTATTTGTGATACCATGATTCACAACTGCCCTATTTCAGTTCACATCCCTTCACAATTCTCCTGAATATTGCACCTGTTCTTTGGAAAATATCCTCTAATAATTGATGCAATTTTGTGCTTTTTTTTTTATTATAACAGAGGGGAAGGACCAGTGCTAGAACAACACTCAAAAGATAGGTGATTTGAATCTGCAGCTTGCTGTCAGAGTTAAATTCCCCTTCCTTCAGGAGCTACTTCGGCCACATATGAGCTCTCTACCACTTTCTTAGAAAAACACATTCAATAACGGGGCAATGTGCTGGATCTGCCACAGACCTGGAAAACTTCAGTCACATCGTCTTGGCTGTCTAGTCTTGTGTCCTCAAAAAACCCAGAGACAGCCTTGCCCAAATTTTGTACTCACAATTTCTCTCCATGACATGTCTTGCCATTTGGGTTTGAACTAACTAAAAAGACCCTGCTCATTATCTGTAATATCAGCAGAAGGGAAGAAGAAAATATGTTTACAGTTAACAATTAAAACAGAGTGTTTCAAATGTCAGTGCATTATGACATCTTAAAGCAATGTCTGTATTTCTCTAAAAAGTGCTAAAGGCCAAGCCTAAATAATTTCATTATATGGTTAGTGAATCTGAATTTTTCTGCTTGGAAGAAGGAAATCATATGGATAGAGTATTAATCTGAAGTCACCCTGTTCATATCTGGATTTGTGTCAAAACCCTTTTTCTTATTTTTCACAATATTTTTCTCTACATTGTTGCTATATAAAATATCTAAACAAACAATAAGGAAACCAAGCAATAGTTGTAACTATCTATGTACATAGTACTGTAATATGAACATAGTGATGACAGCTGGAAAAATGGTTTCCCATTGTTTTGTTTTTAATTTCCAGTAACATAGCTCTTCTGCTCTTTAAAAAGGAGTGTAGAAATCTGGCAGACACAGCTATTGTCAGGGGTGCCTCCTTTCTCAACAGTGGTTTAAAGCATATATATTCGGGTGTGGGTATGACAGGGTGTGTGGTTCCAGCTAAAGGGCCTTAGACAGGTTATACAGAAGTATGTTTTTTATGAGTGTAAGGAGTGGTAGCCCAGGCCAGTGAGAATGATATCTCGGTTCAGAAAACCACCCCCATGGGTATGATGTGTGAATGTTGGACCTGGGTGTGTGAATGAGTGGGTCGGAACGCCACCCACAAGATACGCATGGGGATGTGACTGAAAACAGTCACAACATGAGTGTGGTGTGTTTGGGATAACATTGTTTGAAAAAAAATCCTGTCTAACCTCTTGGTCCAGGGCCATATCTGTAAACCTATAAATTGAGAACTGTTAATAAAAGTCAATTCAGCTCTGCCTGACTTTGCTCTCGCTGCTAACAACAACTTTTTATGTATGCACCTCTGTCTGCATCTGTATGTGTCATTCCTCATCACCGCATTAGGATTTTTTCTGTTTTAAGGAAAGATTTTCCCAAACACTGCTTTATATGTTACGCTTTAGTTACGTTTCTGTAAAACATCTAATAGCAAATGATTATAGAGATAATGAGGCATTCCCCTAGCGTTAAAAGCTTCAACATAAACACACCATTTAGTCCTTGAGGACACGAGATGCAAAAAGTGCTGTACTGACATTTCAGAGACAAATGCTTAAAGCCCATAGGCACACAGACTTTGTGGTGTTTTTACACCTATAATCATTGAATCATAGACTAGTTTGGGTGGGAAGGGACCTTCAAAGCTCATCTAGTCCAACCCCCTTGCCATGAGCAGGAACATCTTCAACCACATGAGGTTGCTCAGAGCCCCGTCCAGCCTGGCCTTGAATGGGGCATCTACCACCTCTCTGGGCAACCTGGCCAGTGTTTCACCATCCTCATTGTAAGAAACTGCTTCCTCATGTCCAGCCTGAATCTCCCCTCTTTTAGTTTAAAACTGTTACTCCTTGTCCTGTTGTAACACACCCTTCTAAAAAGTCTGTCCCCATCTTTCTTATAAGCCACTTTTAAGTACTAAAAGGCCACAATAAGGTCTCCCTGGAACCTTCTCCAAGCTGAACAACCTCAACTCTCAGCCTGTCCTCACAGCAGAGCTGTTCCAGCTCTCTGATCATTTCTGTGGCTCCTCTGGCTCTGCTCCAACAGGTCCATGTCTGTCCTGCACTGAGTGCTCCAGAGCTGGACACAGGACTCCAGGTGGGGTCTCACCAGAGCAGAGCAGAGGGACAGAATCACCTCCCTCAACCTGCTGGTCACACTCCTTTTGATGCAGCCCAAAATACGATTGGCCTTCTGCACTACAAGCGCACATAATGTTCTAACTTGTTAGAAAAGTATTATAAAATAATAGGTGTTCAACTTGAGTATATCCCGAGTTGCACCCTTCTGAGCAGCATAAGCTTCATTCTTATGCTTCCTCGGTGAAATCCTAGCATTTCTGAACTAGCTTTTAGACAATAATTTTGTCCTTGTTTTCAGCAGATCTTGGTCTTGAATCACCCATTTTTTACTCTTTGTGAAAAAATATAAGATAAAACGTTGATGAGGGAGAGAAAATTATCTTTCCTAGCAAGACATTAAAAATTCTCTCCCCACACAGGAGAAGGTTATTGCAGGGTAGTGAACGAAATGAGTGTGGAAGGTTCCAGCATGGCTATGCAAGAGATCCCATAAGAATGGTATTTTTGCCCTGCACTGAATTTCATCATATTTCAGATGAGCTGTGCTGCAGCTCCCAATGAGAAGCATCTCAATTACAATGTCATACTGCAAAGCTGAACCACCAAAAATGGCACCAAACTCCATTGCTCCCTGCCAATCTTTAGAAATCAGAAAGGATGCATAATTGTGTCTGATGTTCTAAAGGTCGTGATCTGGACTGATAGCTGAGTGAATTTATAAGAAAAAATATTGTCAGTGTGCTATTTTAATTCAGCTAATATACTCCACTTGAGTACCAGATTTTTATATAAGGAAAGATGATTTACCATCAGGAGAGAAAAGAAAATTCAAGAAAAAAGGCATATAAATTTAGCCCTGGTAAATAAACAAGTTACTGGGATTTCAGTCACTAATAGTTTTAACTGCACTTTTCTAATTCATTTGGCTGGATCCGCTCTAGGGAATTACCAAACAAAGCCAAAGGGAGAAAAATGTTATTTCACTGAGTGCCTTGTGATGTACCTAATAAATCCAATACTGGAGCTTCACTCTTCACTGATGACAATGGACCATGCCTTCGATGTCATGACCCCTGGTGGGCTCAGGGGCATGACTCTCAAAGGGTTAATCTTTTCCACCTGTTGTTGACCACAGAGCAAGCACTTCTGGCAGGTCTCCTACCAGGAGAATGTGGCCCCTGACCTTTGTGGGAGTGGGACATTGCAGTAAAGGTGCTCCCTGCTAACAAGCACTGCAATCTGGTACACTCACCCCGACTGCCTGGTGGTTGAATCCAGTAGTAAAGGAAGCTGTAGATAATCAGTTAATTGTGAGTACAACCGCCCAAAAGTCTCAGTCAGCTCTCTGTGAGTGTTACCATGAGCTGCGTATGCCATGTTGCTGGTTTTGGCTTTTCCTTATGAAAATATTAGAATAAACCCAAGCAGAAACTACAGAAGTATTTACTAGAAAAGTCAAGAATGTTGAAATTGAGATGGAATTTCAACCAAAACCAAGCAGTTAAAAGGCAGAGCTGTTACTCTTCTGAGTCCATACAACTGTTCTGGTCTATTAGGTACAAGCAAAAGTGTAAGAACATTCTCACAAAGTTAGCGTCTATAATATAGGTAACATATTCTGAAGATTCAAGATACCTTTGTGAAGTCCAAACTCCCTTTCTTCTTTTGTGACTAGTTTAGTATGTGAGTCATACCCACTTTGGCAGGGGGTTGCTGAGTCATCAAAAATGTTTACATATAGAGTAACAGATGCAGGAACATCTCTGACATCTGCTAAGTTTCACTGTTGATACCCTATGCTGCTTTGCTCCCCAGCTATGCTTTCTATTTGAGCTTTTCTCTGCCTGTGAAGAAGGTTTAACAATTGAAGGTGAACACTGTCACTACCAGTCTTCAAACATTTACTGTATTAGGGGCTTGAATGTCCATCTGTTGCTTCTCACCAAAATGATCAAGCCATGTACTGCAAGCACAGAAGCTCGCTTCCTCTGCAGTCTGAGTGTAGGAACACACTTGAATTCACCGAAGGCCCAGCCTATGTTACTCATCTGACAGAGGCAAAAAGAAAGGAGAGACAAATATAATTCCTAGCCCACACACTTGTTCATCTGCCCTGTCTTTTCCTCCCTCAGTAATTGTCTCTTTGTATAAATGGGAAATCCTCAAATTGCTATAGGCCATCCCAAGTCAGTGAAGGGGCTTGGGAAGGAAGATGCAGGTACAAGATGACGAACCACTGGAGTTTTGTCATTTGCTGCCAGCTTGTTCTCTTTATGCCACACTCTGCTTCCTTGCACGCATGGAACTACTTCAATACTGGCAGCTTGCCTGCTTGTGCAGGCAGCCCAGGTGTCCCCCAGTGGAGTTTTGCCAGGGAACTTGATGGAAGAAAGATCAAGATCAGAGATAGAAAAATATGAGCATTGAGATTCAAGTGAGAAAATTAATCAATAACATTCAATTAGTATGTTAACATGGAAAAAAATTGTTAGTCAAAGTATGCTTTGTCCATAATAATGTTCTTTGCTTCCTGTTCTTCATCCAGCCTTTCAAAGAGAGAATTAGATCTATTTCCTTTTGTATTTTGTGGGGTTTTAGTACGTGAGGCTGATTCCAGTTCCAAAGCTGACCAACCAGAAGTGACATATTAGAAATGTCTTTCTGGGAGAATATTAATTACCATTCATTTTATAAAAGAAAATAACCTCCAATGAAAAATTCACTACACATTCCTTTAGAAACCTCCAAAATATTTCTAACTGCAGGCAGCATTTTACATCAGTTGAGTGCCCTGTAAAACCTGCTTGTGTACATTTTCTTGCAGAAATCAACAGACCATGTTTTCCGTATGTCTGAGGTTCCCAGAAACAGAGAAAGCTTTATTTCTGGTAGGCTCCATCAGGTTGGTCTTTTCTTCTTTGGGTTAGTGATCAACTGTGTCAACCCCTCTGTAAGCGGAGCTGGTGTTAAATAGGAGATTGGTCACCTGTAAATTATCTGGAGCCCTAGGGGACTCCCTGAAAGGCACATGAAGAAGCAATTGGACTTTATGTCATCCTGTGTGACTTCTAGACATTCATCACCAACGGACCATGCAACTGGGTTAAGGCTGTGGTTTACTTAAATATACTTCAGAACAAACATTGAAGGGCGAATGGGAGAACAAGAGAGAGGAAAGGGCAGAATATTGTGTAGAGGACTTGTTTTACATCTGTTAAGGCCTGAATATTCTGCAGGGTACCTATTCTGCAGAGAACAGTGAAGAGTAGAACACCAAAGTGCACTGGTGGATGTAGGGAGAAGAAAATCAGGATTTCCAGTTATAAACATTGTGGGTTTTGCTATGATGGCTGTAATCTGACAGAAAACATTAAAATGATGGAGGGGGCAAAGAAATTTGCTTCCTCTATAGAGGACAAATAGTATCTTACTGATATTTTATATATGCTAATGTTTTCAACCCTTCGCATTCAGATTTATGTATTAACATATTTAAGCCTGCAAATCTACACCACAACCTTCTCACTCATGCTATAACCATAGCTGGATCATTGAATGCAATTGCAGAGATTTCCAAGCTAACATAAATGCACATTGGAAAGGCAAGTATCAAGTATAGTTCCCAGCTCAAATCTAAAAGTGGTATAGCCATGTACCTGCAGCAGCTCCTGGCCTTGTATTTTAATACAAACAAAGATGTACTGCTTCCACATATGAGATGCTTCACGGGAGGATGGATGGCTCTGTGCTTTATCACCTATAAATCACAATTTGGGCGTTGTCCGTGTGGAGCTTTTTCTGAAAACCTCTGAAACCATAGTCTATTTTTACCCAGCAAAAGCTCTAAAGTAGCAGTCTACAAAGATTTTTAACATGATGCTGACTAGAGTAATTCTAAAATAAGTGTCTATGACAGTATTTAAACTGCACCACAGCATATGGTGACCAAGGACTCCCAACACATACTATACACAGATGTTTCCAGCTCTTGCAAAGAAAGGGCATTTGATTTATGAAAACAAGGGTTTTCTGCATCATTAGCACAATGTAAGTTTCAGGAATGGCTCTGAAATATAGAAATTCTGTGTTGTGTCAAAAAAAAATTGAAGAATGTTTATATATGTCTGTTTTCAAAACCTTGGAAAAGTTTTACCTTGAAAGGGAAAGGAGAAAAATACACTCTTAAGCCTTAGAAAATGAACCATTTATTCTAAAGAATATTTATAATATTTATTTTTAATGGGTACTCTCTTACAGATACACACACACCCCCTTGATCCATATGTCCCAGCTCATTTTTTTGGGAAATGCATGTTATCCTGGAATGGGGATGTGTGAAATCAGGACACCCATGAGAGCAAATACAAGACATGGATCAGTTGCTGGCTTCACACTCAGGTTTGCAGATAATTAGCAGTTTGGTATGAAAGGATGAAACTTCCCTCTGGAGGTTTCTAGATGATATATATTTACAGCATATGGATCTCCTTTCATACCAAAGGTTTTGAAATGTTCTGTGTGCAGAAAGTATGTGAGATGAAAAAGCAATGTGTTAACTAAAATGTATTTTGCTATTATTTTATTATATAAAATTTCCAAATTGCATTATAATATTAAAATATATATATTCTGATAATTTCCTTTTTTAAAAAATCAAGCAACTAATTGTAATTGAGGCTAATCTGACCTCACATCATCCTTCTGACACATTCTAATTCCATCTCATTTCATGTATTGCGGAGAATGAACAGGATTCACTGCAAATCTCCTCTGCAGTTGTGTATCTTTTTAACTTACTTGAAACTAAGACTATATGCAAGACATTTTATATATTCTTGTTGCTGATAGGAAGCATTTTATTGTTACTACTATTGTTATTGTATCATTCAGATAATGTCATGTGAGATATTCTAAAGAAGGTTATGAAAACAATAAGCTAGTTTTGAACCTGTGCTATAATTACACCATTTTTATGACCTTCTAGTTCTGAGCCCAGCTAGAGGTAATTTTGTTCCACATCAATCAAGCTCAAACCCTCTTCAAGGCTACTGATTTCAGGTATGCCTTGAGATGCACTGCAGCCTGTGGGGTACTGGGTTTGTCCTCTCTTTTCTGCCACCAGCAGCCGATCTTCATACAGGGTACAAGGATACAGGATGAATCTTTCATCTTTTTAATATTGTGTTGTTTTCTTGCCTTATAGCACAGACTGAGAACATCATATCAACAATTACTCATATAATTTTTCTTCTCTGAATTGTCAGTTAATCTCATAAAAACAGAGTGTACCTAGACACTGCAACTTTTTATCCTCTGTCTTGCTGATCTTTGTCAGCACATAGTATAGTTCTAAGAGAAAGACTCATCAAAAGCTACACATAAAAAGGGTGCTTCAAAACAACATGAACAATAAAAAACTGTAACACATTTGTGGAGAATACAACGATGCAGGCTGTGTCATATGTTCAAGAGTTTTCTATTGTGGATGGTCTGGTGTTACACCTGATTAAATCTGTTACCTATCAAAATCATAAGTATAGTGGTTGACTTGTTCATTGCTTAAAATAATGAGTCCCTTGTCTTGTTCTGTGTCTCAAAATTTATGGTAACACTAAGGAATGATAAAAATAGTGGAAGTTTACTAGTAATAATGAGAAAGATTGAAATATGAAATATTAAAACAAAGCTGGACACTGAGCTAAAGTGGGCTGGCAGGGCAGGAAGAAGTGAGCAGCCAGGTAGCTTCATCTATGGCATGTGATTGGCAATGTGCAAACACCACACCATGGTACTCATGGAATAGGACAAGTATCCTTTATGTACCTACCCCCCAGTAATAAAAATACTTATGATATCTATGCAGACATGTTTCCCCACTGGGTTCAGCTATGCTTGATTTTCTTAATCTAAGATCACAGGATGGCACTTCCTCCATTCTCTGCTTAAATCCTTTCAGCCTCTTGGCTGAGCCACATCACAGTGGTTGTCACTGTGTCAAGCTCTGTCCAGCCATCACCAACATTTTGTTGCCAAAGACAGATATGGACTATATTGGCAGAATTACAAGGCTGTATCAAGATGCTACCGCATCCTGTTCCAGTGGAGTGAAATTTCAAACAATGGAAATGTAAGATTTCAAGGAAAAACCTGGAAATAAATAGGTATATCTATAGGCATCCACGTGGCAAAAACACTTCTGTATTTGATGAGAATTGTAACTTGAACAATCTCATTCCTTTAATCTCCAAAATGAGGGCCAGATTCAAATCACGGTCTTTGTCATTACCAATGTAAGCAGGTTTGGTGAGACACCCAGTGTATTTCCTTTTATTACTCTTATCCAGACTATGCCTTGTTACCACTCCCAATACCTCAGAATGTTTTTTGTTAAGAAAAGCTTATTTTATGAGCAGCTTTTACTCTGACATTTAATGTCCATATAAAGAAAAATATGGCTTTCCTCTGTGCAACATTGATCTCCACAATATGTCTGATATATCCGTGTCTTTGACAGAGTGAAAGCTCTGTGCAGAACATCCACAGAAGATCTGAAGACTTCAATAAACTTTTTGGCCTATGAAAGATGAGATGACAGACCTCATCAGCTTTAAGGAATATATTCTTCTCTCTTCTCTTCTCTTCTCTTCTCTTCTCTTCTCTTCTCTTCTCTTCTCTTCTCTTCTCTTCTCTTCTCTTCTCTTCTCTTCTCTTCTCTTCTCTTCTCTTCTCTTCTCTTCTCTTCTCTTCTCTTCTCTTCTCTTCTCTTCTCTTCTCTTCTCTTCTCTTCTCCTCTCCTCTCCTCTCCTCTCCTCTCCTCTCCTCTCCTCTCCTCTCCTCTCCTCTCCTCTCCTCTCCTCTCCTCTCCTCTCCTCTCCTCTCCTCTCCTCTCCTCTCCTCTCCTCTCCTCTCCTCTCCTCTCCTCTCCTCTCCTCTCCTCTCCTCTCCTCTCCTCTCCTCTCCTCTCCTCTCCTCTCCTCTCCTCTCCTCTCCTCTCCTCTCCTCTCCTCTCCCCTTCCCTTCCCTTCCCTTCCCTTCCCTTCCCTTCCCTTCCCTTCCCTTCCCTTCCCTTCCCTTCCCTTCCCTTCCCTTCCCTTCCCTTCCCTTCCCTTCCCTTCCCTTCCCTTCCCTTCCCTTCCCTTCCCTTCCCTTCCCTTCCCTTCCCTTCTCCTCTCCTCTCCTCTCCTCTCCTCTCCCTCTCCCTCTCCCTCTCCCTCTCCCTCTCCCTCTCCCTCTCCCTCTCCCTCTCCCTCTCCCTCTCCCTCTCCCTCTCCCTCTTCCTCTCCCTCTTCCTCTCCCTCTCCCTCTCCCTCTCCCTCTCCCTCTTCCTCTTCCTCTTCCTCTCCTCTCCTCTCCTCTCCTCTCCTCTCCTCTTTAGTTTTTTTTTTGCCAATTTGTATGTGAAAACCTACTGAAGAATACTACAAATGAAGCCAAGCTGAGAACTGAAAACAGTTGACAGTTTGGTGACGTAGAAAATGAAATTATCCTCATTTGTGCTTAAAGATAGCAAAATAGTATCAGGGTGTTGGTAAGGCTGGAGAAGAGAAAGCAGATACTAATTATATTCTCAGTCAAAACAAAACAAGCAAACAAACAAACAAACAAAAACATAAAGCAAATTTAACTCAAAAGCCTTGTAAATTAATAAATTAATTGGAAAAACTGAGATATTTATACTATGTGTATTTCTTTCTAGTAATTCAGAATACTTCTCAGCTACACAATGACCAATGTTGCAGAGTCTACATGAAAATAAACTAACATATATCTGGGATTTTTTGCAACAAAGCTGTAGGTAGTTCAAAGAAACAAAAATGGAGTTTGTAAACACAGTGTACACTTGTGCTTCATAGGTATGAAATGTCACAGCAACCTGTGGCAGTTCAAAGCTTTCTGAATAGAAAAAGCCAAGTCCTGATGACTTCTACCAGTTTCTTAGATTATGATAGATTTTACAAGTGTTATCAACTAAATCTGATGCTACATCCAGTTATTCAATACTTATTTAAGCTGCAGGCTGATCCTATCTCCCTTGTTTGGGTGAGAAATCCTAAGTCCTCTAAGAACTTTTATTGATACCTTGTGAATAGGATTTGTAAAATAAACCTCAGAGCTTGGTAAGAGGACTGATAATATGATTGCCTAGAAAGGAAGAATTAAAAATATTATTGTCAGTAGACCTCTGTGTCTTTCTGCTCTCTTTGCAATGGGTAATGAAGATGCAAATATGTTCTTTTCTTAAGGGATTATTCTTTTGCCTCACAATGTGCAGAACACAGGATTATAGAAACTGCTTGGAAAATCAGTGAGACAGAACAGACAACAGATCCAAACCAGTTCTGGCACATATTTCAGTCTGGTATCCACCAAATGTTTTTCATAATGTCTTACCATGTGCTACTGTACTACAGTTTCCCAGGTGGTTATCCATCTTCATATTACATTCCTAAAGTGGAGACAGACCAGGATCTTGTCACAGGTCAGAGAAAACAAAGGCCTAAAGGAGAAAATGTGTTTAATAAAATTCATTATTTAAAGATTGTCTTGGTCATAGATAATTTAAATGAAAATAAAAGCAGACTAATTACATTTTAACTATGACACAAGAATATTTAAGAATTCTACATAGAAAAAAAAAGGCAAATTTTGTTTCTTTAAGCAAATTCCATACTTATTAAATACCTAATGGAGTAGGTACTTATTACCTACAGGTCAGTTTTCAAAAATGTGGTAGATGGTATTCCAAGATTCTCTACCACATTGGACACGTTGGACTTAGATATAAGATTCCACACCTCCAAAGTCATCTTTTTGCTAAACATTGGGAAGGGAAAGAGTTTAGCATGTCAGTCTTGTTTAAATTTAGAAGTATCTCAAATCATCCTCCAGAATCCAGATATTAATCTCTCTGTTCTTTTGTTCCCTGTCAAAAACAAAGCTAATACCATCCCTATCTTCTATCTACATATAGGTTTTCAAAGAAGGAAAAATTTTTTTGCACCTCCCAGCTCATCTGGCACCTCTGGATATGATCAAGACATTAATATCACAGGCTAAGTTTTTAACAGCTTTCTTATATCCCTGTAAAACCACTCCCCTCATTTTCTAAGAACTCCTTTCAACACCAAAATGTATAAATAAGAGAGATTAATCAGTTAAGCAACCTGATATTACTCTGCAGTATATAGCATTCAAAAAAAGTATTTTTTAAAAAATGAAGAAAATCTCAAGCCTATCACTCCCTTTTTAATGCTGGCTTTCTATCTAAACAGAAAGAGAAGTGAACACTTTGTTTGTGTTCCCGTCTACAAAATGTTTCATAAAAACATTAGTCTTCTGTAAACAACATAAACTAAATATATTGACAATGTAATTGATACAAAATAAGAGTGTACAACTGTTTTCTAATTAATGAAACATGAAACTCTAGAGCATTAACAGCTGATCTAATTACAAAATATTAGCTGCTCTGGAAGGGAGTCATGAACACTCAGGTCACGGCACAAACCTCCTTGCAGATGTTCAGTTGGTTGACACCTGCAAATCATTTGCAAAACAAGTATTTATCTTATTGGGCTACCAATTTTCCTGTTTTCTTTCATGCTAAAGCTTTGCTTCCATGGGAACAAAAGAATTAAAAGAAAGCCAGTGTAATTTTTTTGCTATGTACAGTTCTAATTAGCATAATCACATAATATTTATTTTTATTTTATTTTCTGGCCTCAACAGACAAGTCAATAAACAACTCTCAAAATTTTACCAATGGGTTTATTTCCCAGCTCGATTCTCATTTCTTTAGCAAAATAACATTTTCCATAGTCTATCACATTTCAAGTTTATCTTACATTGGGTGTAAAATACTGATAAACCCTTGAAAAATTCATTATTTGTCTATATTCATGTCAACCTCCTGTCACTATATTAATCTTTACGTTGGTGTAATTTCAGAAACTTTCCTCCTCAGAGGTGGGAACAATGAACAGAAACACAGATGACAAGGTTTGATCACCTATTGTTCAAAACATTGAAATGTTCAGGAGAATATTTGTAGGATTCATTTTCTTGTCAGCAGCATGGCTAGAAATAAGCAGAAGATGCTCCCGGTAAACAAAAAAATAGGAATTCATTACACATTGTAAGGGATCTTGGTTTTGTGGGAGGGAGATACATCATTTAGAGCTCCCAGAAGTGGACGCACTAAAATCTGCAAATAAGTATCTAAATTATTAGTTAATCAAAATCATCAGTTGAACAGTTGACCACTTTTTGCCCATAGATTCCAGGGATTTCTATAACTGTAAATGAACAGAATTTCCAATGGTTTTACAATATTCATAATATACAGTAATTTCTGTCTATTCAAAAGGCAATGCCTCAAAAACAATACCTGTACAAGAACACAGCTTTTCATAGCCTAAGTTTCAACTATCATATCTGGATGCTGATGTAATAAAAATCCTAAGAAATGCCAGTGCAATAAAGTGCACTGGTGATGGAGGGGGAGACAGAACTTTATGGAGAGAAAGGAAGGAGTCAGAGGTATAGAATGCCTGGACAATTCAGAGAGATACACAGGGCAGATATAGCAGACATACTAATACTACCAGCATACTAGCTCATGAGTCTAGTATCATGTATGTTTTGGATTGTACTGCCCTGATATTGGCCCATTTCTGATCTCCAGAGTATCTAGTTCCATCTGCCTAGACCAGACCATCTGCCTGACATTATAGGTAATTCATAGGTTTTGAAGTCCCAAAACCCAAATATTTGCAATGAATAGTGAAGTGGTATACTGCAGCAAGTCAGCCCAAATGATATCTAAGTTCATTTGCACTGAGCATTAGAGGATTTTCAAGTCTGATTCACAACAGCAGTGAGTGCTTTGTACATCACAGTCTTCTTCAGCTCATGACAGAACTGATTATAAAGTCTGAACACAGGTGGTCAGGCATGTACATAACCACTGATGTCCTAAATTTCTTCATCAACTTGTCACCTGAACCAGTATCTCCACTTTGGTGGGGCGCTCAAGCCAATCCTGAAGGTACTCTCCCACGTCCTCCCCAAAAGCAGCCTAGATTAGCAAAGAACTCTCTGAGTCTGAATGTTCATTTTACCTAAATTATCATAGCTTATGCTCTCTGGTAGGATGCTAAAGACCAAGTTTTGAATCACCACTCTGCCTGATTTGAATGGAGATTTTAGGAGGACAGTGTCCTAGTCATGAGACCAAGGAAATTCAGGATGGTACCTACAATGCATAAGGATCTCTGAACTAGTGCCCATCAGTATATCAGCCCTGTGGCACAGGGTTAGGAGGACACAGTTTAGCCATCCAGCCTGAACAACCACACAAAGGCGAATCTACAAGCAGAATTCCTCTCTGAAGCGTTTATAGCCTGGGCTGGCACTGCTCTGACACTGTACGGTCCCAGTCCTGAGTTTCTCACAGTGACTTCCAGCTCTGCGCTGTGCTTTCTTCTGTAGTGTTGCCATGCCCATACTCCCAGTTTGCCTTACTCAAGTTCTTTTATTTGGTCACTTATGAAAGATTTTGGTACAAGGATTTAAATCTAATTTTCTCACCTTCTATTTTATGTCTTACCAACTGAAAAATGAAATCAAGTTTTCTCTTTTTTTCCCCAAGTAAATAATTACATGTACCAATCAGAGTCTCTGCTTTGTGGCCATAATATTAAATTTCCTAGTCCATCAGCAGGTAATCTGTTTGAAAACAAAAAAAGCATGACCCCACAGTACTTGCTACTTCCCTTTCACCATGCCATCTGGATTAATCCAAAGTGTCATATATATACAAAGGAAGCAAAATCAAGCCAGGCAGCCAGTGTAACCAACCAGTGGAGGACTAAAGCTCCAGAGGAGAATCTATAGCTCACTGCAGTCTGCTGCTAAGACACTAGTACAAAATATTATCCATCCAAGTGCCTTAAGCTAAGCAATGGCAAAGGCTGCTATATATGGATTTATTTATACTATATGGATAAATAAATAGAAATAAATGGATATAAAAATACTTCAAGGTAACAAAGAAACACATATATATCTGCTCCGGAAATACTAATACTGTTGGTAGCCAGTACTATGTTTGACCTGGGCTAAAACTTTATTTTTCCAGAATTTACAAAGAAGTTGTAAACTGGCTCATAGACAGACAATACCCAAATGAACAATGCTTAACTTTTAAGCTGTTCTGAGCTTATCCAATATGATATCACTTTTTCCTAGTTAAAATATTGTGTGCTAACATTTGCAAATTTTGAAATGTGTGTTACCATGACTGCAGCAAACAGCCTACTTTTAGATTCTGTTAATCTCTCATTTTAAAATATAAACCAGCGACTCATAACATCAACCAGTATTCGTCTGTCTTGTAGCAATTCATCTATATTATTAAAGAATTATGGTCCACTCAAATGCACAAAAGTGGTTTTAGACACTTCTTGATGAAATCTTATGTCAAGAAAAAGCCTTTTAACATGAAACTAATTTCCTGCACTATTTACTAACAAGACATGGATCTTAGAGATAAAATTAATTGGTGCTATTAACATTCCATTTGTGAGTATATTATTATGCAATGATAGATGTTCTAATCTGTTACCTAGGCAATAAAACAGGATTTAACTGAATGTACCAAATAGCCTACATTTAAGATTTTTATATTCCTCTCCATATTAAACATAGAGAAATGAATGTCCATATGCACATAAACACTCCACTAGAAAAATTACTGCAAACAGCCATATGATTCACTTCATCAAAGTGAAGATGAATGTTCAGAAATAGATAGCTTTATTATCCATTGAAATATTCTACTGTAATCCTTAGTAATCTCAAAGCACAGTGATTCACAAAACACAGCAAAATTATGTGGAAGCAGTTATTTATGTATTTGGAATGTAGACATTGACAGTGATTTCTCACAAGCTTATTTCCATCATGTCACACTAGAGTCAGTCAAACGGCATGCTTAGGGTTCTATCTACCATTTTGATAGAAATCCAAGGCTTTATCCTGTGAGAATCTTGGAAAACACCAAAACAACCACAGAATTTAGATACTGGATGCAATTTTGATTTTCCATGGTCCTCTAGTGAAAAGTCAGTTCACAGAGAGCAATGAGTATTTCACCATCACTGCTTTTGTGACAGTGAAGCTTCATCTTTTGAAAAAGTTCTTATGCTGAGTCAGGAAATGACAGATAATGAGTTTCTCTATACAGTTAATTTTCTTCTGGTTTGTGTAATCTTACACATACAAACAAATGTCTGCTTCCAGATGAAGCTATACTAGCACTTTAGTTTGAATAAGAAGTGTATATTTGACATTAATCCCTTGGTTGTCCTCTTGTACATTATTTTAATTCACTTCATGAAGCAGTTTCAGAGCACCTGAACAAGGATGGTTTCAGTTGAATGTAAATCACGTGTAGCACTATGGAAGTGCTGTTCCGCTTAGTAATGAACATTAGGTCCACAGGACCAGACTAGAGATGATCTAATCTACTCTGCTCTGTATCACATACATTGGGACCTTGGCATCAACTATTTTGCTATAAAAGCTTTCTTCTATTGGTCTAAAATGTTTCATAGGGTAGATGTATCCTGTAAGCATAGGACTGTGTGCATGCACATGTTTACAGGGAGAAACACACACAAAATTATTTTAACTCTCAGTAGTCAGATGGAAAGCAGACTATACCAAAGTGTGGAATTATTTGCCTAGAACATCTCAATCACTCTACTTTGGGGATAGTGATTACATCGTAGCCTCAAATTATATGTTTAGATTCTTCCTCCAAGAGACCTCTACCTCGTAACACATGATAGATTATGATGGTTTGTAGAGGAGATTACTCAACATTTCATTTTATTCTCTGTCTTCAGTGTATGTACGCACACTTGTTCATTGTACATTATTCAAATCCCCCTCTGAAGACAGATATATTATCTATTAGACTTTCTTACAGCACTCATCTACATAGGTTATATCCATTCCAGTAAATAAAGTGGGCCAGGGCCTGTTTTCTGGCACTGTGAGCAAGCAGAACGGGACAACTTGCATCCAGACAGTTAAACCTTCTTTCCTGGGGAGCAGGATCACTTCGTCCATACTCTCTTGTGGAAACAGTCCAAAGCCTGTACTATCTTGCTAACACATGCAACCTTCACTGTCCTGCAAGCATCTCCTGGGCACTTGAGATAAGAGCTCTATGTGTCTCTGCCAAAAGTAAGAAAAGGAGCATGCTAACAATGAAACGAGAGGATTGCTGATGTGCTAACATGCAAGTCTGTGTCCTGATCTTGCTTAATTTGCTTGTGTAAATGGAGCCACAGTTACTGCACAAATTCTGGCTTGTGTTCCCAGATCCCAGTGAGCTGGATAAGGGCTCATACTGATTTTACTGATGTGAGTATGAGACACAGAAATGTAACTGTCCAAGTTTTCCAGTAATTTTGAAGTACCAGTCTGATATACCAAGAATCAGAGTTTTCAGATATTAAAAAAAAAAAAAAAGAAACGTATATTGTGTCAGACCAGAAATCCTTTTGGTGTAATAGCTTGTTCAAGGTAATAATTTACACGATGGTCAATAATGGACATTTGGAGAAAGAGTACGAAAAAGAAGGTAAATATAGTGCAAATCCTTTGATGGGGAAAAAATATTCAAAATATTGGTGCACTCTCAGATTAGTTTTGTGGTACAACAGTCTTTTTTCTTTATTATTTTCTCCCATTTCCTTTTCCATCTTTTGACCATGACAGACAATTAAACTGATGATACCTTCCAGTTTTCTTTCCTAACTGGTGATGATTAATTCAGAATCCTTTATTTTATGTGTGTAATTAAAATATCTGAAGTTTTTTATTTATTTGGTTGGTTTTGTATTTATATCACTTCACACCCATTGACATAGAATTTCACCTGTGATTTTGTTGTCTAGTCATTCTGTGTTACCTCTGCAACTTTTTGCAGTAGCTTCAGTTTAGGCTGTCTTGTATTAATTTGCATCAACACTTATATAAACTGAGAGTATAAACTCTCAGAACACAATGGCTTGAGCAGCAGCTGTGAGCACTGAGCAGTTCTGCAAACAGGGCATAAAAGTTTAAAAATGTGCATTCAAAATGTGAGGACTGTGTAATAAATGAACAAAAAAAGGTAAATTTCAGTTTAGGTAACTTGCTAGCCAAATCCTGTGACAGGGATAAAAACTGGTAAACATTCTTCAAGTACAGCAGATCTATTGAAAATTATTTTGTTCAGTCACCTTTTGTTTAATGGGTTCCATCAAACCTAAAGCATAGGTCTGAGAAAATCTCACCCATATTCCTGACATCCATAGAAGCTGAAGGATAAGGATTTGTTCTAAAATCATGCAGTCCCTTCAGCACTGGAACAAAATATTTCAAATTCTTCCAAGATCTAATTCCAATAAGCTCTCCCTCACCTCCACATGAAGTTCTTGGGTATCTGATGTTGTACTGATTGCAATTGCAGTCTAGCACGATTCCTGAAACATCCATCCACTATGACAACAACTGCAAAGCACTGTGTCTCTCTGAGGAGAAAGTCTAATCTCTAAGCAAAAACTCAGAAGGAATGGGTGACTATTTGCAATCTACACTAATCTGTACATTAATAATTTCTACAGGAATGTTATGAAAGCTACTGATGCAGCTGACATTTCTGACAATGTGTATTTTCTCTGTTTGATCATGTATCACGACAAAGATACTATCTCTGTCTTACCTCACAAAGGAGATACTCAAAAAACAATAAACGCACACACACAAATTGAAAATGTATAAATTAAATTACTCTAGCTGGTTAGGTCCACTGCTTATGCCAAGCCCACTTTTTTTTTTACTTCCCATTTCTATGCTGCACACAACAGTGACCCAACAGCCTTCCTCTCCTTTTCCAAAGATATTAAGATACAAATCTCTGCAGGAGGATTTAGGTGTGTGACACTGCATGGCACCTGCAAGAGCTGCCACAGGACAGAAGACATGAAAACTTTTTCTAGTTTGTCAAAGTCCTACATGAAAGTATTAAAGACACAGAACAGGAGACCTTTCTAAAAAAAATTCCAAGTGATCAAGATTTCTGTCTGTGACAAAAGATCCAGAATTATAAACATTTCTTGATTTGCCTAAGCACCAGTGGGGTCTAAATACAGAGGAGAAAATAAAGTGTTATCAAACATCAGAGCTTTACAAAGGTTCTCATTCAAAATTCCTGATAGCATACTGGCAAGGAGGGAAGATGGTTTAATAAAAATATCATACTTTATTGGAGGCTTATGTGGTAATATATTTTTCTTCTTTAACTGAAGAGATCAAATACTTGAAGAATTCAGAAATAATGCCAAATCTCTAAACTTTACATATAAGGTTTCTGTCCTGCTCGTTTCCAAAGTATACACGGAATAAGTACCACTATTCTCAGTTAAATAAAGGTCAGGTCTGGGCTTCTATGTGGATAAAGCACTAAGTGCCATACCAAACAGAGCAGACAGACTTTCTCCAGGAAATATCACACAGGGAAAGGAGGAGCAGACTTCCTCTGAAGTGCAGTATTTCAGGGAAGTCTCTTATTTACATTCCTAAAACACAGCCTTTTTGTTTGGACTCTGTCCCATGCATATAATGGGATATGAATCCTACAGATAACTGAACTACAGATACTTCCACTGTCTTTTTATTATAGCTCTAAGTGATATTAAAACAAATCCATGTGTTGCTTCAGGGCACTTTAGATAAGAGACCCCACTTGATTTCACAGTGTGCCCTTGTTCTATTCACGTTGCACATGAGGTCACACAGGGGAAGCCAGTCATCCTGTAAATGCACATCTAGCTTGGTTCTTCAGATACTCACAGTTGACTCACCTACAACCATATCAACATCATGGACTCCAAAACACCTATTTCTGCAACCTCCACTTGCTGTGATTCCCTCAGTATTGACTCTGATTCTGTGGGTTAGATATGTTCCAAAACACTGGTGCTATCTGGTGGAGAAGAACTGGAGAAAGATACTTAGCTGTGATTTCATGTACCATCAGCAAGAGAAGCATGTAAACTCAATATCCAGCTCTGGAACACTGCTACAACACCTGTAGGATGGCTAATTCATATTGACTCACCAGCTACCATGACTTAACTTCTTGCAGTACCTTGATAAATGTCTGAGTCAATCACAGCTGAGAAAGCAAAGGCTGTCATCTAATGCTGATTATGGTACATGGGGTGCCTCTTGACAAGCAATGGCTGACTGACCTTTTAATACACAAAGTGAATATTGTGTAATGAATTGAACCTATCTGCTAAAGAATTAACAGTTTCCTTTAGGGTCAGCAGCACAGGTCTCTAGGAGCTGTAAAGATCCAGTGGGATGTTTAGCAGCCTTAGCTCAGACCAATTCATGACCCTCTAGATGGCATTAGCAAGGCTTCATAATCGTAACAACCAAGAAGATCCTTCTTCAGGAAGAATGACTGCCACTATCTATGCTTAACTACCATTCTGGATTTGTCTTCAAACTGATCAATCTGTTGACTGACACACACAGTCACACCCAAACCACATACATCTGAAGTCAGTGGATTATGCCTCAGTTGCATATAGATCTGATCTGGCAGTTCCATTTGTATTTGGGAGTTGTCTTTTCAAGGACTGAATACAATACATCAGGAGACAGGCTGGAGTATGATAAACCCAAGTCAACTGGACTAGAAGCAAGGCCCAAGTGCCCTGGCCTGCCAGCCTATAACCTCAAGTGCACCACAGTGTTGTAAATAGTATTATTGATATATGCTTTATACTGTACACATACTGGTAAATCAAGGACTTCTTGGGCACGGGTACAAGTGCTGAATCTTGATCATTTAAAATATTAAAATGTTTGAATGATCCCTTGCAAAGTTTTGGCCCAAATCATCACTTACATGTAGTGTGTATGAGTTAAGTTCATATGAGTTACCACAGGTGACACGGTCTGGACGTATCCACCTGGTTTCAAAGACCAAGCAAGTTAAGTTATATGGATGTTGCCAGACTGTAGCTGTTGGCCACAGGTCCAGAGAATGGGCCTGGGAATTATAATTTATTAGCATGAATGTTGCCCAGCTGTCTCTGGGTCTCTGGAGTCACACACAACTGTGAAGAGTGTGGAAATCCATAAGTTTTCCCTTTCTACAAAATGCTGTCATCTAAACTCTGAGAGGGCTGAGAGGAACCAGGAAGGAGGGAAATGAAGAGCATAAGAGGAACAGAGAACAGTGGAATCATAATGTAGTGCAGGGAATGTTTTATGGTCACACAGCCTGAGGAATGTTTGTATTTAAACTCTGCTACCAGACTTACCCCTGCTTCCATACCTCACTGTTTTTATGTATGATTTCCTGCAAGAGTGTGCTCCAGGCAGGGGCACCTAGCCAAACTGGTCACTGAGCTCTGCTCCTGTGTCACTTGTGGCTGTGGGGGACCTTCACAAGAATTCTTAACTAGGGCAATGATGTAGACTACAACAACACTTGTGTGTACATAAGAAGACCTCCAGAAAGCAAAGAAAGTATAACATTTCTCTCATACCTACATGCCTGTTCTTCTTCAAGACCCTGAGGCTGCAGTCGTGGTGAGAAAGAGCTGAACTTGTGAAGAAGGAATAGGTATGGCAATGTTCCCAGTACTGGAGTTCAGTATGAAGGTGTGCTATGCAGGCTGGACTCAAACGCACAAAGTCAAATCACATAGTCAGGGTTTTTAATTTGGCTTCATGGTACTTAATGTCACAAAGTTCTAATTTTGGCCTCAAGAGTATGGTTAGCAGTGGTGATAGATGATGAATCCAGCCTAACAGTCACTCCTACAGGTAATACTGTCTGGATTTCCTTGCACCTTTTGCAAGCTCCTATTACTTTGATCAGCATTGCAAGGGGATAACCAGGGGACAGGGGAGAGCTCCTGTCATAAGAAACTCCTTGTCAAGGAAGTTGTGAATCTTCCAGAAGCAGCTAACACTGGTCCTATCATATCTAAAGGAGCCAGAGGAAAGAGCTGTGCGACATGCACCATCTCTAGACAACTCTACCACTTCTCAAGGTTTTATCATGATGTAAAGAAGGTACAGACTCCCACAAGCTTTTTTGCCATGGGTTTTTTATGGCATATCTATTCTGCAGCTAAGCAAAGGGATAGATTTGGCAATAAAGTGATAGCCATAGACAAAATCCGAGACTGCTTTTGTACTATACTTCCTTTTCCTCTTATACAGAATAACAGTTACAAGCCAGCAAGACAAAGAACTGATGTGATTACCAGTGTAACAATACATTTCAAAGTGTCTGTGTCTCCCTCACCTCATCTCTCTGGGACCGTCTTTATTGGTAAGTGCTGCTATTTATTATAAATCACCTAGGGAGACTTCAGTTCCTGCTGTCTTTCTCAGTATGACTACCTATGAATAACTTCTTTTCTTCCAGACAAATGTTCAGTATATAGGGACTGATTTTGATGTAAAAAAGCTGTATTGTTTTTCCAAACACACTTTTTTTTCATATTGTGCTTTGCAACTGAATACTTACTAAACAATTTTGTGTATGAAACATTGCTTCTTTGTAATTCTGTAACATAATTTGGTCTAAGTGTAATTACTAATCATTCTGTAGAACCAAATGAAGGTGCAGTAACTAAGGGATTTAATTCATCTCTCTTATTTTAGACATCTAATTTATGTGTAATTTCACAAGATTCTAGTTTTGGAGGCAGAGACAGCTTAAAAAGCTGTGCTGCACTTCATCACACCCTGAGCTACAGTGACACAACACTTTGTGAAACCATGGTGTAAAATAGGTCAAAGGGTAATCTGTTAGTAAAGACAGAGTAGTTTAACACTGAGAATTTCATCTGTTCAATTGCTGCATAACCTTGCAAATTGAAGAAGTAAATGTTGGTTCAGCTGGTGCGGGAGTATGGGATGAAGGTTAGGAATTTCTTAATCCAGGCTTTCCCCAAAACATATGTCTTGTAAAGTACTCTGGAAGACTCGAGCCTCATTCTCTTGGATTCACACATTTTTCAATAGACAATGATAATTATCAGAGGATTCAGACCACAAGTCAAATTTGGCTACTTGCTGAAGAAAGATATTGCAGTTTGCTGATGTTTTAGGAAGCCTAGGAAGAAAGGTGTGCTAACAAGTAACCTGGCTGGAGCATCTGTAATACACCTGAATTATAGGCCCCTAGCAAATGCTTTTAAAACAGGCACATACATTCCTCATGCAGAGAAAGCCAGACAATACTATCTGTATTTAGGGAGACAAGATCTCATTATGAAGCCTGCAGAGGCATGTGTCTCCAGTAGTTAGAGAAATAATATTTTTCCTAAGGTACTCCTTAGGCACCTAAAATTATTGTATGAATTACAGACTATGTATCTCAGCTATGATCTTACTTCACCATCTGAAGCAGATGCTGGCAATATGAGTATCTCCTATGAATGCTGCTCAGGACACTACCTGGGACTAAAAAAGCTGTATCCTGAAATCAATTATGGTTCTTGTTTTTGTCAGCTAAGTAACACCACTGCTCCAGGAATCTTTAGCAGTTCATTTTGCTGCAGCTTTCGGTTCCCTTTTTCCCCGAAGGGATGATGTAAAGGGATTCAGCATGGCAGAGTGCCTGGGCACAGAGAGCTGTATTCTGTACAGTGGATGTGACAGTCATGCTGTGTAAAGGAAAGGTCTGATCATTTTTCCTCTGGTTATCTGAAACATTCACTGAAAATACAGAGAAAAGCTTGCAGAATTAAACCCTAGTGGGTTCATGCAATGGAAGTTATAAGACTATTAGCACAATGTATTTTTAAGCAGTCTAAATAATGTTTTTCTCTCAAGTGGACATGCTGTTGAAGCTATATGCAAAACCACCCCCACCCATCATCTCTGTACACGGTCCTTCACAAAAATCTATGAAATGCAATAGAGCTCTTTTTGAGCAATTTCACTGTCAGGGAAGAATGCAGGAAGGGTGGAACACCAGCTCTCTAATGGAGTAATTTTAGATTTTATTGTAATGCCTGCCAGTGAATATTCCACATGCAGAGATTACTAAAGCAAACTGTGAAAGGCCACAGCCTGCCCTGTAACCCTAAAAGGATGTTGGGCTTGGCTGTCTTCCAGGGCAGCAGGATGTGTGGCCTGGATTAGAACAGGAGTATTCCTTACATTCATTGCTTTTTAATGATGTCATGCTTGCTAGCTATTGCAAGTCCTTTATACTTTCCTCTGTAAACGCTCTTCTAATACTACCAAAACTTCCTGGTAAGAAAACATTCCAAAATAAGGCTGTAAGCATCACATCCATGCCATGATAAAAATGCAGAGCTGCTAAAATAGATAGCTTCATGAAAGAGTAACTCAGCCTGATGATTGTCCTATTATTACATGTGTATTAAATGAAGTCATAAATACATGCTAAATGGTTATTTTAATGTTCCTGGGTTTACCAATAAAAAACGTATTGTTTTGCTTTACTTTACACTGTATCTGAGCATGCAACCCAGTGTTGAAAAAAGTGAACATTTCATTTAATATTGCAACAATTTCATTTCAGGGAGGATGTAATCATTAGATTACAAAATTAAACACAAATATTCTTGAACATTTTGTGATCATGAAAAGCATACTAGCTACCTCTTACAATGATATATGAATTCTGGAAATCAACACAATTATTAATTGTGTTATTAATTATAATTGTGTTGATTAATTAAAAATTACAGAATCACAGATGGCTGGGGTTGGAAGGGACCTCTGGAGATCATCTAGTGCAACCCACCTGCTAAAGCAGGTTCACCAGAGCAGATTGCACAGGAATGTGTCCAAGGAAAGTGTCTTGAATGTCTCCAGAGAAAGAGACTCCACAGCCTCTCTGGGCAGCCTGTTCCAGGGCTCTGGCACCATCAAAGTGAAGAAGTTTCCCCTCTTATTCAGATGGAACCTCCTGTGCTTCAGTCTGTGCCTGTCGCCCTTCATGCTGTCATGGGGCAACACTGAAAGGAGCCTCATCCCATCCTTTTAAGTAAATTGTGTTTATCTAGTTGCAACCATCAGTTGCACAAGAGAACAAACTGGAGGTGGAAGGCCCAAAATATTCTTTCTTCGGTTGTGTTTCTAGCAATGTTCTTTCTGAACACATCAAAACTAAACTTTGCAGTCAAAATGACTTGCTGTCTCACTGTAACTGGAAATAGTTCTAAAATGTCATGAGTTAATAGTAAGTGTTTCCAGGCACCAATGTAAAACCCTCACCAGTAGAACTTTTTTTTTTTTTGGTATTCTTTTTCAAGAGATTATGCTCACCAGAGCAGTGGATCTTGGAGTGACAGTAGTTGACATGTTGCATGACTTTATTTCATTCTTCAGCAATATCAGGGTAGACCTGGAGAGTGGCCACACAGATGAACAGTCAAATCCAAAGCAATTCAGGGAACACAAAGTGGGTGCTGAGTTAGCATCGTAGTTTAAAAGACACATGAGCTGATGAGCTATGATGGTGGAACTCCACAAAAAAGGAAAAAAAAAATACAGAATTGTCTTCAGAATATCACAACCCAGCCTTCTGAAATAATTCCTGAGTTGGATATACTCACACAAGTTTGGAAGGATTTGAAAGGTAATGTCATCTGTACCTGTTCTAACAAAGTGACCTGAAGATAGGCCAGTCTCAGAAGCTACAGTCATTCTGGGATGGATTCTTACATTGCACTTTCTTCTTGGAACAGGATCTTTTTGAGGCTGCCAAACAGGAGTAGAAGGGCTGTAGGGGGATCCCACAGTGAGAAGAGCCAATGCAGCTGCCTCTGTCTCTCCTATCATGAATTTCCAAGCCAGGCTGCACCGCACTGCTCTTAGCTGCTCTGGTTTTCTAATGACTAGAGGAAAGGTCCAGTGACACCTCTCTCTATATCCACAGCACTGGCAAAGTTAAAGATCTAAGAGGCATTTGTATACGTTTTGAGCTTCACCATCTCCTTACCTCTCCACAACCACTTGGCCTTCTGTCACCCTCACCAAGAAGGTGCTGTCCCATCCTTCTGCCAGGGCCTGCTGCCTCCAGGACCTGTGGCCACTTGCATAGCCCTGGTGTGCCCCCTGCCATGGGTGTCCTTACCCGGTACCTGCTTTGGGGGATGGGAGGGTCACCTCTCCCATACTGCACCTGTGCATTGGCTGCTTTCTCTGGAAATAGTTTCTCCAAATGGAGTATCTAATTTGGGACAAATACATCAATCAGAAGTGTTTAAAATGTAATTTTTTCATCATACCTTGGCATTTCCAAATGTTTGAAAATAATAGCAAGAAGGATTTCAGAGGGGTTATTTTGTCCTGGTTCTGCCTAGAACCCTGTATGGCTGTTTATGTAAGATGAACATTTAAATGGATATTAACAGTCTGGTTTTGCTGTTTCATTGTCTGCTTCAGAATAAACTGAGCCCTGAAGATATGTGTCTGTGCCTGTGCCTGTGCTTGTGCTCAAGATAAAGATGTGAATGAAAACTAGCCAGCCTGAGAAACGGTCTATTTAAATTTCATAGAATTGTAGAATATCTCAAGTTGGAAGAGACCCATAAGGATCATCAACTCCAACTCCTTGCTCCTTGCAGAACTACCTAAAACTAAACCATATGATTAAGAGCATTGTCCAGACGTATTTTTAAGTCTAATGTGACTGAAACACCACATTCTGCATAGTATGCTTACTTTTTTTGTACCAAAATTTTCCATAAGAAATGTAACAACATCAAAAGTTTTTAAAAGGTATACACGATACTGTGGTAACAAATATGTATGTTTGTGCAGAAGACTGAAGGAGATTAAGGAAATAAACCTTGTTCAGATCGTAAGAATGAATTAAGACAATCAACAAGGAAAAGTACAGAGTTCAATACCTGGTGCAGGATAATCACGTGCATTAGTGCAGGTCAGGAGTATTTGTCCTGCTGAAAATGACCTGGAGGTTATGGCAGGTGGCCGACAGACCACTCTTACCACAAGGCAGATGGATTATTTAGCTACAATTGGAGAAGGATGGCTAGTCAGCCAAGGATTAAATTAGTATCCCACTTTGCCTGGTAGTGGTGAGGCTGTACCTCAAATGCTGTGTTGGGTTTTTGGGGCACCTAGTTCAAGAAGTTTGTTCAGAAATGACATGATCCAGCACATAGCTACCAATATGACTGAGGGCCTGTAAGCAAATCTTGAAGAATTTGGACTCCTTAAGTGTGGTAAAAATGGAAGCCAAGGCAATCTAACCCAACCCTATCATCTGGAGCTGCAAATATGATGGAGCTAAACTTTTCTTGGTAGTAGATGGTAAAACAAGGTACAAGAGCTACATGCTGCAGTTTGGAAGTGTCAGGCTGTGCATTATCATTATGAAAAACTTCTTCACTTGGAGAGTATGGCAGCAAGGGAGAGGTTACACAGACAGGTAGTTTCTCTGCCTTTAGAGAATTCCAAGACTCAGCTGGACAAATCCAGAACCAACCTGATCTAGCCTGATGACTAATTCTACAGGGAGAGGGAGGGAGGTTGGTGCAGATCTCCAGCTGCCACTCCTAACCAACTTTTTTGGCAGTTCTGTGAATTGCAGAAAGGGCCAGCTGTGCAGTCCTTAATGTCATCTCCTTGGCTGGTATCCATTAACTCTGGGGGCTTTGGAGGAAAACATAGAAAACCCTGATACAGATAATTATGAAACAATTTGTTTCAAGACAAAAGTTTATTGAAAGCATAATGAATTTCTAAGACTTTATTGTAGCCTGTAATAGGAATGTTAAGATGTTGAAAACGCTTTTAGCAGCCTCCTTTCATTTTAAACACATGAGCATTCCAGACCAAAGGTTTCCAGGAAAAAAGCCTTTAAACCTGAAATCCTGGTCTTAAACTTCCCACCAGGAATAAAAGTTCTGATTCAGCTGATTCCCGTTAAAGAAAAAACAAAATCTTCCATTACAATCCAGCCCTTAAGGAGCAGTTAGTAACAATTAGAAAATTATTGCCACATCACGATCTTAGGAGTATGCCCTGAGGGAAAAGCTTTTGACAGAAGACCAGCATTCCTCTGATCTTGCTGCCAAGAGGGGTAAGCACTACTTTCTTATTCACACAGGAGAAAGTTGTTCTGGCCCATGAATGGTAAGCTTTTGCACTTAAAGTCTAATACCTGCCTATCTGTCTAGCCAGATATTTAAAAATTTGTTCACATAATGTCACTCTGGAAGACAATAGTTTCAGGAAAAGTATTGCAACTAATAAAACTTACCTTCATTTGTATTTCTCATTGCTCATGAAGATTTAGGAAATGGTTTAGTAAATATCACAGCCAAATTCAGGGGTTCTAGGTATATACAGTTCTAAATACTGTAGATGATAGTAGACTTGGCCACTGAGATGGGTAACATAGTCACGTGTTTCTAACTGTAGCTCAGAAAAACTCAGAGAAAAAACAGATTATTCACACTTTAATATCCCACAGTCAGAAATCTCTCAATTTGTTTCATGATCATCTAATTTTTCTCATTTTAAAATCTCGTTGGATGATGAATAAGGGAGTGGAGCATCTCACTTATGAGGAAAGGCTGAGGGAGCTGGGTCTCTTTAGCTTGGAGGAGACTGAGGGGTGACCTCATGAATGTTTACAGATATATAAAGGGTGAGTGTCACGAGGATGGAGCCAGGCTCTTCTCGGTGACAACCAATGATAGGACAAGGGGTAATGGGTTCAAACTGGAACACAAGAGGTTCCACTTAAATTTGAGAAGAAATTCTTCTCATGAGGGTGACAGACACTGGAACAGGCTGCCCAGGGGGGTTGTGGAGTCTCCTATGCGACATTCAAAACCCACCTGGATGCCTTCCTGTGTAACCTCATCTGGGTGTTCCTGCTCCAGCAGGGAGATTGGACTAGATGATCTAGACTAGATGATTTTGTGATTCTGTGAATACTGTGAAAAGAAAAGAAAAAAGAAAATAAAAAGATAAAATAAAAGAATGGGAAAAGGAAAAGGAAAAGGGAAAGGAAAAGGGAAAGGGAAAGGGAAAGGGAAAGGGAAAGGGAAAGGAAAAGGGAAAGGAAAAGGAAAAGGAAAAGGAAAGGAAAGAAGAAAAAGAAAAGAAAGAAGAAGAGGAAGAAGAAGAAGGAGAGGGAGAGGAGAGGGAGAGGAGAGGGAGAGGAGAGGGAGAGGAGAGGGAGAGGAGAGGGAGAGGAGAGGGAGAGGAGAGGAGAGGAGAGGAGAGGAGAGGAGAGGAGAGGAGAGGAGAGGAGAGGAGAGGAGAGGAGAGGAGAGGAGAGGAGAGGAGAGGAGAGGAGAGGAGAGGAGAGGAGAGGAGAGGAGAGGAGAAGAGAGGAGAGGGAAAAGGAAAGGAAAGGAAAGGAAAGGAAAGGAAAGGAAAGGAAAGGAAAGGAAAGGAAAGGAAAGGAAAGGAAAGGAAAGGAAAGGAAAGGAAAGGAAAGAAAAGAAAAGAAAAGAAAAGAAAAGAAAAGAAAAGAAAAGAAAAGAAAAGAAAAGAAAAGAAAAGAAAAGAAAAGAAAAGAAAAGAAAAGAAAAGAAAAGAAAAGAAAAGAAAAGAAAAGAAAAGAAAAGAAAAATATCAAAGAAAAATATTTGTGATAATCTATTTGTAACCCTTTGAAAATATTATTTTCTTTTTTTTGGGAGAAGTGGAGGCAGTGAGGCTGGATGAGGAAACAAAACATATGTGACCTCCCAAATTCAAACAGGAAATGAGTAACCACTTCTGGAATAGAGCATACGAAGGTGTCTTCACACAAAGTCCTGGGTTTCTCCATCCCCTTACTTGTATATCTGGAAGGATATCTGCATTTAAAATACTGCTTAAAAAGTAGATGTGACTGCACTATTATAAATTTGTTCTACATTGCATTTTATCTTCTTCACAAGTCACTCAAGGTCTCACAGCTCAGATTTATAGGGGGACTTCTGACAAGAACATTAACATTAATGTAACAAACAGTAAAGCTGAATGTCAAGAGTTTCCCTCTAAAATAACATCTTGACATATTTTCAGCTGAAAGAAACAGTGGTATTTCTCTTGAGCTGAACAGTCTTTTAGGAGAAACTGCATGACCAATGTTGTCAGGATATTGATGCAATTAATGTACATATGCTCACGCCAGGTGACTCCTGCTTTATCAGCTCATTTTACAAAAAAGTTGCCAGATAAATCAACATTGCTGAAGTGGGATAGTATCTTTGGCCAAAGCCATGTATCCTTCTAAAGAATATCCCCAGTAAAACGTGAAGTAAGTGCATCATAGTCAGTTTCTTAACAGGACAGAAGACATTCTGGAAGCAAATTTTAACCAAATTGCAAAATTTCATGTGCAAGATTTGACTGCTTTCAACAACTGTTATTGTATTTTGAATGCAGGAAGGATGGCAGAGTAACTAGGAAATGAAAAATGTATTTTGCAGTGAACTAGAAAAAAGTGCAAGGAAGCCTTTCTGTCCTTCACGTCGTAAAATTCATTTTAAAGTTTCAGTTACAAAATTGTGTTGGTAAAAGGAAGCTGGCACAAATCACAAGCAAACCTGGTTTTATACATGTTCTTTTGCTTTCTGGCTATTTACAGGGTCCATAGGATATGCTGTCATGCACTTCTATCTAACATTCTTTCAAAGGAGAAAAAGATATGCTGCAAATGGAAGTAGAGCCCTATTTCTACAGGCTTTTACCTCTGTAATCCCAAGGACAAATGGTCATTAAGGTATTCTTCTCTTTTCTTGTTCTCCTTACAAAACCACTAAGAATTTAGCACTGGTGACTATTTCCAGAGCTAGAATGGCTCAATATTGGAGTAGAAGGGGTGAAAGATACCATTTTTAAATACTAGCAGACCTGTATGGTTGGGGCAGTGTCTGTGTTATGTCTGGCACTAATACATGCTATCAATCATTCACCTTCATAATCACCAAATTCACACCATTCATTTCCTCTCTGCACTTCTAATGGATTCTTTTTCAATTTTGGATCTTGTGTTTATCCACAGAACACTGTAGCAGCCCTAAGCATGACAAAACAGGCTTTGAGTTTAAATGCATGAGCTTCTTAAGGGCGATAGACTTTAATTCAGATGCAAGCGTTTATATCAGGAAACAGACCTGACTTCAGCTGGGATTAGTGTAGGCCAGGCAGATGTTTTTATGCATACCTAACAGTGTGAGAACAGCAAAATCAGCTCCAAACTCAGTGGGATCTTAAAACTCTTTGTATCTTTACTTGTGCACCAAACCCCAGGGGCACTGCTGTATGTAAGAGCCTGTTTTAGTCAGTTGTGAGCAGTCTGTAGAGTTGATATCGCTATAGATTAATGCAGAACAGCTTCTTCCTTTTCATTCATTCCTTACCTCTGCCCTTGTGCTCTCTCTTCATCCCAGCCTGGGCATCTGGTCCACAACTCAATGCTGTGCTACTCTGCTGCTGTTTTGGATAGCCTGTGGCATTCATTAAATACTATGCACCTGGGTATATATTAATGTATTTTGCATGTTTACGTCATTCTGTTCCCTGTTATATATGTGCTTTTGTATGTGTAGATGGGAAGTACAAGCCTTGCATTTGGAAATCGTAAGCTCATTCTGTCAGTTCAGTAACAAGAAATGTAGCCGTTTTCTCCATGGTCACACTCTAGATACTGGATCCAAATATCTGTCCTGCTTCATTTACATCTGCCGTTATGGAATTAAATTATTCAGTCAGGTTTCAGTACCCAGAGAGTACCAGTCAGTCTTGGGGAAACAGTGGAAAAGTAATATTGAAGGAACAGAGCAGTGCAACCTTCCACAGACATGCCCTTCCAGGGGTCACTTTGTCCATACAGCATCTGCAGAGCTGTTCAGCCAGTGCAGTCAGGGGGATACTGCTGACCTGGGATGGAGCCTCGTGGTGGAAGAATTCAGTTTTGTCAAAGCTTCTGAGAAGCGTGACTTTACTTTGAGGCCCTACAACCATTGTACATCACAGTGTTTTAGGGGTTAACAAAAAAAAAAAAGAAAGAGAGAGAGAAACCTTTAAACAGCCTGGCAATGAACCCATGACCTACAAGAATCTGTAGTCCATTAGCAATCAGTGACCCATCAAGTTCTCTGCTTTACAGCCCTCATTATCTCACAGTTGATTGAACTCATGCAACATGACATTTATTTATTAATTTACTTGAAAAGAGGGACATTAGGATTATTTAAAAATAGGACTAACTCAGTTATTCCAATAACCTAACTTTTCAAAGCCTGTCATTTAAAACTTAATAATATAATTATTTGTAATTTTCCTTGTAATTCTGTGTTCTGTAATGGAAATCTCATTGATTGTCTTACACATGCCTTACAAGTTTTTCACCTGTTCTGACATTTGAAGTGTTTCTCAGGACGCAGTACCTACCCAAGAAGATTCACTTAAAAGGAAAAATGGGCTATGCAGGGATCTGTTCCATGCCCCTGTGTTATCCAGCTCAATCTTCTTCCTGAATGTAAAGATTAACCTTAAAGCAGCAGAGTAGCTCTTTGCCCTTTTCCCTCCCTGAAAAGGAAACTGTCACTTCCAACTACTTCAGAATGTTAATTCTGTAAAACAGCCATGCCGCAACCCTGCAACAATGCACAGTTTATTCTGGGTGGCTTTGGAATTGCCTCTGACTCCTGCTCATTTCCCAATAATTACTGATAATTACGCCACTCAAAACAAAATGAAACACAACAGACTCTTTCAAAGTTGTAGAAACAAAGTTTGTCCAGAAGCTGACCTTCCCGTTTGGAGGTGAGAGGAAGTGTGCATAGAATTATATAGGCATGATGAGTTGCTTTCTAACTCATTTTGATAGAAATCAACAAGCATAGGCAGGAGGAAAACCAAGGCAATAGCTTTAAGGAGCCCCAGGCAGCAAGCTACGTGCAGACTTAGGTTTATTCAGTGGCTTTAGGAGCTGTCAATGTTCTGTCTTGCCTGTTATCTTAATATACTGCAACAATGGCAATGATAAACAATATACATTTAATATAAACCCTTCTTCGCTTGTTTATAGAAAGAGTTTCTTTGGTCAGCATACAAACGTCTTTGAGGTCTTTTTAAGGCTCATTGCCAGGGGAAAAGTAGGGGGGAAAAAGGCTGCTGGGGGAGCTGAGGAAGACCTGCCAAGTCTTACTTATACGGCAAAACAGTTTTTATGGCACTTCTCCTTTTTGGCTGAGTGGTTTTACAGAATGTTTCAGCAAGACACTCAAAATCACACCCACCCTAAGTTTCAATCATCCTCATTTAAATGGCCCTGGAAGAAGCAAGGGCCTTGTAAGTGCTTTTGAGCTGCAGTGTAAGAGTTCTGGCAGAAAGAGGCCTTGGACTTGTGATGCAGCATTCACATCCACATCACAGCTGAGGCACAAAACAGCCTTGGAGTGACGATGCTGCTTTCATCGTGGGGTACGTGTGCAGGCGTCAGGGGGCCTTGGAGCTGTGACATTTGTGAAGGCGCTCTGACATGACGTTTCCTTCAGACAGGCAGAGGGGCCTTGGATTTCAGACAGTAGACACAGAATGGTGTTTATGGTCATTGTTCACGTGCATGAGTATTCTGTGAGCCACTGGGGTCACACAGGTCCCTCAAACATTGAAAAGGCAAATCAAAATCCCTTTTTGTCTGAAGGCTGTATGGGTAACTTTGACATATTGCTATACCACCTTTAAAGGCAATAGAAAGCAACCAGCTGAATTCCTCAGCTTTTCAAAAATAGCTCCACAGCTGGTTAGATTCATTTGTTTTCTTTTTGGCATTCCTTCCCTGGATTCAGTAAGCATGATCAGCTGCTATCCACTGGAAGCACTATAGAAACAGATCTATTATTATTATTTATCATCCTTAAATACCAACAATGTGCTGCATCGCAGTTTGTCATACAGAAAGCAGATGGTTTATCATGAGGTTAACATTCTGGAGTTCAAGATATACTGCATCTGATCTGCCAACACCATCACTCCTGCAAACACTATGGAATAGCTGACAAATACTGGATTCCACGTTGTCAATACTTTCCATTTTATTGTGTCCCACAATGGCTGAGCAATATTTTAATACTTCTGTGAAAGCTATGCTGCTCCTCAAACAGGAGGCACAGGCTTGGTGCAGAAATGATTGAATGGAAATTGTTTGTCTGATGTAGAAGCTCAGACAAGATGACTGCGATAGTCTTCTCTGGTTCTAAATGAACAACCACCACTTCAGTGTTTTTCTGATTCTAAGAATTCTAGAAACCTGAGAATGTAGAATTTTTAATACAGATACGTCTAGATTTTCCAGCTGTAAGTCAACTATGGAAATAAGAACCTCAGAGCCACCAAACAACTCTCACAGACCTGCAAAATCGCCTCGCCCCAACACACACACAAAGTTATTTTTAACATAATTATTGTCAAACTAAAAGTAAGGGAGAGAGCTCTGCTTGACCACATGACTATGTATTAGATGTTATTTTCATTTAAGCCAAAATAATTCAATGTCTGTGAAACAAGGATAATAAAGGATAATATCAGCCTGATTTTACTTAAAAGAGTCAAATGTCATAATGAAAAAAAAATTCTTCTGTCAATCAGCAGAGCAGTAATTTTAGGCAGGATCCAGTCAGTGTGCCAGTCTAGTAGATATTAGTTCAAACTTCACATTCAATAAGTAGTGGAAGACTAAAGGAGTCACTAATTAGTGCTGACATGTGGTGCTCAGTCATCAATAGAGAAAAGAGAGAATAAGCAATGGGAACCACATTTGATCTGGCAGCACCATCCACCAGAAAGAACAATGAAACCATTACAAATAAATCATAATGAAAAGAAGTAAAGAAGAGATGTGTTCTCCACAAGGCTCCAGAATATATTTACCTACTGTAAGACGCATGGCATGGGTGATCCATGGCCTGGACTTATCCTAACTAACTTGAGCATCTCAATCCACCAGGCATTTGGACTGACATTTGCAGTAGTATATTTCCCCTGTTAGAGTGTGGCTAGGCTGTAGCTAGACTCTGTGAATCCACCTGTAAACCATTACAGTTCAAAATCTGACATTAGCTGACAAATCCTCTGATACTGCTTTCCCTCATTTTAGCTGACATCTAATACTTTCAGAGAAGAACTGACAGGTAATAACAGTGGCAGAAACCACACTGCAGAAACATTGGAAAATAGGTGCAGGGCTGGTCCTCTGAAGCCAGGCACGTTCCCTGTGAAAAGTTCATGGACACTTCAGCTGCTGGAGGCAGTTGTGACCAGATGTATTTAGGGACCAGAGAAAAAGGATGGAGTGATACAGGTCTGGACAGCACACCCAGTAATAGAGGTCTCTATCACTTTGCTGCTGTATTAGTTTCTTGTTTCTCATTTTTTCTATCATTTTTTTGGCATTAAGAAACTCACTTGACAGAGGGATGACCTGGGTAGCTGCATTGAAGCTGTTCTGAAATGAAGGTGAAACAGATGACAGTGTGTGAAGAAATTACCATGGTTAAAAAATAAAAAACCATGCACACCATGGGTAAAATTTTAGCCGTAAATACCTTCAATGAAAAAATAATTATTTTGATGTTCATATGAAAAAAACCTGCCATGCTGTGGTTTTATGCTTTAAATTTAAAGAATTTCAAAAAGCCTTGTTTGTTTTAAGTGGAAAAATAGATTTTCCATCTTTAACAATTTCCATCTTCCTCAAGGCTCAATTGTCACTCACACTGAAGACTAGATGGAAATATTTAAAGACTATACAAATTACTATTTTATCTAAGATTGACTTTCACTTCAGAGGGCCAAAATAAGAGAAAAAGGGCTCTCATTTTCAGGATTGTCAGAATAGAAGGCCCAATTAATGAGAAAGTAAGATACAAGAAGTTAACCTATTTAGGCAGACAGCAGTGAGCCGGAGAACTAGTGGTTTGCTGTGTTTGAAACTATCACATCAACCTGGGCAACATACTTTTGAATAAACTGGAGAATATGTTTTCTGGGAAGAAATAGTTGGATGTTTTTTGCCTATGGCAATAACAAAGAAGCAACCACAGAAAAACATTATCTTGCATGGATCAGTTCTATGTCTTTGAATGAGTTTTTACAAATGCTGTGCCTTCCCATCATGAAATAACTTCCTGGTTTCTTTGCAGCAGCCACACAGGAGTGAGAGGCCTTAAGCTGGACTAATAGCAATATAAATATTGTATATCATAATGTAAACTGAGACAAGTAGCACAGTGCACTTAATTTCTTTGAGAGGAAGAAGTACGCAGTGTTTCCTGGGAGAAGTTGGGTGGTAAGGAGGTACAGCTGTACAAAAGAGAAACTGAAGTCACCCTTAGGAAATGGACAAAGCAGCTACACTGAAACCTCCTGCACAGCTGCAGAAAGGAAATGTCCAAAGTCAGAGAGTGTCAATGATGAGGCAGACAGGCGGGACATTTCTAGAGGATGGGAGGTTTCAGCATTGGGAACCATGTAACAGGGAAACATGCAAAAGAGAAGCAGGAAATGGGATGTTTTGAGGGCGACAGAGGAAGGAAACTGAGAGGCAGAGAAACAAGAGAAGGGGAATAAAGGAAGAAAGGAAGAAAGCAGATGCTGGAAAAGATGAAAGTAGGAAACAACATTTTTAACTATTACAAGATCTGGGGTTTTGGCAGCTGAAAAAAAAAAAAAAAGTGGAATTCTTCTTTTGTTCTAACCTTTCCATTTAAGTCACTGCTAAAGTTACCACAGGAATTTAAGAATGGAAGTTTCCCAAGACAGTATCTGTATTAATTAATAGTTGAATTTGAGAAACCATTGTGAAACTCTCACGTTTAATATTCTGAAGGCTTCTGAAGTAATTTTAGATAAATAAGATATGCTTCTACTTATGTTTCATACTGATGCATTAATTCCTTGCAATTACTATTGTTCTACACATAGAGAACCATAAGTATATGATAAGGTCAGATAATCCAGATGAATAGACACAATGTCACATATTTTTTAAAAAAAGAATTTGTCACCAAAGACTTCTTTAAAAAATTAAGCTGTGGCAAAAATAATATACTATATTTAACTGGTAGCAGTTTAAAATGTCAAAAAACCTCTAATCAGTAACTTTTTAAAAGAGATTTAAGGCAAGATGTTATGTGTATGGCATATACACACAGAACAGTGATGTTTGCTTGTACCTTTCTTTAAAAATGGAAAGAGTAACAGTTTCGACATCACCCACCTACCGTAGGCACGATATCCAGCTTATCAGTGTTCTGCAAAGTGACTCACAGAGCATGTGGTCCTCTGGCTGAAATGCAATGGCTCAGATGTTGTATCTGCTTCTCAGGTCCTTTGCCTCCTCCAGGGTATGTGTATGTGCGTATATGGAAAACACACCAGGAGAAAATATCATGCGATCACATTGAATCACTGCGGCTCTTTTCTCACACCGTTGAACATCCTGACACGTTGTAAACTCAGCTGAATGTGCACCAGGCCACAGCAATTTGATTCTCCTGCAGAACTAACATCTCACTGTGAACGCTCTAACCATGGCAGTAGAGAGTAGAAAAGGGTTACCAGTCTGTTTCCTGGCTTTTTCTTTTCTGGTTATTTAGGAAAGCTTAACTTGATATTCTTATAAACTCTGGATTAAGAAAATTGGGTAATACCGACTTCATACCTACTTTGGGCTTAAAAGCATTAGTTTTTAGTCTTATGAGTTAGGAGCTTAGTAGATATATTTCCCCATGAAAAAATTAAGAATAAATGTGACAATGAAACACAAGATGGGATGAATTTGCTCTCAGTGGTCTGGGATTACCCTACTGTTGCTCAGGCATGGCCAAGGACAACATTTTTCCCCACAGTGTGAACTGATTTTGATAGCCCCAGAACACATGCAAAGGATAAGCGAAACCTTTGTGCACATAAATACCCTTCTCCTGTTTTGCGGTAATAATGCATCATAAAAATAGTTATGACTTAGCCATCTCAGCTCCCCTCCAGTTTTATTAGCTTTCTTTTAACCATTAAATGTTAATGCAACTTCAAAGGTGGGACTTAAAGCGACTGAACTCAACTTCGTGCATACAGCTCTATATTTCAATTAGTGACGGGCTTCTTCAAAAGGTTCAGTTTTCTGCTTAGAGACTGTTCATGAATACTTTAGTCTTCATTTTGAACCAAGTTTAGAAATTGTCTCCCACTATTCTACTCTGAAGAGCACCCTAGAACCTCATTCCTCTGCTCACTCCTCCTGTTACCCTGCCTAAACGTACTTTGTAACTAGTCCTGCTCACTTCTTGTAGAATTGGCTAACCCTTGCCTTAGTTTATCTTCTTTCTTCACACTTTCTTCATACCTACCAAAGTATAAAAACCTGGAAATATTCACCTTGGTCCAAAGAAAAAGGTATAGAAAATATGTTCTTTTTGACAAGCTGAACAGAAGGTGCACAGAGAGAGGGTGCGTAGGGAGACGATATAAGGGGCAATTGTAGACTGATCCTGCTTCTCAAATATTTCTCAGTTTCTGACAACCAGTGTTTTAAGTTCAAGTTGGGAACAGCATACAGACCACTGTGATTAATAGCCCCTCTGCTATGAATCTGTTGAGTCCTTTGTGAATCCAGTGATAATTTTAGCTTCCACAACATCCTGTGGCAATGAATTCCACCAAGTAATTATGCACTGTTAAGGAAAAATACTTCTTTTGTTTGTTTTAAGGGTCCTGGTCACCCATAGTTCTCCTAACAGCGGACAGTCATTCCCTAGAAACCTTTTCCATATCTTTTGTGATTTGATAGATTCCAGTCAAATAGATAGACCCCAAACTATAGACAGTAGATAGAGCCCAGATAAACAGGATAGGTCTCATTTTCAAGTGTTTCTTTTCAAAGCTTATTGGTTCTAGTTTTCCCTTGTATAGATGCCAAAGTAAGTTCAATCCACTTTGACATCTTATAGATTGGATTATTGTAGCTACACATTGGACTCAAAACAGATTACTATAAGGCCTGTCACTGTGAAATGGATATTTGTCCAGTTTCTGTCTTGTTCTTAGTCTTTTAGTAATCATCTGAACATTTATTCAGTGCCAGAAGTTACTAAGCAGAAGTTTTCAGGAAACCTTCTACACACACGGTTATTAAGATCTCTTTGCTGCATAGGAATGGCTACTTTAGATTCCAATATTCTGCATGTATAACTCACTTTTGGGGAGAGGGGTTCTGTGCCTCACTTTGTCTTTACCAACAATTAATTTCATATATTTTGTTTATTGTTCAGTCACTCAACATCGTGAGATCCTTCTGTAACACTTGAAAATTTAGTTTAGCTTTGAGTACCCTGAATAATTTCATTTCATAAGGAAACTTTTTCACTTCATTATTCAACATCATTTTCAGATCATTTATGAGTATGTTCAACAGTCCATATCTTAGCAGAGATCCTGGGAAGATTCACTTAAATAATCTCCCTCCATTTATTTCTACCTTTTGTTTCCTAATTATTAACCAGTTAGTAATTGTGAAAAAACTTTCCTCCGATCTCATGACAGCTTAAAATTCTTTGAGAGTCTTCAGTGATGGCCCATGTCAAAATCTTTTAGGGATTTCAAGCATGCTGTGTCAGCTTCTTCAAATGTTCATTGACTTCCCTCTACAAAAACCTTTCTGAAGCTTTCTAGCTATATAGGCATGAGATCCAGCCTGCTCAAATCCCGTGTTTAAAACATAAGTCTCAATCAGCTATTCAGTTTCCAGTATCCATTTAATGCTAGAGCATTATTCTGATTCCCTGGGTGCCTAACTTCAGTAACATTTGCATGACCAGACTGGCATCTCCCAGTTGGATATACCCATGCCACACATAGAGAACTCTCACAATCCAGTTTGATAGTACCTTTCATATAGACCAGTCGAAAAAATACTCACCCTGGGTGCAGACAGATAGAATATGGGGCATCCTGCTGTCTTGCAAAGGACAGAACTTATGTTCCAGGTTTGTGCATCAACCACTAGATGATGCCATATCCTGGGCACAAACAGACATTCACCATCTCTCATTCTTCTTCTTAAACTCCCTTTGTATGACTTATACGCAAGAACCTTGGGTTGAGGAGAGCAAGAAAGAAGGAAAATAGCTAGTGCTAGTGCTAGTGCTAAGTAAAGAGAAGATATGAGATTCCTATTCTCACTTTTGTGCTCTCAGTCTTCTCTTGTTTTTGAAAATAAATTCAAGGTCTTTACGGTCTTGTTTAAAACAGGTTTTCTGTCTTAATTTCTCATATTTGTCCTCTCAGATAGGAACCCTGATCTATTTTCTATTTATTCCCCCATGTAATTTAATTAGAATAATACTGATGTCACCTAATTTGAGTTGTTTTCTATGGCCAGCTCTTCTATAAAATCCTTGGTTTGCCAAAGCAGATTCAAAAATACATTTATTCACTATACAGTCATTAAGCCAGTAAGACATAAAACTATCCACTAATACATCCAGGAATAACTGAGTTCTACCATGATTAGTTACTCAAGTTCTTGAGTTAGTTGAATTGTTGAGAAATTACTCATTTGTTACTCATTTTATAACTGGGAATTTTTCCTGCAATGACACAATTCCCAGTAGTATTAATCACTGTAACAATTTCAGGACATTTCTATATCCACATCAAATTCTGATCTTGGAATCTACAACAGGTAGAGTTTCTCAGAATCATTTCCTTCTGTATTACAAACCTGAGGTAACATTAAAATGTCTGATTTTTTAAGACTTTCCTTTAGAATTTAAATTTCATTTTCAGAAAGATCACAAGAATCAATAAAATTATATGTTTAAATTAATTTTTAAATCAATTAAGATGATATTCAACTTACCTGATGATAACTGTCTAAATGCAAGATGTATAGTTTCAGCCAGTTATCTTGGCCTCTTGAGCTGTAGACACTTCTAAAAAACATTCTTGCTAAGAAAAACATCAAATGTAATAGGGTTGACTCTTTCTGAAGATTTTGCTTTTTACCTGCTAAGTGTAGAGGGAGTCCAAGTGATCAGGATTAGACCACATCCTTATATTTTAGAGGGAAAAATAGTTCGGCAATTTCTGTCTTTGAGTTGTTACATATTCACAAAAAATGGGTATTTTTGTACCATAAATTATGTTTTAAGACTGTGATCCACAATGACATATCACAGGCTACTGATTGGAATAACATGTACATTGGTATTATAGTTAATTCCCTCATTTTTCAGAATCAGAGAGTCAAAAAGACTAAAACTCCAAAATTCAATCTATTTTTCTGGTGATAAATCCACATGTCTTCCTTTCATGAGGAAACACTTGTGTGACAGCCATTATTTTCTTTATAAAGCACAGTATGCATGTCTATTTTTTTTTCATTTTGATTCATCAGAAACTTATGGTAGCGAGCAACTTAACCAGTGATGACTTATGTGGAGCGTGTGTTAGAGGAACTGAGCTATATTACAGAGAGATTGCAAAAAAAATCCTTTTGTTCAGGTAGTTACAGCCTCCATGTTTTTAACAGTTTACTATCACATTTCTTCAAACAAACAAGATTTTCATATATAATTTTCCAGTCTTTCATGTCCTTCTCCCTTTTTATGCCTTGCGTCTTCATCTGCTGGTTTGTAATTGCTAGGGAAGGCAGACAAGATGTCCCATTGGGAACAGATGGCTTCCTGGAAATCTACCAACAAGGACTACTCCTGGAATAGATTTCATCTGCAGGCCCCACACAGAGGTAATATATGATACCTACAAATAGATAGTACTCCAAAGGCTTAAGAAGGCAAAAAATATATCCTGCTGGAGTTCTTAAGCCTGTTATGATCAAAACTTGCCACCAGAAAGGCAGGAATAAAATGAATCCTAAATATAGAATGTAATTTTTGAACTTAATATTCTGTACTTACTTACCAGTTTGTATGATAGGGACAGCCATTCTTAAAATGCATTGTTTCTAAAGGGCTGTGTTTTACTTCTCAGTGGTGGATTTAATACAAAATTTGAAATCAGCTTTACAAAATTTAATACAAAATTTGAAATCCTACTTTACAAATATGGTGTGAGATATATTATATGACAATAATATTTAAGTCTTCACAGAAGAATAAATAATATAGGTACAAATATGTTGGATTAAAATAAGTGTGAAGAATTGTCTTTGTCAATGTTATGTCTTTCTCTTCACGTTCTACACCTTTCTTTCATCATACTCAGGAGAGACAATATTTGTAAAATTTTATAAAATACGTATTTGTTTTTGTTTAGTTTTTCTCAATCTAAAATAAAATTGATGATAACCATATTGTATACGGCTGTTCTGTGTATCTGGAAAATATTATTCTGACGTTATGGATGGAGCAATAAAACTGAGAGATCAGAGATATACTGTTTATGGTAAAAAAATACATACTACAAACAGTAAAGTGACAACAGTACTCTGTATCCTCAGGATTCTAACCTCAACCCTGAAATAATGTATGGTTTACTTCTTGTTCCTGTTCACAGGGAAAATGAACATTAAGGAACTTCATTTTTCCTTATTAGTTAAAAATTAAAATTGTTCTGTCTTTTTTGGTTATGGGTAAGAGTTAATGAAAAGGAATCCTAACAATTCAAACACTAGAATGTAAGTACTGGGAAGAAAAGAACAACGATATTAATTTTGTCATAGTTTTTATCAATTCAGACATGTTGGTATATAGAGGAAGAAAAATGGCTTGAATGCTTTTTGCCTGAGTGGGTTCACAAGAGGGTTAACAATATTATGACCACTTCTGGATACTTGAGTAGGTTCCTTTTTATTACAATCTGTGTGGAACACCTGGAAACAAAATCACAAATGGGATTCATGTTAGCAGTACCAAAAAAGAAGTAAAAACAAACAAACAAAAAATCTACCAAACAACCCCCCCCAAAAACAAACAAACAAACAAACAACAAACATCAGGAAGATATAAACTTTTGATAGAGGTAGAAAAAATGATACTTGCCTTCCTCAGGAGTATTCATTTTTTACCATTTTTACATTTGTTTTCTTTTTCTTTTTTTTTTTTTTGATATAAGAATTTTTCATTTGGGGGGAAGATGGTAGCTCTGCACATAAGCCTCATGCACAAGACCACGTCATGACTGGTGTTTGAGATACAGTTCAGGGGCAGATCTTCAGGTGCAAGCAAGGAGCCCATGACAGAGCTGAGATGGTTTGATTTAGGTTGTGTCAGTTGCTGATGGCCCCAAGGAGCTGTTAACATGGCCAGAACCAGGCAGGGCTTCCTTGTCCACACACTCTTCTCCTTGACTGGGCATCATGGCCATGGGCAAATTTTTCTGAAAAGAGCAGGGGACCTGTGAACTCCCAGTGACTGAATCAGTAAAGATTATTGCAGATCAGCCAAGTCCCAGGTGCTGGGTATGAAATTTGCTTTCTTAACCCCAGTGAACAGTTTCTTCTACCCTGAAACTACTGTACAGTGCAGTAATACTGCCTCTCTACTGCTCCAGGATTTGATATGATCACAGCAGTTTGGTCTCATGAGCTTCTGGAGCAGAAAGAAAGCAGCAGAAAAGTATCCAGAAGGATGTGATACTCAGTAAGCATGTTTCCCGTAAGCAGTCTTGCATCAAGAACTCTCCCCTGTCAGGTAGCCAGAATACCATGTCTTGGAGCACATGCAATGGCATATCTTTGTATGCCTGTCACATGAAATGGTTCACCATATGGCTGGAGGCCCATCATCTTTGTGAGACCTGATGCATGAGTCATGCGTATCACGATTTCAGAAATTTGAAAGGACTTACATCTTTTCTCTGTTATAATCATGTAAGTATACAGAAAAGTATGCCAGCAAGAACTTATCTGACCAAAGGTACTTGTCTGGAGTGCATCTCATCCTTAGGTAGATGACTAGCATGGGTAGATGAATTGCACCCTAAGAGTCTCAAATGACTAAAAATAATCTAAACACAGTCAAGACTGCTTGAAGGCCTGAAGGAAGATGTTTAAGTGTTTTTTGCAAACATACTGGGGAGGGGATGTAGGAATGACTTTTCTACTGATCTCAGTGTATGAAAAACATTTCTGTAAGTGTAGCTCCTTTTATACTCACCTCAGAAGAATGTGCAGACTGCACTAATAATTTGACTAAAAGACCTGCAATTGTCTTGTGAATGTTTTATTGAAAAAATGTACTAGATTAGAATGTAAAGAAGTATATCATAAGCAGCAGAGGTTATAATTTCCCATGAATTGTTCTATTAGTTTGTCACATAAAAGCACCATCAAACACATTAGACATCACCCATTAAGAGAAAGTCTGTCCATTTTCTCACATGGTTCTTTAACTGTCTTTTCAATGATAGTGAGTTCTAGGGGTAGAAAGCGCAATTAATTTTCCACTTATAGCTTTCTCCACAAAAGCTGCATCAGCTGAGGCTTTTGTCAGACAAACCCTCACTTGATCAGTCATGACTTTCAGCTCAGTTGATTGCAGCTTTGTTTGAGTCACCAGTCTAGAGGTAAAAAGCTCTTGCTAGCAATTCATTTCTCCAACAAGATTATAATCTTTAAACTGAAGCAAGACTATGTTGCTGCATTTCCCAGTCTCTGTCAGGAAAAGTAGATTGAAGTTGTTCCATTTCCTTCTATTTTATTTTATTACTTGACATAGGAAGAAGTAGAATCTTTGTTCTTAACTCTTGGCCGGCAGTCATAACTTTGGGAGCAGGGCAGCCTTGAATGCGAGTAATTAAAATTCAACGCAACTATTACAGTTAATGTGCATTAATTTGGGCTTGTTAAACTACTAAGTGTATGAGGGTTATAATATATTTGACAAAAGGACATCTTTAGAGTGTTGCAGACACTGTTAAGCAGAAATTGTGATCTAAATAACTTGTTAATAAATAGGATTACATAATAATTTTGTCATCAGCAGGGAATTTGTATTGATAATGTAAGGTATCTCATCTTTTCAAAAATTTTTACATTTCCAGCCTAGGTTATTAATTCTGATTTCTAACAACTCAGAACTGTTAATTCTGAGCCCAAACAGTTGGCTGTTAAAGAAGAGCTGTAAGCAAAAAAAAAAAAAAGTGATCTTAAAGGTTTTCTTCGGCTTCAGATTTTGTGTGTCATAACTTAACTTCCAGCACAATAATTAAATTCCTATAGTTTTGACATCTCAGCTCAGATTCGCCTAAAATATTAGTCTGAGATTCATGTTGGTCAGATTCAATAAGAGTTTTTGTTCTCTAATAACACGTTGTTCAGTCTTTGAAATACACGCATTTAGGCTACAGCATTTCTTTATATTCTTCTGTATTCGCTATGGATAACACTTGATATATATAACATTCCAGCAGATACATATAGTCATTTAGAGCACAAGGAAGATTCTAGTGTCCACTGTAAGGCACTGTAACAAAAAACAAATATAATGACTAATTAAGCACTCATTGTTAATGGAATAATTAACAGATAGACAGGAAAAAAAAAGCTTCATGAAAACTTAAGTTACCTTCATTTACATAGTAGCTTTAATCTGTTCTTCATCTATTATAGTAGATAATTATTGAAAGTTACCACCTTAAACTTTAAATCAATACTATAATTTGATACAACTTGTAAACACTACTGTGCAAAATTTAGGAATGAGTATGTATAAACTAAATTGTACATGTGTTCTGTAGTCAAACTGGTAAAATAGTTCGGTGCTTCTTGGGAAAGAAATAAGAAATGCAAATTGCTGTTGTTTTCCACAGAATCAATCAAATTAGTGTAAACACGATCTATTGGGTTAACTTTTGGGCAATTATTTTCAAGTATGGATTTAAACAACCACTACATGACTAACTATGGGACTCACATTACTCAAAATTTCTTCAGTTTATTAAATTTTGCTAAAGTGTTATTTCTATCACATGATGAGAGGCAGGTGCATTACTCTGTAAGAATCTGTCCTAAGGATTACCTAATCATAGGATTTTTCAAAATTCATGCCAAAATGTCCCATTTCCATTGTAAGTGTTATTCTCTCTGGATATTCTTAGTATTTAGCATTCTCTTCAGTATCTGCTCCTCAAATCTGTACGGAGAACTAGCAAATACCGGTTTAGTTACTTTATAACTAAGCAGCTATATTCCACTCTTAAGAGCTTTCCATCTGAAATTACACTTCTACCTGCACAGCTGTTTATACTTTTGCTCTTAGATCTTGCGTTGTTTGTTTACAGCTTTCTCATAGTTTAGAGCCCATATTAAACACTCCTTACTTCTCTAAAGAAAAATCTTATGTCAAATTTCTATTACCTGCTATTTAATCCACATTGAGTAATTTTGCTGCAAGATGTATTAACATAAATATCCCAATTTCATTTAGCAGCTTACAGATCTACAGTCTACAAAGTAGCCATCTAAATAGCTAAGTTAACTTCAAATAAGCAGCAGAACTCCTTGCAGTTAGAAGAAAGCTGAGTGAAAATGAAAGCTCTTACCTAAAGATTTTATGCTAACTCATTCTTACACATAGTCATTCCTATATATGCTCTACTCTCTTGTGAAATTCAGAGAGTATTCAAGAAATTTAACACTGAGATAAAATCTCATGTGCAGGCTTTTTCGTTCTATCAGTAGCTTACAACAAATTAATGTAAGTCACAATTAAAAAAGTGAGTCTGTTTGCTTGAATTTCTAAATGTCCTGAAGCGAGATGATTGTGAGAATTTGCAAACAAATTCACAGTTAATGCAAAGGACAGTTGAAATTGACATATATTGTGTTTCTAATATGATATCCGCATAATACTCCATCTCAATCTGTCATGAAATGTTTATTTATAGTATCCATAAAATACAATATTTCCATGTATTTTTTTTTATATAATTTATACACCATACTCTGCTGCTATTTTGTGTTTCATTCCCCTCCCCCAATATTGCAAATAAAAACACCCTTCATGAATTGTCAGTTTTGAAAGAAGTTATGACCATGTGTTAAATATGATTTTTAAATAACAAGAAGGAGAAGAACTCTATTACAATAACTTTTAAAATGTAAGGAAGATGTTCATATGACCTAAATATTAAGTTTTAACAGATATTGCATTAAATAGATTTGTTCTCAGCAAGTACATTGTAACTTCTTTTGGCACTTTATAGTCATTGTCAACAAGAACTCATTAGCAGTCTTTCATCTGCAGGAAGTTGAACAAGGTGGGATGAATTAAATAATATTTTTCATTGTAAGGTATCATCTATTTATCTATTTGAAAACATCATTCATTGTTTTATAAACAATACAAATGTTTAAAGAAACCAGTTAGCATCCTGAAATTGAGCAAACCAAACCTTTCTGGTAAGGGAATGTGCCCAAAAAGGGACTGTGAACTACTTGAATACCAACTAGAAAAAAGGTCACTCCTAAGACAGAGAGGAAACAAATTTATTGCAGTTAAGTTGCAATACTTTATCTTTATTTTCAAGATCTAAATATCATCAGTTCTTATTGTCTGAGAAATATTTTTTCTGCTTTTATATTTATGATAAGAGGCTTGGTCAAAACAATGCAAAAATAGTAAAGAATATATAAAAAGAAGAACTTATATCGTTAAACGGAAATGAAATTAAAAGGTGGGTGTTCTGAAACTTTTATCAATTTGAAGTTTTAGGGTCTTTTTAAAAATAAAATAAAACCAAAATTCTACCTTAATGGAAAAAAAACCCCACAAACAATACAAAACAAACAAACAAATACCCAGAAGTGCTACGTTCTGGTTAGTTCTTTGATACCTTATATCAGGAATCTCTATTATGAGAAGAAGCATGGCCATATCCAGCTACAAATTTCCCAGCCAACACTGAAACAAAATGTGTGTCTAAAAAAAACCAACAAAAGCATCACTTTATTTCTCTCTCTTTTTTTTTTTTGTGTGTGTGATAAGGTGAACTGAATATCATATCTCTGAAGAAAACCCTTCAAGGATTAACTGACAGACAGGAATAATTTTGAAGAGTCACTTAGAAGTACCTGCAATTCTAATAGGGTGCCTTCAAGGATCCTGAGGCTTTAAGCTGAGCAAGGATGGATCAGCAACGCCTAAACACCTGGGTCTGAGCTCAGCACAATTAGCAGTTTCTCATTCTCTGTGTCTCATTAGAACTAGAGAGAATTTCTATCTGACTCACCTGGATTTGAAAACAAATCAATGAGCATTTGTAAAGTACTCTGGGAACAGCAACCGGTGAATTCTACAGAAAACAAAATTCCCACATTAAAATTGTCAAACATTTAATGTATCTGGAAATCTCTTTAGAAGTTCCTTCAGTTCAAAGGAAGAATCTATATGATAAAAATGTACAGGCAAAATAAACAGCTATTATTATACAGCATTACATAATTTTGGCTTACAGACATATTCTCTTGCAGCTGTGGCCATTACAACGATGAAACACTGGGAGAAAAGGTGTTGAAGGGGTCAGGTACACCAGCTAAACCTCAAACATCTGTGCAGCTCTTTCAAAGGGCTTGCCTTGATGCTGGCACTTACCGCTTTGAAAATCACAGAATAAAGCTTTAAATGCAACAGAAAGCAAAACGCAGTCTAGCTCTAGAATGGGCACTGGCTCCACCGAGCTAGCAGGAGGATCATAGAGTAAAACATGTTTAGTCACTTAAGCCACCAGGTATTAAAGGGAAAGCACACCCAGGACAGATCTGGAGGAATAAATGCCTTTGTTACTTTGGCGCATTTGAGAGTTGACCACTTTTCAAATTGTCTTATTGCTTTTGCTTTCCTTTCATCTGCGGCCCATAGCCAAGGCTTTTGAGGAACTCAAACCGGGAATGTCGCCAACTGCTACAAAGGTTGTTACACGGTTTCCGAATTATGTTCTTGGGTAAGGCAGATGTTGTTTAAAATTCGGTATGCAAAACACTAAAATACGAATGACCAGTGAAGCAAGTTATAACGACAGCACATTCCCCAGAATAGATTTTATCCATCATGTATGTGTGGCAGCTGGTCTCTGAGTGTTGCCCTGTGTGAGAAAAGAGAAGAGGAAGAAAGAAAAGGAATAGTTTGAAAAGAACCCAAACCTCCTAAAGGCCAAGATCTAAAAGTACATTTCCTCAAGAAAATACCAGGAACTATTCTTCTTACTGTCCCATACTTTTCCAATTGCTCATTATTTAATTATAGTAATTTTATGGCATCTATTGTTACATTTCCTTACAGGCAGAAAGAGAACAGAAAGTCTGTATCTAAAATTGCATTTATTTTAAACCGAGAGAATCACAAAACAAGGAAGAACAAAACTAAAGGCTTGAAGTGTTTAATGTACCATGAGCTGGATGAAAGCAGAAAATAATTCATTTCTTATTGAACTAACTTTTTCCAAAAGTGAACAATACACAGCTTCTCCTTCAACTGAAGCATTTGTACAGTGTCAGTTGCCTGAAGGAGGCTTCTCCAAAACCTTCCTTCCTGCAGCCAATGCTCTTTACCTCAAGCTTTATGAAGGTTATCATACCTGGAGGTGGCACTGTGAGGATTATATCCTCTGAGTTTCAATAGTTGGTACTGAGATCCAGGAACCCAGGATTTTTCCAACTTTTCACAGACAGAAATTCAGTTCCTGGAGTTTTTCTAGAGGCTTTAGGTTAGAGCGGCAGAAACAATTAGACTCAAACTACTTGTGTATAATATTTGGGATGTAAACGTATGTAGACATAACTCACATGCAAACCTGGTATTCTATAAAGCAAAGGCAAAGACTGAGAAATTACCTGCTCTATTTTCAGCTGAATTGTACCTAGCTGAACATGGTCAGCATACTTTTTATGCATCTTACAATTTGGCTTTCGCAGAAACAACCTGCTGCCATTTCAGATTGTGCCTTGGAAATGAGTGCCCCATCCCCTCAGATAAAACAGGTAAAATCAGGGTGAAGGCAATGGGCAAACAGAGACAGTGAGTGATTTTTCAACTTCTGGTCTGCAGATCAATGTGTTGCTAAGAAAAAGAAACTCACTGCCCATACTCTTCATCCAGATCTGAAGCTCCTGCAAAAAGCAAGCTAGCTACAGGAGAGATTTTGCAGAAAGCTTCCCCTTCTAGTGCTCTCCATGTAAATAACGTGCCTTGCTCATAACCTGCAGATCTTTTTACAGGTAACCTCCAGGTTACTAGCAGGGAAACACAGAACTACTGAGCCATACTCCCAGCCCCCACCTATCCCTAAATGTCTAACAGCTAATAAAAAAAAAAATCATATTTAAAAAAGGAAATTGCTAAAATGAAAAACAAAAGCCTTCTTTTTTCAAGAAAATCTTGTTCCCACAGAAAATCACTGGAGACTCCCTAGTGACATTTAGGCTGTGCTACAGATACTATGTATGTTGTGATACCTCCCGGGGTTTGGCATCTCAGGCCACAACATTCCACATCTCTTTTTTAACATTTGCTTTGGATTCAACAGAGTCAGGAGGCAGACAAGCCTGTCCATCCAGACCCAGGTGTTGAGCATTATTCCAGCATTACACAGTTCAGATACAGTATTGGGAATATAGCAAATATTCTTCTATTGCTTTAGATTTTGATTGCTAAGTGTCTAGAGATGATAGCGCTCGTTATATGTACATGCATTGTAGGTATGCCAAATCTGGTTTATACAGCCATAAAGGATTTATTAGAATAGAAAGAAAAAAAGGTGCTTTTCACCCCATATGTACGCTTGCTAACATTTGTCAGGCTGCTAACAATGAACAAAGTAGGAAGATAACCTTGGAATGGACAATATTATCTACAGACCTTGAAGGTGATTAAGGATAAGAATTTATCTTCCTTGAAGGCAGTGACATCTCAGTATTTTTCCTTCTTCTCTTCCTTTTTCAGAATGTTTTGGCAAATTGCACATTCCCTGCTGTATCTTCTGCTGTCATCTCTTTTCCCTTCAACTTACAGGCCAGACAGGCCTTTGGAGTTCTGATGTAGTATACTCTTCTATAGGGTTCAGTTAACGTGTCTCATGAAGGCATAATGAAATTATTTCCTCTTTTCTGCTCTTCTTGTTGCACATTACTGAACTGTGCATGCTTGAAGAAGCTTTGCAAAGACGGTCTGTGTTTGTAGAATCAGTCCTTATAAAAATGTGGTAAAGTGAAACAGCAGTAGGAGTCAGTATCACAGAGTAGCTGAGGTCAGAAGGGACCTCTGGAGATTGTCTAGTCCAACCCCTATGCTTAAAGCAGGGTGATCTACAGCAGGTTACCCAAGATGGTGTATGATTGGGGTTTTAATATCTCCACAGAATGGAGATTCTGCTACCTCTCTGAGCAATTTATTGCAGTGTTTGAACCCCTCTTGCAGGAAAAAGAGGGGGGGTATTTTGTTTAAAGAGAATTTTGTTTATTTTAAATGCCTCAAAGTCTGGCTCCATCTTTACACCTTCCTAACAGTATTTATATAGATTGATAAGATCCCCTGAATCTTCTCCAGGTTGAACAGTCCCAGCACTGTCAGCTTCTCCTCACACCACAGACGCCCCAGTCCCTTCATCGTCTTTGTAGTCCTGCACTGAACTCACTCCAGTAAGCCCATGTCTGTCTTGTCCTGAAGAGCCCAGAACTGCAACACTCCAGATGTGTCTCACCAGTGCTCACCAGAGGGGAAAGTTTACGTGCTTTGTCTTGCCTTCCTCATGCAGCCCAGGGTTCTACTGGGAGCCCACAGTGCTGCAAGGTCACATTGCTGGCTCACATTCATCTTCTTGTCCACTGGGACCTCAAAGACTTTCTCTGCAAACCTGCTTTCCAGCTGAACAGCCCCCAGCCTATCCTGATGCATGAAGTTATTCCTCCCAGATACAGGACTGTCAACATGTTTCTACAGACTGTCAATGCTGTCTGAATAGCAGCACATCCATCTGGGTATATCATTTGTAAACTTGCTGATGGTGCACCCTGTCCCATCATCCAGATCATTAATGAAGATGTTAAACAGTATCAACGCCAGTATCAGCCCACAGGGCATACCACTGGTGACTGGTCCCCAGCTGGTTGTTGCGCCACTGATCACCTTTGAGCCTGGCACATCAGACAGTTTTCAGCTTACCTCACTGTCCTCTTATCTAGTGTTGCTTCATCAGTTTGTTTATGAGGATCTTCTGCAACACACTGCCAAAAGTCTTACAAAAGTTAAGATGAGCAACATTCATTACTCTCCCCTCATTCTCCAGAGCAGTTACCTCGTTTTAGGAAGATATTGGATTAGTTAGATAGGAAAAGTTAATTAAGAGATCATGCGCTCATTTGCATGTGTGTGTGTCTAAGTTCATATAGGTGCTTATTTGAAATATATAGTGAGACATTAAAAGGTGCTGACAACACTAAAACCACAAGTTAATGATACCTATCTCATTTAAAGAATCACTTGATGTGAACTGTCCTGATAGGAAGTATGAGGACAGGATACACAGGAAATCTTCACCTCTGCCCCAACTAGATGTGATAGGCAGGAACCATTCCAAGCACAAGATGCTGATGGGATGATTTCTGCAAAGTCACAGCTATGATGTAGGAAAAATATGATTTTGCGCATGGACACAGAACAAAATGTCTCCGAATCCAAGAAAAAGCATCTTTCAACTCTTCAAAGAAGCAGAGCTAATGTTACAGTATAGGCTTTCCTCTGGAAGCAGAGTGCAGCTAATTTGGTCTTGTTATTTGTAGGTGGAAATAAACGATCAGATTCTAACTCAAATCACTCGGTTCTCAAGTTAATGGCGTCGTGGTGTTAAGAGGATTTACAGAAGCAGAAGAGACTTCTCAAAAGTGGAATTTAACATCAAAATAACCAAGGAAAAAAGCAAGAGAGAAAGAGAGAGAGAGGGAAGGAAGGAAGGAAGGAAGGAAGGAAGGAAGGAAGGTAAGAAGGGAGGGAGGAAGGGAGGAAGGAAGGAAGGAAGGGACGAAGGAAGGGAGGAAGGGAGGGAGGAAGGGAGGAGGGAGGAGGGAGGAAGGGAGGAAGGAAGGAAAGAAGGAAGGAAGGAAGGAAGGAAGGAAGGAAGGTTTGATATAACTAAATCATCTCTTAGAGCCCTTCCAAATTGAGGCAGATGGAACCCTAGAGTACGAAATAAATATGCCTGTACACAGTTTAAAACACCATCATTTTTAGTTCAACAGAGTCATTTCTGGAAGTTTTTGTAACACATTCATAATTTGAAGCATATCTACTTACAGTATATGTGTTGTTTAAAAGGAGATGAAAAGGAAAGGGTTAAATAGATAGTATTGTGTGCCACAAGTAAAGGCAGAATAAAGAGGGGAAGTGTAGAAGGAGGTGTAGAAAGACAAGTCTGTGTCTGTCAAAACATGAGAATCAGAAATGATTAGAGTCCAAATTACAAGTCTGTCTGTCATGAAGCATGATAGATTTAAAATACAGGAGAAGGCAAATGACAATTAAAGAACAAGCTGGAAAAACTTTTGCCAAAAAAGAAAAATCATGGAAAAGTAGCCTGACACAGCCAATTAAATTCAAAGAGCTTATCTCAATGGAAAATTGCTTATTGTAAATTAAGGTAAATAACTGTCTAGAGGAGAAACAGACAATGGAACTTAATGAACACTCTGAACATCACTGTTTACTGTATGAATCATTATCATTGAATCCACAGCCAGCTAGATTGGGAAGAAGTTCAGAAACTACCTGAAATATTCTGTCCACCTGGACAGAAATTTGTTTGACACAATTAATTCACATCTGTGAAGGACAAACTTTTTCTGCTAATGCTCCTGAATGTATCACAACTGTTTAAAGTTCCTTTGATAAAGTGACACATACGATAGATATATAAAAAGATGGGATATCCTGGAAGTAAATTTTCAGTGTGAATGGTAAAGACTCTCTTCATATCCATATTTTGTACATAGTCTGCCTTAAATAACACTCATCTTTCATCCAGGTCTCAGGCTATGATGTAAAATAATATTGGCTTTACAAATAAGTTTGTGAAATAAATACAGAAAAAATGAAGCTGATTGTCAAAATTCCATTTCCAATTTAGACTTGCCAAACTGTCAGATTATTTGTTATTTTTTTAAAAAACCTGGCTTCTAAAATCAAGAGAAAGTAGAAGTATTTCAACTTTGGTTTAAAAAAGATGGTTTAGACACCTCATAGAGTATATAGCCTGAAATTGAGAAATAAGCATTGCAAATTACTCAGAAACCAGGAAGGGAAGAGAAAACATTCAACATTCATTAAAAAACAAACAAACAAACAAACAAACAAAAAATCCACCACACAAACAACCAAAACAAAAACAACAACAAAAAACCCTTCAAAAGTCTGGGAGAGACAAGATAGAAGTTATTGTTTTGGATTTTTTTTTTTTAAATGAGCTAGTTTATACACTTGAATTTGTGTTCCAGTTCAGATTCTAAATTTGGAAATCTCAAGATCCAAGAAATTTCTTTGCACCTACCACTAATTTGTGTTTATGTATAAATAGAATAATAGAATTGTTTTTGTTGGAAAAGACCTTTAGAATCATTGAGACTGACTGTGAGAGTGGGGGAACAAGGAAGCAAACTCAATACTATCACTTCGTACAATGACAAGTTTTCTATCAGCCATTTTGTTCAGCAGCAAACAACTATCTTTTGCACCTATAGATCGCTGAGCAGGGTAGCGAAGTTACTCCTCTGGGAACAAGATGAACGACTTTTTGTCTAAATGTACTTTTTTGCATCACCCCCAACTGTGGTTGGATGTCTAACCTCAAAGGATTTGTTTCCATTCTACCTGAACCACCTGAAGTGCTGAATATCCATCAGACACAGAGCTTCCAGCATTCTTATCTTCTTGTTGAGTCTTATCTGTGCTTGCAGTTGATGAAGCAACAGATAATGGTATTTGCTGAGGTTATATCATCCCATGGGCTGAACAAAGCTGAATTAGCCAGGCTGTTTTTGCATTTAACGAAAACTAGAGTAATTTAAAAGATGCTCTATTTATGTTGATTAGTAATGGTCTTCCACTGTCTCTGAAATTAGTCCTCCTCTAAAGTACTGGAAGAGTTAGTATCTGTAGCAGATTTCTCTTAAATTTATACCAATACTTATCATACACTCACACACAGTATAAAATGAAACAATTGTGCCTAGAATGGCTTCAGCTTGCCAATCCCTAACACCTTGCACATAAGGAAATCCTTTAACAATGGAATGAAATCCAAACTAAACAGAGCAGAATTGTTTTGAAGGATGGCTCATTTCCTACTTCTGGCTCTTTACTGTTGATTATTTAAGCACTCATTTCACTTTATAAATGGAAACTGAATCATAGTTTACCGCTGGAAAATTATTGGAAATCAGAGTCCATCTGAGTCACAGACATGGCTATTTCCTCTATGGACAGGAAGACTATACTCAAATGGTCCTTTCGGGAGCTCTGAATGATAAAAAGCCTGTTTCTAGTCTCTTTCAAAAAGATCTGTGTAGTGTTTTCAGATTTCACGTAGGAAAAAAAAAAAAAAAGTCAGGATGTCCCTCTCCAAACATGGATGTTAAAGCAGGAAAAAGGAAAGGTGAATACACATTTTCTACTTGTCTAAAAGAGCATAAAGTCTATTTACAAAACCTGGAATAAGACAGGCCTTCTAGCTTCTCACTTCCCTTTTTATAACTTATTTGTCTTTATTTATTTTCATTCATATACAGAAGAAGACTGGAAAACGCATGTCTATGGCTGTAGGCATGTGACAGTATTTTTTAACCAATTATTATAATATATAATTCCTTTCAGCTCATGTAAAAATGTTAATAATTTCCAGACAGAAGCTAAATACTTAAAAACAAACCAAAACTTTTCCCTCTTGCTCTAACCTCCATCCTTCTCTAAGAGCCAGAGAAAGTACACAGATTTCACTGAATGTCTTAAAAAGCAGGTGCAGGGTATTTGTGTTAAGTTCTAAAGTCCAGAGACTGTAGAGGGAGATTTTGAGTCATCCAAAGCTGGTAGTTTCAGTGAGTCTGAGAGCAGCAGCAACAGAACTGGACTGGGGAAGTCTAAGGATGCAGCTGTTGATGAGAGGGACTAGACAGATATCAGCCATTTCACAAGTGCTGCAGGACTGTAGCTCAGACTATTCAAATCACAGCTGTGCAAGTATCATATGTACAGAGAAGTTGTTTTCTGTCACATGAGGCATTTGATCAAATACCAGCTTCCATGTCCTAGATGCCTACAGCTCTCTAGACTCCTTCATGATCACTGGAGAAAGATAGGCACTTCCTATAGCACAGTTTAGTTCCTCTTCAGTTAGATGTCCTTAAAGGTCAGTTGAATTATGTTTTAAATTTTTTTTCTTTTTTTTTTTTTTCTATAGACGTAGCACAGGATATCTGACTTAGACATAAACATCCATACTGATGACTTCTGAAATTTTTGACTACTTTAGTAGCAAACACCTGCCACATTACTCCAGAAACCCTTGCAAAGTGCTCACTCAGTTTTTTTCTTCAACATTACTTTATAGCCAGCTGATTCTCTGTCCGTACTGTTGCATGTCATTACTCTATCCAGGATGCAGGACTTTTCAGTTACCTTGGTGGAACTTCACATCATCCCATTTCTCCAGGTGCTGGCGTTCCTCTGAATTGCAGCTCTACTCTCCAGAATACTGGCCGTTCTTTCCATGTCACTGATCTTGCTGAGGGTGCACTCCATCCCATCACTCAGGACACTAATGAACCTGTTAAAAAGTACTGGTCTCAGTATTGGACCCTGAGGAAACTGTCTGCCACAGGGACTTCAGGGCACTGATCAAAATCCTTTGAGACTGGTTATCCAGGTAATTTCCTATGTACTTGTACATCCAAATACCCTGACTGTATCTTACCCTCTTAGCCACGGGAAATGCCTGTTGCTCTCCTCTCATCTACAGACTCATCTATCTCATCAGAGAAGCCAATTAGACCAGTCAGGAATGACACATAAATCCATGCCGGTTGTTCCCAGTTTTCTTGTCCTTCCCGCAGCTGCACATGGCTCCTGGGAGGATATGTTTTATCATGTTTCATCATCTCCCATGCTCAGGTCCAGCCCTGGGCACTGGGCACCTCCCTGGGAATGGGGTTGGACTGGGATGGGTGGGTCTGGCTTGGCAGGGCCCATGGTCAGGTCTGGTCAGGCAGGACAGGTCTGCGGGGAGCTGGAGATCAGTCCTGCTGCAGCATCGCTGATGGCCCCGGGTGGTGACATGGGGTCCTGGGCCATGGGCAGGTGGGGGGAGCCCTGGGAATGCTGTTGAGGGATGGTAAAGCCTGGTGGTATCTTCAGAACCCTGAAAAAAGGAAGGATGAGAGGTATCTGCACTGGCTCTAAGATTTGGAGGTAAAGTCCTGATGAGGAGAGGAAATCCCAGATACAAAAAGTAGCAGAGAGAGAATGAGAAGCATCTTTCTGAATGCTGTTCAGGAGAGAAGGTTGGGTATGCTTTGCAGATGGAAGCGATTTCTGTATTGGGACTGAGATCTAGGAAAACATGGAGGGTATGAATCTCTTTTGTCCATGATGCTCACTTATACCTGCATGGTGGACTTGGCCACTCATCTGGCTCTGCTGCAACTGATCCCTCCACAACCTGGGTGGAAAGTGGGGAGAACTGATGAGAGAGTTGCATGTGCTAATCATCAGCACTTCCCACCTGCCCCTCAAGCAGCCATCCAGGTCACCATCATGCTTTCCATAAATGCACCCGCCTCAGGAAGAAAAGCAAAGAAAATGGTCATTCTAGTTTCTACCTTTTCTTTCCTTCATTCACTACATGTGATGCAGTTCTGCAGAACAGGTATAAAGAAGCCTCTGTTAACAGTTTCCACAGTGTTATTTTGACAAGCACCTTGAACTAGGGACTCCAGGAAGCTGTATGCTTAATTTGTCCTTGTATTTCTGTACACTGTGCACTGTGCTCAGAACCCCAAGTGACATGGGATACTTGTTATAACATGTGCAGAAACACTTTTATCATCTCCTCCCTCCACACCTCCAGTTTAGGAATTTGTTGTCAAATATCAAGGAGATTAGTTTCAAATGTCAAAAGCAGATGTGAGGTTGTGAGAAAAGCTTTAAAATATATATATATATATATATATATATATATATATATATACACACACATATATATATAAACCTGTCTTTCAGACATCTTAGACAGAGAAATGTGAATCACTTCAAACAATCCTCATTTTGCAAAGCTATTTAATATTCTAGACTGCTGGTCTGCAGACGTCCAAATGGAATGCTAATTATCCACTTTCTTCCCCAACTGAAAGCTTCACAGAGGCTGACAGAAGGAAAGGCACTAGACTGTTGAACAACAATACCGTGCTTTCAGTGGGAAAGACAACTATAAAATGTTTCCTGCAGCCTGATTCTTCTAGCATCAGCTGATCCTTTACTAGTCCCTACTTGGCACCAATTAATCTCTCCTCTACACCTTACTATTCCCCAGGGACTTAGCTTATGTTCCTTTACTTTATGCTGTGTTTAAAATGGAGATTGGGAGGAACACATTGAGTTTCAAACACAGTAACACATTTAAATTCCTCCTAATCTGATGAGACGTCTTTCATTCCAGTCTTACATTGCCTAGCAAAGTTATTTCCAAGATTGCTAGTTCACCAGATTATCTCCACTAACTTTTCCTGAAAACAAGTGATGTCCCAACTGAAAAACAGAGGGAAGCTCACCCCTTACTGTCCATCAAGCCAAAGAGACACCAAGGTAATATAATGCATAATTTTTAATGTGCCTCCCCATCTTACTGCCTCTAAATTTAATTATTTGTTGATGGACAGAGTGTAATTCTGTTCTTCGTAACATTATTGACGATTGCCTCAAAATGAGGAACAGTATTTAGGCAAGATTTATGGAAGGCCAGGATATTTAGGCAAGGTTTCTCAGGAGATGTAATATCATGTGGTACATTTGGGAAACTTTGGACTTCTCATGTCAATAACATATACGCCACACACTTCTATTTGGTGCCAGTTCTGAGCTAAGTCACCAACCTACAAAAAAAGAAAAACAAAACAAACAAACAAAAAAACTCACTATACACTCCCCGCACCCGCAAAAAAAAAAAAAAAAAAAAAAAGTATATTTTTCTATCGAACTATGAAATATAATTGTTTATGGAAGAGTTAAAAAAACTGTCTCGGCCAATACAAAGAAGGGTGTAAGGGTTCTGATTCCTGGAGCTGAGAAGAAGGGCGGGGAACATCTGAGAGGGAGAAGTGAAGGACAGCTCTGCACTTTTCGAAGTAGGGGCCACACTAATGTTCCTGAAAACACAGGCTGAGGTTGCATAGGGAACAGTGGTTCTTCCAGGAGGTTCTCTTTTTATTTTTTTTTTTTTTTTATGTTTTCTTCTAAATTTGCATCTCTTCCAAAAATGCTGACCCCAAGGGAAAGGGTCTGGGGTGACAGTGGCCGGAACCAGAACATATCCTCCTTGTCTTCCTTTTTCTCACAGTTACACAGCTCATTTCAATCTGGAGCATTCTTCTGCTTGAGTGTCTTCACTCTTCTGAATCCTTCCAATCTCTCTAGTTCCATCAATTCTTTTATTTCCTAAGTGCAACAGAAATGTCCATTGCTCAAAGTTTTTACATAATCTTTGCCATAGGCAGTCTACAATAGAACATATGCTTCCATAGGGCTCCTCCTACCAACGTGCCCTCTTTCTTCCAGGTCTTTGCACTTCTACTCCCAAGCTTTTTTTCTTCACTTGCAGTGATTCAACTCTTCTGATTCTGAAAAATACAAATATTATTTACACTTCATTCGTATATGCTCAGTATGGAGAATGGGAACAACAGCTGAGAAACTGTGTTTTGTTTCCTGGCCAATATGGCAAGTGTAAAACTGGTGGAAGAGCAGCTGAAAGGCTGTGTTTTTAGTTTTGGGACCAATTTGACATCTTTTAACAATTTTTTTGGGCAGCAATTCAGAAGACAGTGATTATTCTCCCACCCCAGACACCAATCTGGTATCTTTCCATCTAAGCTTTTTGACACCTTTTGTCTGTGGAAATCAATAAACAAAGTCTGAAAATAATTTTCTCTGCAAAACCAAACTATTATGGATATTACTGATATCATTTTTGGCCAGTGTATGACTTTGAAATCCAGACTTTTTGTCTTCCCTTGCTTATGTTATGCTACATTCATTATACTTTATTTTAAGATTCAATTACTTTTTCTTTTGGAATATGAAATTTGGAATGGATGTTCCAGCCACATTTTAAAGTGAATAGGTAGAAAAAGTTTATTATAGAATTCGAAGGGTGGTTCTGAGGCTATTGGAAAATTTTGTCATAAGGCCTCAGGTGTTTTTTACATGCCTGATCCCTTTAATATATTTTTTTATACATCACTTACTCATGAAAGGTGCCAAACAACAACCTTATAACAGGAGTTCACTGTGCACCCAAAACTAGTGCTTCTTACAATAATCCTCTGCACTTTTTTTGTCTCCCAGCCACATCTAGGAGACTGAGTATACTGCAGTTTCCATACCTAAAAGCCTTTGTCCAGCAAAGAATCTATGTCTAGGCTAAGATGTATTACACAGACTTTCACTTATTAGGGTCAAAGCTGACAATAACTTTAATTTTATGTGCATATCAAAAAGTGCTTTTTATCATGGTAATAACACCTCATTTTATTTGATGCAGTCCAGCCTAAAATATAAATGGGAAGATGGCAGTGTGCAGGTATGATCTGAAATCTTTTACTTCCACTTTCAAACCAATTGAGAACTAAGGGACTCATATAAGGTTGCAGATTATCTTACACTGAACTACTTAGTAGTGTCCGTGGTGTGCTGAGTTTTTTTAGCACTAGCTGTTTGGGGTGCATATTGCTGAACTAGGTACATAACACGCCTGGCAGTGGTATTTCCCATGTCCCAGTACAGTCACTCCTATGTGCTTGAAACTTATTCCAAGTCAAAGAGTGACATTAAGAATTGTCTTTGCCCACATTAATTTCATCTGTACTGCTATTCTACAGAAAAAAAAAAACAGTTAAATTATGCATTTTTTTTTACTTCCCTTAAATGTTATGTCTCTGCAGAATGTTGGCATATTCAACAAATATCAGTCCAAAGAAGCTTAAAACTATGGACTAATATTATATGTGTGATGGAGTCAAAGGTTCTTGTGTACTCTTTTTGGGCACAAAGCAGAAAGGTAAAAAATTTTCCTAGGCTCACACATGGGGCAAACAACAGAATGAAAAGCCAATCCTGTACTTGAATGAAGAGACTACACTTCCCCTAGAATTTCAAAACTCACAGTGAATAAAAAGCAAACAAGAAAAAAAAACAAGCTAACAAAAAAAACCCTGTAGTCTCACTTGAGCTTGGGAGCTGAACCTGCATATATTGTTATTTTAATAACTTCACCTGGATGAATACCCACAGAATCCTGTTCTAGAGGGTCAGATCCTTTATCGGAGCCAAAAAGATCCCTGTGGGTGCCAGGGAGCAGTAGTGCAGCAGTGGGATAAACCTGAATTGCAGCTTGGTGCCACTGCACTCTGAATGATGGTTGCTGACTGCTCCTTGCAGGTGGCAGGATGGCAGCTCACAAAACCACCATGAAGGAGAAGAGGGGGATTCAAGGATGTGTGGTTAGAGGTCCACTACTTCTCCACATCAGGACAGTCTGCTTGAGGCTAGATATACTGCTGCTAGGACCACAGATTTCCAATGACGTAATGATAATTTTTGCATGGAAAGACTTCTTTCCAGTAATTTATTTCTTGAATATCATGAATTTTCACAGATAGTTCTGTTTAGGCTCATTCTTGAATTAGGCAAAATTCTTCATACGGACTTCATGAGTATCTTTTTACAGACTTTTTTGTCTTCACAATTTGATTTACAAATCCTTTCCTCAGTTTATAGCTACAATCATTTTCCAACATGAGTTCCATTCAGTCCTCAAAGCTGTACATCAGAGAGCTAGTTCATAATTATAGAATTTGTTTCTTCTTAGTTACTACTTTCCTTCTTTGCACTGTTTCGCTTGAGCAATTTCACACAAAAAGATCACCTCGTTGGCCTTTACTAGCATTCAATTAATGAAAGGAAATGAAAAAGTCAATGTAAAAAGGATCAATAAACAAAATCACATTGATCTATTAATGAAGCAATTTAACCTGAAAAAGCCTTCACAATTGCCCAGACAACTTCCCTTTGCCTTGGCTCAGTCTGTATGTATGTTTTTGTGTGTAAAATGGGAGGGAAAGAGAGAAGAACAATATGTAATCTTATAGTGCATAAAAGGGGAGGCAGTCAAAAGTATGTGCATGGTTAATTAATGACGCTTCTCAAAAACAGAGTTAGTCCAATGAAGCTCAAAATTATTTTATTTTGGTCTTCAGCCCTTTGCATCCTCTCGCTTATTAGACAGGCTGGTGAAGGCAGATGGTTCTAACCTGTAGTACTCATCACACGAAGTCACTTAGCTGAGTCATGCGTAAAATTGAGTACAGATTAAAGTTCTACCACTTGCGAGAGATTTGTCATTCTTTGCATGTGGTTATTTTCTTTCCTTCCTATTGCTTATGCACATGGGCTATCAGACACAGCTTATGCTACACCGCACATTTGGTCCTGGCATTCTGGAGGAAATGACAAAAGGAGACTTACAGATCCACATATTGTCAAATCTTAGTAGTCAAAATATAAAAACCCCAAATTTAATCCAAATTCCTTGTTTGATTTTCAGATGCATTATTTCCTACCTTATCTATGTTAAAGCAAATGAGATTGTTTTTCTTCCACTGAGGCAAAAAAGAAAAGTATTCATTTTCATGAAAATTTTTTTCTGGATTTTGCCAAAAGATGTGCATGCAGTTATTTGTTTGTGCATGCAATGCAATGACTTATTCTTTTTATTATTAAAAAAAAATAGAAATTGAATTCCTTTGATGAACATTTTGCAACAAAAAGCTCTCATCCCAGTAGATTTTTCTGGATCAATTACATAAGAAAGTTTCATTTCTTTCTCTTAATTACCAATTCAGTGAGGCAAGGAAGAACTGTTACAGACAGAAAGTCAAAAGTGAACATCCTATTTCCAGGAGAGACATATATCCTTCATCTATCTGTCTATCTATCTGGTCTGTCTATCTATCTATCTATTTATCTATCTATCTATCTATCTGTCTATCATCTATCTCCGTATATGTGAGACCCAGAAACTACATCTGCTAAAAGCAGTCAACTAAACAGCTCTAGGGCCTATTCTCTGAAGCCAACTGGCATAGACTGCTCATGTCCATACTGTTGAAGTCTCTTTGTTTTTAGAGCAGAGTGACTTAATCCAAAATGCTTATCAGGACACACATATTTTTAATACTGTTATGGGAGATACAACTTCAGGACTGCCTTTTCTTTCTCAATGGGTGTTTTATTTATATTTAGGAATCCAATGCTGGAAAATTTAGAAAATATTTTAAATGAAATTATGGAGAAAGCCTGTTACTGAATTTCCGTGTTTGTCCCCTTGCCAAATCAGGAATGTTTACTATGATATTTTTCTTCAGTCTTACACAGTACTTTCTGTATTCAAAATAATAAAGTTTACCACTTGTTGGATGTTGTTATTCCATATTCCTCTCCTGTAAGCCGCACACTAGATAGTCAGACCTCCTTTGTTGCACATGTCAGAACAGGATTATTCCCACCAGTGCATATTTAAATCTGTCAGTCAATGAAGGAAAACGCGTGGCCCTGAATCCTTTTATTTAGTTTGAATGAAAGTGGTGGAATTCACATTAAGCAAAACTGAAGGTAGGCACAGATGCAGAAAGAGGTGAAGTAGTGGAAAGAAAAGAGGGAGAGACTACCTATCTGCAGTGGTCATGACCATTCTACTTCAACCTGAGGACAAACAACAAACCACACTGGTCTAGGAAGGGATGCTGCAAGCTCCTGAGTTTCCCATCTTCTCACTCTTTATTCAGTTCAAGCTAACTAGACCCCTTTTTCCTCATCTGATCGGTTTTACGAGTTAGATGTGTTCTAGCAGTTCTGTTGACTTTGTCCTGCAGATGACCAGTTTTAATCGTAGTCAGTTGACTCTACTCTTTTGGACTTTAATCAGAAGAAATGGGGGATCATTGCTTTGCATACAGGAAATTCTTATTATGTATTTATTTATTAATGCAGGCAACTCTTCTCCTTGTGCAAGAGGCTGGAATAAAGCCTATATACCATTTACATTATAATTATATCCTTTTCCCAGGATATAAATTGGATGGTCCATTGAAAAAGAATACTTTCATCCTAGCAAGAAAATATTTAAGATCTGACTCCTCAAATAAAACTCCGTATCTGCCCCACTGGTTCAAATGTCATGCAGTACTTCTTCAGGGCAGCTGTACTGCGTGCCAACATACCAACTACAATTTTTAAAAACTTTACAAAATGGTAGATATTATTTTATTCCTTACTTGCTGAAATTACTTATGGAGAGTCACAGCTCTCACCACAGGGAGAGTCCCTTTTTCATCCCTGTTCAAAGTCTAAAAATGTGTAAATGAAATCTGTTAAATTTGAAAGTTGTTCTCACAAATATCTTTCCTTTTAGCTACATTTCCCCACTAAGCAGTGTCAGGGCATAGGCACAGACACTGAGAGCCAATCATCTGTTGCTAGAATAGTCCATCACATACTTTTGGTCTACTAGAACTCTTCTAGATGATTCCCAGGCACAGTTTGGGGTTACCACATGTGAAGGATTGCTCCTGATAAGCATTTTGGATGAAGCCACCCTGCTCTAAAAACAAAGAGACTTCAACCATATAGACATGAGCAGACTATGCCAACTGACTCCAGAGAATGGGCCCTAGAGCTGTTTAGTTGACTGCTTTGAACAGATGAAGTTTCTGGATCTCATATATGTGGAGATATATATATATATATATATATATAAAGTATATGACCATTCTTGTAAAATGCTTTAATACCAGTTGAATGGACTGTAACTTTTCCATTAAGAAAGTACTAAAGTGTTAAAATTAAGTACTTAATGCAGTTTATTTTAGACTAGTTTTCAGTTGTCAACATCTTATTCTGCATTGCTCCTCTCTGTTCTGTAATTGAATATCCCAAGCAAAAAGTGACAAAAGGAAAAGAAAATTTAATCCAAAATGGCCACTTTGCTCACAAACTGAATTTACATCAATATAACATTTTTGTTAAAGTCAAGCTTAGCTTTCATTTTTGAAAGACAGTGTGAAATACTTCTTCCTGGAGAAAAAAAAAGAAACATTCCACTATCTCTAATAAATGACAGTAGCACAGTGCAGGAAGAGACTATTATTACACTAATTTAGTTCCTCCAATTCCTTCTTATCCCACTGTGATTATATAAAATGCTTTATAAAGGTGCAACTTAGTCCAAGAAGGCTGCACAGAACCACTAAATAAGAGGCTCTTAATGTGGCATCCTTTATAGATTTTAGACGTTTTATTATGTTAAATAAGGCATATCCATATATGATGCTGAATTTGGGCCCTATGAAACAAGAATAGTTCTTGAGAATGTCATAGAATCATAGAATCATAGAGTGATTTCAGTTGGAAGAGACCCTCAGGATCATCAAGTCCAACCATAACCTAACTCTAGCACTAAATCACCTCCCTAAGAACCTCGTCTAAATGCCTTTTAAACCCCTCCAGGGATGGTGACTCCATCACTTCCCTGGGCAGCCTGTTCCAATGCCTCACAATCCTTTACGGGAAGATTTTTTTCTTAATATCCAATCTAAACCTCCCCTGGTACAACTTGAGGCCATTTCCTCTTGACTTACCACTTGCTACTTAGGAGACAAGACCAACACCCTCCACGCTACAACCTCCTTTCAGGTAGTTGTAGACAGTGATAAGGTCTCCCCTCAGTCTCCTTTTCTCCAGGCTAAACAGCCCCAGCTCCCTCAACCGCTCTTCATCAGACTTGTGCTCCAGGCCCCTGACCAGCTTCGTCACCTCCTCTGCACTTGCTCTAGTACCTCAATGTACTTATGATGAGGGGCCCAAAACTGAACACGGGATTCATGATAAATAATTTATGATAAATGCATAAGATGCAAGAAAAAAAAAGAGCAAACCTCTCAATATAATAATGTTCTACGCAATAGAAGAAGAAACAACGCACAAGGCAGGCCAAAACCTGAATTTCCTATCAGAGTTGAACAAATTCTAGTGTTTCTGGTATGTTTCCTGAGGAAACTCTCGTGAAGCAGTAAACACTATGTAAACCCAGAGTTTGTTATGTCTCTGACAATGTCTAAGTTTTCCATGCTCACTCTGAGGTAGCTATCAAGATCTGTTTTCAAGATAAATTTTTTAATTTACTTCCTTAAATCTGTTTTCCAGGCAAGATACACTAGCTGCTCTGAAAAGAGGGTTGTATTTTTTTTTCAAGAAAGAGCTTTCGTTTCAACAAATCAGCCACTGACATCTCAGGTTAAGCTATCTCAGCTTAATCACTGATACTACAGGGTCTGCAGGAAGTGAAATAAGCTCTGTGAAGGTTTCAGGTCAAATATTAATCCACATGACAGTAACATGTCTGGAAAGTTTCATCTTCAGCATTCCAGTGATGCCTAAATCCTTGCCACCTGCTGGGGCAGCACCAATACCCAAATTACAACACAATTTAAAATTTGCATTTAAAAGTCTTTTTGAAAGAGGGATTTTATCTGCTTCCTGTAACTTCATATTCTTAGTAGTGAGCAAGGAATGGAAACTGAGTGTTATAATTTTTTTTAACTGTTTCTTTGTTTGTGCTGCTTCAAAGTCAGGTATCAGGCTCAAACTTCTTAAGTCAGTAAAATGTATCATTTCTCTGTTCCGTGGCTGAGAATGGATAACTTTCCTTTAATCTATGTACATGGCATTTTTCTACACTGGTGTAAAGGAATGTAACAGTAGCTATGCTGTTCCAAATTGCAATTCCTCTTTAACAAAAAAATCAGGCAGAACTAAGAAAATGAATAGTGTATTGCCCTAACAGATGCATTGTGTCAAAAAAGTAAAACACTTTAAGAACTTTATCCACTTTACTTTTGCCAAATTCAATGTAAGATCAATAAAAATAATAATTTAAAAAAAAATATTAATTGCTCCAGCAAAAAAAAAGATATGGTATGGTTAGCTCACAAAGCTGATATATGTTTTGTGAGGTGGAAAAGGTCATTTTCTTAGAACACAGAAATCTAGAACAGACGGAGCACTAGTGAATACAATATCAGCCATTTCAATAATGGATGAAAAATGGATCAGTTACCAACTAGTTCCTATAAGCATAATGGAACATACAGCATTCTGATGCTCCATACTCACAGGTGTATGTGCATTCCTGTGTATATCACTTTCAGACCATTTTCTATATTGTTTTGTCATCCTATAAGAATATGCAAAAATTTTTCTCTAGAATGTTAGTCAGATTAAGTTCTAAAAGTTGTGAAATCAATATCTATCTTCACTTAATTTGATGTATTTGCAAAATTCTATTTATGATTATTTATGACTTAATTCAGTCTATGACCATTGAAAAAACCTCAGCTTTATTGTATACAAATCCTCAATGGTTCTTCATAATTCCAAAACTTCCTCAATTTATTCGTAACTACATATTAAAACCTTAAGATAAATTATTTTAAAAGCATCACATAACATACTATTCTTGGCAGAAGAGATAATCTGATCCATTACACCTGTTTTATGTCAATCTGTTGATTTCAAGAGAGTTACAAAATTCATTTATGACTGAGGCTCTCTCTTCATCTCTTTCATGTTTACTGATTTGGAGATATCAGCTAATACTCTCTAGTTTTATATATCATACTTAGATGTATCACAGTATCACAGTATCACAGTATGTTTGGGATTGGAAGGGACCTCAAAAGATCGTCTAGTCCAATCCCCCTGCTGGGTGAGGTCGCACAGGAACATGTCCAGGCGGGTTTTGAATGTCTCCAGAGAAGGAGACTCCACAACCTCCCTGGGCAGCCTCTTCCAATGCTCTGTCACCCTCACTGAGAAGAAGTTTTTTCTCAAATTTAAGCGGAACCTCTTGTGTTCCAGCTTGATCCCGTTACCCCTTGTCCTATCATTGTTTGCTACCGAGAAGATCCTAGCTCCATCCTCGTGGCACTCACACTTTATATATTTATAAACATTAATAAGGTCCCCCCTTAGTCTCCTCTTCTCCAAACTAAAGAGACCCAGCTCCCTCAGCCTTTCTTCATAAGGGAGGTGCTCCACTCCCTTCATCATCTTGGTTGCCGTACACTGGACCCTCTCCAGCAGTTTCCTGTCCTTCTGGAACTGAGGGGCCCAGAACTGGACACAGTATTCCAGATGTGGTCTCAGCAGGGCGGAGTAGAGGAGAAAAACCTTTGAATAAACCTATATATTATTAACATGTCATATGTGTGCAAGGGAAGCCTATTCTACCCTTAAACCAGGTATAGAATTAATTGTGGAAATAACTTTGTAGTCTTAATCGTTGTCTCCATTAGTAATTTTATCAACAAAGTTTAAGATCTGAAAAGAATTCTTCTATAAAATAATTTTTCATCAGTTTGAAATAGCAGAAGGCAAAAAAGACCTGAATACCCTTATTCAATCAAGTAGTGCCACATGACTACAAGCAGGCACAAATACTCCTTGTATGCTTCAGGCAAAGTGATAGAAATAGAGATGTGTTGATATCATTATAGAAAGTGCTAGAAAATTCTCTGAAATGCTGGATCAAATCCATGTTCAAGAACTGCAAATTTAAACTAGAACAAACTTGGAGAATAACCTCTATACAGGAACTGTAAAATAAAAATGGAGATAATATATATGAAAAAATCATAAATATCTGCAAGAACATATGGTGAAAACCATCAGAGAGAAAAAAGAGCTATTAAGCTAAAAGAGACTGTTGGTACAGTAACAGAAAGGTGCAAAATTATCATGAATGCTTTTAAACTGGAAGTCAGGAGATTTCTAATATCACAAACACCTTTCGAGCAGAAACAGAAGGGTGAGAAATCTTAGCCCAATTTATAATGAGTCTTGCAACATTTATAAAAAGGTTTCAGTTGTGTATAACTGGTAGCAGGGCTTTATGACCCACCAAATTTTTCCAGCCTAAAGACACAGAAGACATAGAAAAAGAAACCCTACTTGTTCATGTAAGTGGGAATTTTTCAGAAAACTTTCCTAAGTATGAACACTGGTCTTATGTTTACTTTCATTATATTAAATGCATGTTTCATTGATCACTGTTATCTGAAAATCTGTTAATATACTTAAGCATTATATTTCATTGTAATAAAAAAGTATTGCTTTTCATTTATAGTTGGACTACAGTGGGCTTGGATGTTGAGTGCATCTTCTTCATTTTTCTATTTAATCATATTACAAAAGAGAAGGGAGGCATGCTTAGGTTAGTTTTGTTTGTTTGCTTTTTGGCTTATCACATTTTTCTATTCGTTGAAACACAGTTTTATTCACGCGATGATAATGTTCCACCTTTGTTTCTGAGAAAAGTAGTACTCAACCTCTTTAAAGTTGAAGAGATTGTGTTATAAGTTTTAAACATCTGCAGTTTGTCATGCAATTGATTCTATGTGTTTTGTTTAAGATAATTTTTGTCAACATTGTTTTGCTTATTTATGTTTAATGAGGATTGAAGTTACTTTTTAGAAAAATGAATAAACTCAGGAAACTCATGTCAGTTATTTATCACTGTAGAAACCATTTTAAGACTGTCTTATAACAAGCAGCCACTTCAATAAAACATAAGTAAAGTTTCTTTCATTGCTACTGTCAGATAGTATGTTTTCCAGATCTGGTTACAGGTGTTAAGTGTAATAGTCATGAAGTATTGTTAATAATTGCATTATAAATGAAGATAATATAGTAATAACAAGAAAAATAGTAATTAGTCATATGTATTAGCACAGTTTCATTCGTATCACTGCTTCCTACATTGATTTTCTCTCTCTTTTTCTTTTTGGTTATCCTTTGTTTCTCCAAGTATATTCCAAATTCAGTCTATACATACAGGTGGCTTGAAGTCACAGAAAATATTCACCTGATGGAGGACAAGGTCCTAAACAAATAACATAATAGCTTTAAGAGTGATCTAAAAGATTAGGAGCATGGCTGGAGATGGTGGATGGTACTAAGTAAAATTAGGATTTTAGTAAGCAGTAGTGCTTTCTGCTGCATTTGAGTAGGAAAACAGCACAAACGGCATCTGCTTTCTCAGATAACTCCTATCATACTTTTTCTGAAAGAATAAAGCATATTGAAGATTTAAAAGCTGTGGAAAAAAGGAAAAATACATTAGGTCACTTGGCCCAAATCCCAGATAAAGTCAACTGCTGTCCTTTGAAGAGAACCCTGAATTCCCAGTTCTCAAAGCTCCATGCCAGTCACTGTGAAGCATCATTTCTTCACCCACAGATTATTTAAAGAAAGTAAGCAAGAAAAAGAACCCAAGATTCCAAACTCGAGACAGAAAAGCTTTACATTTTTGTAAACCTGAAGAAGTGTGTGCTACATTTTTAGTGCATTTCAGGTCTATAACATGCACTGCATGTTATAACAGTTTACTGACGCTTTATTTTTACTGAAGCATAAAGTGCCCACTGTTGGAAAAGGATGAGTACCTTTTTCATTGCAGGATGCCAAATTACTTTGTACCAGTGTGCTGAAGTATACATGAAAGCTGCAAGCAATTGTTGGAAGTGTGTACAGATCTGTACTACTCAAACGTGTATGCCCATAAAAAAGTTGACCATATACTAGCCCACATCCCACTCGTCATTACTGCCCCTCTTGCAGAAGTTACTACCCCGCATTAATTTGCTTTCAGAGATTCTTACATGAGTGCTTTGTATCTTCTAAAGTAAGTGGCTGTGAGCTGAAATATATCGGATAATGGATCTTGGGAAATCCAGCTCATTAGAACTTATGCAGAACAGGCACCCTCCACATATGAGCAGCAAATGTATCCAGATCAGAAAGAAATAACCAGGTTGTTGCTTTCAAGGGATATATCTAAACAATGCAGTGTCACAGAGTTTAATTCTTTACTGAACCTGAATGAAAAATTTAGAAATTACAGAGAGGAGACCTTAAAAAGCCATTTCTTCCTTTCCTATACCCAAAAAGAAGATCAGATACGTCTATATCATTCCTGATAGGTTCTTGTCCAACTTGTTTTTCAATAACCTCCAGTGGCAGAAGCTTCACGACCTGCCCAGGCAATGAATTCCAGCGCTGCACTAACCTTTCTGGTAGGAGGTTTTTCCTGTCACCTGATCTAATCTCCCTTGTGCTAATTAGAAACCCTTGTAATCACAATACATTATTCAGTTGCTCCATATCCCTCTCAAACTGGACACAAAATAGGACATTAGAACTCCAGCTGACACCTTACTAGCGCCAAATACAGCAAATATTTCAACTGAATTAGAGATAACACCCCTATTTACTTATTTTGGAAAAGCATAACATTCTTGACTCACGTCCAGCTTGTGAGCCACAGTAACTCTCAGACCTTTTTGTTTAGTCAGACATTTTTTGGTTTGTATTTGCAAAGAATAATTTTGTGTGTGGCCCTGCAGAACTGCTTTCTTTTTCTCTATGTAGATTTTGAAAGGTCCTAATTAGCTTGCTCTAACATGATAGTTAGTCCTCCAATGAGCCGTAGATTGGACAAGTGACCTCCTTAAAGCCCTTTCAACTTGAATAATTCTATAAATCTCTTATTTTCTGGGATGATTTTGAACTTGAATTCTCTTCTACAGTTTACTTAAAGTTTTCTTAGCTTGTGTCACTTGCAACTTTTTAAAATTACTTTATTCTTTCCTTCTGATTATCACAAAAACTTTGCACGGTTTCTAATCCAGAATGGACCCTTTCGTCCTAAACTGAATATATTCTTTCAGATTGACTATGAACCACTGCTAAAATACTCATCAAGTGTGGTAACTGTCATGTGTAGCTTCAGTTTCCTCATTCATCATGAATTAGGCGTGACTGTAAGAAGTCTGAAACCCTCTAAGGGACACCATACCTTCAGCAGTGGCTTCATCTTCGGGATATATCTGTGCTCTCCCCAGACTTTTACCCTCTCCCAGGAGTTCTAACCAAAACCCCATACGAGTCCAGCTCTTTTTTCCCTCCTTCCCAGAGGTAGATGATGCCTTTTCATCTATTCAGTATTATTCCTGGCACTATCACAAGTTCCTATACAGATGAGCAGCATCAGGAAGCAGTAGCCACTGGGGCAGATGAGCCTCAGCAAGCTGTCCATACCCTCTCAGATTTAAAGTGCTGGCAGGGTGTATATCTCATGGGATGTCAACTCCATTAACCACATAGGTCACTTCAACTCTCTCAGGACTCAACTACTAAATCAGTCTGTCTTTCATTTCCTCTTTGGAGTTTCACATTGCATCTCATGACTTCTTGTTCTTTCACTAGTGAAATCATTCTTCATCTACCCTCAGGACAGCATGTTGGTACCAGGGGGACACTACATGGAGGTAGTCCCTCTACGTTGAATAGAGACCATCAGACTCTAAAGAGCAACCAGTTGTAGTCAGCTTCAAAAACTCCTTTCCTCTTTTCTTTTTCATCCTCTATAGCTTCCCAGGGAACCATGTTTCTTCTAATTAGATCTGACAGCCAGTGATTGCATTATATCCATCCAAACTGGTGCACTGCACCTCACAGTGGTCTGGTTTTTTCATGGCTCAGATGCTATGGATTCATACAAGCTCACTAGTTCTTAGTTTTCACAGCAAAATGATGGCCTTGGTCTTCAAAGTGGATCAGTTCTTCATTTCATGCACCCCAGCAGCAGAATTCTGAGAAGAAGGAAGTGATCCCTGAGAATAAAGACATCTCTTGTTTGGCTAGGAGATGAAAAGCTCAGAATATGTCACAAAACTTCACTTCTCGACATATTTTCCTTGACAATCAGAAAAATTCATCATTCATTAGGTTTTCCTCACCCAAAATCTTGTTTCTTCAGTTTGAACATGGTCTATAAAAACTTCAATAATTATTTCACTGTTTATATTTGTTTAAATGCCAAAGTAATGGAAAACAACTCAACTATATGGATGTATAGATATCTAGTTGGTTATTTAGACTGACACAATGACAGAAATAAAGAGTATCATGTGAGGAAAAAGAGTGGAGAGGAAAAAGGTTAAAAGCTCTCACAGACAAAATGAGAGAAGAAACAATAGTTTTTAACTGTGCCAGTGTGGCTTTGTAGCCACTGCGCAGGTGATGTTCTAGATACCCATGATACTGAACTAAGACAAGACGTACCAAAGACATCTTTCACAGAATCAAAACAGCTGAAAAGGCACCTACTTGTAAATTTGGTTTCTTTTTTAGAGGGACTGATGGCTCTTCAGGCAGTATGTAGTATTCAGGGAATGCTGTTAATTAATTTCTGTTTCTGTCATCCAGAAAAAGCCAAAACGTGCCTTTGAAAGATCTCTAAGATGCCAAAAAGGAAAATCCACTTCCATCTTTACAGCACTCTCATTATCTATCTTAATCTGGAAAAGGTCATATGATGGTACAGCAATTGTTATCTTCTTTCTATCACCTGAAATTACATATGATATGAGATTATCTTCACTGAAGTTTGCTTAAGAAGTCAAATGCAGGAAGCAGAATTTAAAGATCATTATCTTAAAAGTTTGAAGATTCAAGTCTTTTTGGAATGATATATGTACCAGTTATTTCCCTACAATATCATGTGGAACATTTTGAGCTAAATGTTCCCAAGAAGATTTATAAAAGCTACTATAAAACTTGGTAATATTCAACTATGTGTGCATGGAGAAGAACAATGTGTTTGTTTGCTGGGAAGAGGGGGATGGGGAGAATTAAAAAAAAAAAAAAAAAAAAGAGAGAGAGAGTAGAAAAACTGTTGTCATTAGAAGGTGTTTAATTCTTGTTTTTCCTTCCTCCCTTCCTAAATCCTGGGATCAGCCAAACCTGTGTGTGCTTTTATCTAAGCTGAGTGACCACATTGTAAACCTAACCTCGTCAACATGCTGTAAATGGTTTGAATTAATTAATTTCCTCTGGAAATCTGTTGTATCCTGTATCCTGCTTTAACCCCCTATGAAGAAGGCCCAACGTGGAAGTATCAGTTAGCGCCATAAGCACAGCTCAGTGACAACTTACTTTGTTGTTAATGAAAAATGGTTACTGTTCCATGCGGAAACCTATTGATGTTAATATGTCCAATGCTCTTGTGGGCTAACATCTGGTCTGTGTTAGATGTTAATTCTAGTTCTCAGTCAATATTTTTGGACACTGCTACTGTTGTCAATTTATTGATATTACCTGTGTGTTCTGCAAAGCTTTGTTTTGATGTATGTAAAGAACATTTCTTTTGTAATAATTCATCACTATTACTTCCACTTATTTTGTCATGTTGGTAGGGATTGTAAAGACCCACATCATTAATACCTACTTTGCTGTTTAAGCCCCATTTGATTCTCTTAAATGTTCTCATTTGCAGGACACCATCACTGTTTATATGTATGTTCGATGCTCAAGTCTGCCAAGGTGTGTTTGCAGGAGTGCATAAAAATATTTCCCCACCCCTCAGAAGGACATTATAAAACTAAGCCTTAGTGGTCCACATGAGAGGAGTAGGGGGAGTGGAAAGAGAAGAAATATCCACACTGTTGAAGTTTAAGTAGTTGACTGTAATGCCTGTACTTGGAACATATTTCCACTAATGACTTGTTGCTGATTCTTCTGTCTTCTTCCTGCCCTTATAGATTTTGAATATAAAATAATTAAGTCTGTTTTCTTTTTATTAGATAGTAAAGAAGGAGCTGCCATCTACCAGACATTTCTAAATAAAACTGAATTGCAATCCATGTTGGTGATACTACAAATGAGAAAATGTTAATAAGAATGTTCCAATATTTTAAGCAACAGTGAACATAACTGATCAAAAGAACTGAACTGCTTAACTAAGAAGAGGCCAGAGTGAAGAGCCTGTTACAGCAAATGGGACCATTTGATAGTGCAATGAAGGAAGACAGAACCCAGCTTAGGAGCAAATAAGCTAGAATAATTTCCCATCTGAACAGTTGGACTGGACAAAGAAGAGCAGACAGGGAGGCAAAAGAGTTCATGAACCCAGACAAGAGAAGGCAGAAAATGCCAGCAAGACTCAGGGAGTGGTGGAACAGAGAAAATTAAGACTGAACAAGGAGTTAAAAAAAGGCAATAGACGAGGAGCAAAGTGAGAGAGTAAACTGGGAGCGGAGGAAAGAGTAAGACCTGGCTTGAATCCCAGGTGGGGCTGGGAACCAGGTGAGAGAAAGCTTACAGACTAGGTTGGGGTTCAGTGGAGAATTCATGACTAGAAAGAGAGACTGGATATATGCTGACACCAGGAAAATCGCTGGAGTAAAGGGATCAAACAGAGGTGTACTAGGGAGAAGAAATTAATACTGACAGCTCAGATGTAAAGGTGAGACTGGTACTAAGAACCTGGTGCCACTGAGAAGAGGGTGAATGTGGGGAAAAAAATAGAATGGCCTTATTAAAAAGCCTTAATTATCTATTTCTTAATTTTAGAGGGCATTACTTTGCATCTTTAGCATATTAATGTGGGGATGATGGGGTGAGGTGTGCACTGTAAATGTAGTTCATTAGAGTGGGGGTTGAGATTTGAAAACCATTGTTAAGGAATAAGGAGATCTTAACATCCTCTTTTATAAAGGATCCTTGGTTGCTATGGAGGCAGTTTCAAAAGTCCTTTGTTAGAATACGTGTTTTCTGCTAATAATAATAAAAAAAAAAAAAAAGAAAAAGAAAAAGGAAAAAAGAAAGAGGTCACACATTTTTGGTTCAAAGAAAATAACCCAGGAAGAAAAAAAATCACTGAAGAGGTGGAGAATTAGTAAGTCAGGCAAAAGCATGCTGCCCATAGGGAAAAGACAGTCTGTAACTAAGGAAAGAGGAGACAGGTAGGAAACAAAGTCTGCATTTTAAGAATAGTTTCCACTTTTACTGGTTATCTATTTGCAGAATAAGAACAAACTACATAGGGAATGGCATGCCTGCTCAGAAGCTCTTGTGGCTAGAAAATCAGACCTATGCAAACCAAACACAACCTGAAACCTTCAGAATTAGTCCATCTATCTGTTCCAGCAGGCATCTTTCTTACGCTGCTCAGAAAAGTGTCTGAGCAGTTTTCAAGGAAAGAGAAACAGGCAATTCAGCCCAAGGTCTTTTTCTTTTCTTACTCCCCAGTAGCAAAGGACTGTGTTTAGCATTATTCTACAGTTTGGGCATTGTAGCTTAAAAGAGAGAGGAAGGTGTGGGATTGTTTTTATAGTTCTCTTTTAACAGGTTAGAAACCCCTGTGATTTCCCAGTCATGGAATCACCAGTGAAAAATCTGCCTTGGCAGTTTTATACTGGATAAACTGCATTGCTTCTGGGGAGCGCTGCTATCACAGAAGACCCTGCATAATCCACGTGAGCTGGAGAGTCTATTGCTGAGGACCAGCTATGCAGCCTCTGTGCTGGAACAGGGACAGTCTAGACATATTCTCCAAGGCCGATTTGAACCCATTATACTTCTGCTAGTGCTACAGCCCCATTGTGTGTTTGCATCTGAGGCTGGGGAGGAGAGGCACATACTGCTGTGAATGGGGCCCATGTGGGTGGACTGGGGCTGGAGAACATATGTGAAAAACAGATGTGGTGTGTGTTCCTGAGCAGAGCAGAGTGTGACAGCAGGGGCTTGGGAAAGAAGTCTCTGTAATGACTGTGTTAAGATATTTTAATAAAGAAGTTACCTAGTGTAAATAAATCCATATGTTTTGTAATCCATAGTCCCATTCTGCTTCAGCATCTGGCAATGTGGGGATTTAGCAGTGATAGAATTAATGGTATAGCTTCCTATTATATTTAATGGGGGGTGGAAAACAATTAATGACTTATTTTAAATGACAGTTTCAAGAATAGTCTTCATTAAGGAAGGCTCACAGTTAAAGGAGCTTATGCTTGCTAAAAGCCAGAAAGAATTACACTAACCAACAAGAACAACTTGGAAAGGGGATCCATAAGCACAAGCAGTTTGTCAATGTGTATGTATTATAACCAAGAAGGTTCAAAACTTGTAATAGAAGTGATTTAGGTGAGAAGGGAAATATTTGGACAAAATCTTGTGTTCTATGTAAAAAGTACCCATTTTATCTGACTTTTATTTACCGTTTACTAATCTTTTCTTACCATCTTAATTCCCTTCCCCACAACCAAGAAGTAACTTTGTCAAAAAAAAAAGTAAGGGAAGAATATGAAACAGGTATTCATTTGGTTTTGGTTTTGGTTTTGGTTTTGGTTTTGGTTTTGGTTTTTTTTACTAGAAAATACTGTCCAAAAGTGTTTTTAATTTGTTTGCTGTAGCAGTGAACTTTTTTCAGGAGAAAAAAATAACTGGTTACATCTTCAGTCTTTACAGATGTACTGGGTCAAGTAACTTGCATACAGGCTTCCAGTTTGCCTCTAGTTCTTACCCCAGAAAACACTGGACGTTTATTTCAAGAAAACAAGGCACAGCTTCTAGATGAGTGCTGTCAAGCTATTATTTCATTTTTTAAATTATGTCACTCTTTAAAACACAGACTGAAGAGACTACTGGAGAGAAAACTAGAAATTACCCCTTTTTCGTCATTAAGAGTGTGACCATGAATATTCAAATACACTGTGGGACTACGGTGGGCCCATGGATTCCCTGACAGAGGGCATGGGAACAGAAATTAGCCTTGAAGGTATTAAGGCCTACCTGTGAGAAAGATGGGAGTAAATGAGTATCCAGACATGTTAAGGATGTACCCGTGAGAGAGAAGAGAGTAAAAGAGTAACATTGGTGATAGCAAAAATAGCCAATGAGATGTTACTGCTGTAACTTGTAACCAATAGTGAAGAGACACATGAATTGGTAAAACTGTATAAAAATGCACTTGTGGCAATAAATGGCATCTACTACTTTCATCCTGGAAGAACTTGGTCTATGTTGTTTGTCCGTTTCAACCGCAACAATACGCTCTTTTCCCCCTGACTTTTTTTGTTTTGGAATTACATTCACTACTATTTATAATTTTCTTAAGGTCTATTATGTCTTAGATTAAGTGGGATACACTGTAAATGTCATTGAGAATGTTTTGGAAGCATACAAGTTCATAACAGTAATGATAGTTGCAATAGTACTTTAATGCACTTAAGAAATCCTGTGAGCCTTCTTTAAAATGGACGGTGCACTACTGAGGGGATTTAAATCACGTTGTCCAGAAAGCTGTTTGTAATTTCTGTAGCTGTCTGAATGTCCTTGACAATAAAAGTGTTTTACAATTTTTGTCCTGAATTTCATACATATCTCTCTTTCCTAGGGGGAAAAAATATCTACAAATGTAATAAAAAAGTAGAAATGTGAAACATGAACATTCATAGCTTTCTAATCATCACTGTAATAACCATGGATGTTCTGGGGAATTACAGTTGCCAAGGGGACACAATATTGCTCAGGTATTTCCTACTGTTTTTGTCCCTTCGGGAAGGGGAGTGCCAGGACTTTCCTCTCCCCACTGGCTGGTTTGCAGGAGGGTGGGGTTAGGGAAATGATAAAAGGTAGTGAAAAGTTACCTTGTTTTTATAGCTTTGCTGCCAGTAGCCAGCCCTAGGGGAGACAGGCATACTGGTAGTTAGAGCTTTGGCCGTTTAAGAGATCTCTGGTTTTGAAGAAAAGCACTTGTTCCTCACTCAGCCAGGTACCCCAGAGGCTTTGGTGAATACAAAACAAATGTGCTACATGCTGCTACAAATCTTTACATTCATACTAGCTTGAATTTCCCCAGCAAAAAAAAATGCAGTCCTACGGGATTTGTAAAATGAATGATTTCTGTTCTGCCGTATGTGGCGAGGGATGGAGGGCCGGCTGGATTCCTCTCTCTGCTTGAGCACAGTCCGGCGGCCATGCCGAAGGCCCCGCACAGCTCTGCCATGCTCAGTGTTGGCTGGTGTGGACCAGAGGGCCCCAGGGCACCCAGCAGCAGCTGCCAGATGGATCTGAGTGACTCCTTAATGGGCACAGCCCCATTGGGAGATTAGTGTGGCAGAGTGCCACCATATGCCTCCCTGCCCCAACAAATCCCCTTCATTCCCCTGACACACATACACAAACCCTTTTCACAAGCAACACGCAGGGCAGGAAAGCATCTGCTTTTGGGTTGGCTCCCCTAAGGAAACCTGGGTTATCTGATGTTTTACTGTGTGCTCAGGAGTTTGAAGAGATTAGTTTGCTGTCACTTTTTTTCGCTGTCATATTTCCATAATTCCAGGCTCTGCTGATCCCCTGATTTGGCTTCAAAGGTAGTGTTGAGGGACCTGAGGACACATTCACCTTCTCCCAAGACGCACAAGATTAGCCAGAGCTAGACAGGTTGCCCTGGTGTCCCTGGAATATTGCATTCCCTCCAGTGGTTAAGTTGTACAGGAAAACTTGAGTAGCTCCTATACATTCTCAGATCACCAGATTTGGGTGGGTATTTGATTACCTAGGTCATATTAGCATAAATGGTTGCATGCTTGTTTTTTACCTCTCTGCAGCATGAGTCATGATTTCCTATCACTTCGGTTGGTGCAGAAGGAATTGCGGTTTTTGCGTTATTGAAATCTGCCATTTGCCATTCAGTATTGCATACATTCTTAAATGTGGTTGTGCTATACACCATTTTAATGCACTTTTCTCACTCTGTGTTTTTTTGCTGCTGACTTATTACTTTGTGTTTATTTTATGTTTGTTTTAGACTATGGAAATTATGTTAGACACAAAGCAAATTCGAGCGATTTTCTTATTTGGGTTCAAAATGGGTCATAAAGCAGCAGAAACAGTTCACAACATCAACAATGCATTTGGCCCAGGAACTGCTAAAGAACGTACAGTGCAGTGGTGGTCCAAGAAGTATTGCAAGGGAGACAAGAGCCTTGAAGATAAGGAGTGTAGTGGTCGGCCATCGGAAGTTGATAATGACCAATTGAGAGCAATCATTGAAGCTGATCCTCTTAGAGCTACACAAGAAGTTACCAAAGAATTCAACATCGACCACTCTATGGTTGTTCAACATTTGAAGCAAATTGGAAAGGTGAAAAAGCTTGATAAGTGGGTGCTGATGAAAAATTTTTAAAAATGTAATTTTCAAGTGTCATCTTCTATGCAACAACAACGAACAATTTCTCAATCAGATTGTGATGTGCGACGAAAAGTGGATTTTATATGACAACCACCCGCTCCGTGGCTGGACTGAGGAGAACCTCCAAAGCACTTCCCAAAGGCACATTAGCACCAAAAAGAAGGTCATGGTCACTGTTTGGTGGTCTGCTGCTGGTCTGATACACTATAACTTTCTGAATCCTGGCGAAACCGTTCTGTCTGAGAAGTCTCCTCAGCAAAACATTGCACTGAAAACTGCAATGCCTGCAGTCAGCATTGGTCAACAGAAAGGGTTCAATTCTTCTCCACAACCACGCCCAACTGCACGTCACACAACCGACACTTCAAAAGTTGCATGAATTGGGCTATGAAGTTTTGCCTCGTCTGCCATATTCACCTGACCTCTTGCCAACAAAATACCACTTCTTCAAGTATCTCAACAACTTTTTGCAGGGAAAACACTTCCACAACCAGTAGGATGCAGAAAACACTTTCCAAAAGTTTTTTGAATCCCAAAGCATGGATTTTTATGCTACAGGAATAAACAAACTTATTTCTCATTGGCAAAAAATGTGTTGATTGTAATGGTTCTTACTTTGATTAATAAAGATGTGTTTGAGCCTAGTAAAAAGGATTTAAAATTCACAATCCAAAACCACAATTATTTTTGGACGAGCCTAAAAGGATGATCTAGAGGGTTTAATGAGTCCCAGCACCTTCTCAGGCAATGGCAGTCTGAACCCAGTCTCCAATTTCTGTGCCACTTAGTCGTTACAGTTTGTGTTCTCATACTGCATTTCTTCAGCATCTGCCACAGGGTGCTGGAGAGGGTTTTGCAGAAACATACAGAATACGATCTATTTTAACCAAGACAGCCCATGTGTGGTTTCCTATAGTTGTTAAGGTCTGGACTTGTTGACATTGGTGGTTCTTTCCAGTACCAGTGCAATAAAAGTACAAAAACTGGGCCGAAATTTGAAATATTAGTGATACCATTTCAGTGTTGTGGTACAGTAACAGAATTATGCTATATAGAGAGGCAACAAACCATATCTTTGTTAATAGCTTTTAAGACATCCGTCTCCCAAACAGGCTCCTTCTCACCTGTGACCTCAGTTGTCCTGAGGTAGCCCCTGAGTAGCTTGTTCATCACTGATGACAGATGAAGCAAAAAGTGACCATGCCCTTAATTTAATTGTCTCAGTAAGGTGCTTGCATCCACATCTTTCTGTATGCTAGCTCTGCCAAGTTTCTAATGCAGAGCCTTTTCCTACTTCCAAGCAGCTAACAAATAAACCATTGTCTCTATTCCTGCTAGGCAGAGCTAAGCCATGTTCCTCAAACACGGTTGCTGGAGTAATACTAAAATTTCTATTTCTCTTTTTTTATGTGAACAGATTTATCTAAAGAGATCCAAAAGACACTTTCTACCGCTTTATCTCACTGTGGTGGGAAAACAGAGACATCAGATTTGCTCCTTCTGTGCTTCTGGTGCTTCTGCACAAATTTTCCTATAGCATTTTTACTGTTATGTCCTAAGGAAGAGTGTTAGCAAAAACTAAATATTTAGATGTCTATTACCCCCTGCACATGTATTTTCTAGTAGCATTAATAGAATTTAAATGTGTGCACAGGAAATGAAAACAAAGTGTTAATGATCTAAGCAAGAGAAAGGGAAAGACAGACCCCAGAAACCAAGTTAGCTGTAGAGGGGAGGAAAATTATTTTCCTGAAATAATTATACATAATAGCAATGGAAAATAAATGATGTATTTGGATCAGCTCTCTCTGCCATCTGCGGGAAAAGGGTTGTATCTATGTTTGTCTCTCATTCTTTGTACATAATCTAGTCTTGGAGACCTTTGGTGACAGTGAATCAAGAGCCTTCAGAGCCTTATCATTGGCAACTAATTACCATGACTGTCAAGAAATGTTTTCCTGATGTGCAGCTTTACCAGAAAAAGAACTGCTTCCTCAGCCCAGAAAATACAGAGAGAGTTATGGTGCACTTAACTGTGACAGAGAGAAAGCAAAGAGGCAGCACTAAATGGTCATAGAATATCTCTAGTTGGAAGGGACCCACAGAGATGCTTCCAGAAGAAGTACCTCCCTGCAGGTCAGACTATTTCAGGGCAGCCGCAATGAGGCCCTTTAGAGCATTACAGAACACAACAGCTTTGCTTTAATTTATGTTCCTGTGAAAACAAATCAAAAATAACGAAATCAGTCTCATAATGAAAGACTCTATGTTGTGAAGTACATTGTCTCCAAAAACTCCAGGTTAGCAAAGAAATACCATAGATGAGGACTGAGTCACAACAAGTTTATTGGTCTACCATTTTGATGAAAGCAGTGGAACAGTCAAGTGTGAGGCACTGAAACTTCAGAGGGGTGTTCCGGCAGTTTCCACAGGCAGAAAATTGTACAACAGAGCAACATTGTCCTCCCATACGGGTCCTTCTAACATTTAATATGGTGACTCCTGATGTCTAATTTAAGCCAGCGACAAGCAGACACACTAGAACAGCCAAACCAGTGCAACAGCTGGTGCCCATGCCTCCCCCAGTACTGCATTACTGGTGTTATCAGTGCAACCGACCAGCTAATGAGCATCGACATACAGCTTTGGGCAACTTGATGCTCTGATGCAGATTATAGCCTCTCAAGTGACCATTGAAAAGATGCTGCTTAGCACAGAACATCTGAAAACATTTATGTTTGTCTGTTCATTGTGAACACTCTTCAGAGGAGTGAACTATTCTGTCTGGTGACAAGCATTTCCACCAAAGCAGAGGTGGAGGAGGTATGCATATCACTATATCCACCTTTGGGAAGGTTGCTGCTTCTAGACTGACTTCTTTGCTTCGAAAGTGGTTAGTCAGGAACATAATCTGAGCTGCGGTAAAAGCCAAGACAACTTTTCCATACTGTAAATTTAGCTAAGCTCATAATACCCTGAAATTTTACTGTAGTGCCCAACCAGTCTATTATCTCTTTTCATTAAACTATAATAACAGTAAAAATGTTATGGGAACTTAAATGAAACAGGTAACTGACTCATTTCTGGAACAATCACTGACCTATATACTCAGAGGAATTAGAGTGTTCTGGTGTCAGGTTAGGAATAGAGCGGTGCATTTGACTGCCTAAGTTCAGAAGGACAGATAAAGCTGAGGGAGAGCTTTGGTGAATTCATACCAATAGGGATATTCATGATGAGATAGTAACACTTTTATTAAAGTGTGAAAGTAATGCTTTACTTTGAAAATATAATTTTCCCTGATATTTTAACATATATATCTCTGGGATGATCATTATCCTTTATTCACTTCTTAAATTCATTATTATTTCGCCACAATGGAACCTATTGAGGTTTCCACATTGTATTTCTGAACTGTTCTTGGAGGAGGGAAACACAATAAAGTCATTCAGAACAAATGAGAACTGATAATTAAAAATACATACTTCAATAATTACAAGGTAGTTCAATTAAAGTAACAAAGAGAACCAATTGTGATTGATCCATTCAAAGTCATGGTTTATTGTTACAAATTGGATTTGAATTCTGTCTAGCCAGGAACAGGCAAATGTTCTCAAGGTTGCAGGCATCAGATAAAGAATCTCAATGATGAATTACTCCATTCAACCTTCACTTATTTTCAAGGAACAGCTGATGTTAATGTACCAACTTTGCATCAGTGATTTCACTAAGTTTTCAAGAGGGTTTGTTTTTTTGTTGTTTTTTTTTTTTTCTGGGATGTTTTGTTGTTGTTGTTGGTTTTGGTTGGTTGGTTTTGGTTTTTAAATTTCCAGTGAGTAATCTTATCACCTATCAATCAGACTCCACACATAAATACATACAATGAAGCAAGCGAAAAAATCTTACAAAGATGAGAAAGCAAAGAAAAAAATGTCCCAGATTGTTCTATACTTAGTGAACAGTAGCAAATGAGACTGACAGACATAGACAGACTGCTGTCAGAAGTACAAAGCCTGAAGCATTGCAAAGTCCAGATTTGTATTTATTAATGATCAAACAGCTTCATAGAGCTTTTGTTCACAGATAATTTCATGTACTTATTTCCACAGTTAAAGTGTAATATGAATAAAAGTAATTTAGAACGATACAAAGTAGGTATTGTACCATCTAATTGGTTGAATTAAGGACACAGGACTAGATTTATTCCATTTTTTATATGATGACACCTCAAAAAGGTGGTGAGAAACTTCACATGCTGAGCAAGAAGCTACTTAGAAATCCCAGTTTCTGAAATTCCAGCCTAGTTTGAGCTCTTTAGGCTAACTCCACAAGACCCCTCAATATATCTGAAACAAAAGACAAGGATTATCTCTGGAGAAATACCACATATCATCTAAAGCAGCTGATCACAAGTGTAGCTTGCCCTTTAAAAGATGACCAGAAATCATGTTGCTACCCAGGTTTTCTATGACAAAAGGTGATTATAACATACAGCCAAGAGGAACTGCAAGAGCTAAATTCTGTTCTTCTCAGCCTGAGAAGTTTTAAATTCTTAGCTTTCACCTCAGTAAAGTTTCCTTCTGAAACAAAACAGTTATTCTAACACTTAACTGTGTAGAAACAATAGTCTGCAACTGTCTTGGTGAAGTTAGGCCATTCTCTAGGAAAGAAGGCAAGTTTAGCAGGGTTTTTTTTTACCTTAGTAAAGTAAAAAAAAGAAAAAAAAAGGAAATGAACACATTTAGCATGAATTGCTTCATTCAACAACATTGCTATGACATGACATCAGAAAAAAAGAAAATGTGTACAAAAAATCCCAGCTATGAGGTATCACATTCTCTCCTGTAAAGAACTTTCATTGTCTTCTACTTATTAGCAGTAGAAAATCTCACTGTACATTGATGCAGGAGGATAAAGTTCAACAAGTTTTCATGCTTCCTCATTCTTCTGAGATCATTACTACTAAGCCTTTCAAAAATAATAACTAAAAATCAGTAGTCCATAACTGAACTAGGAGACTGTACATATAAAGGTATTTTGGGAAATGTAATAATTCATAAGCTGTAGCATTTGTGCTTGTCCAGACAAAAAAAAAAGCTGTTTTTTTGTACTACATCTTTACCTGCTAGTCTTCCTTTTTTAAGTCTGTTTCTTCTTTCATCAGAGGTGAAACATGAGATTAAGTGTTCTAACAAAATGTTCAGAAGCAGTTTTTGCAGGATGATGTGTCAGGCACAATAAATGGAATGCTAAATTCCATTAAGTGAAAGGAATCTTAATTGATACTTGAGAGCAATTCCTTTGGCAAGAAAAGGTTTCTACACAGGTTTTTCCACCCTACCCTGAATATTACTCAGTTTAGTGTTGCTGTATTTTCAGCTGGGTCTGAGTGATTAATAATTTGTGTAGGAGTTAAGTACTTTGTTAAATGCATTTCAAAACAGCAACATAAAGGAAGATACAGCTAACAAGAGAATGTGTAGAAAATGTTAGACTGCTGGTCCTCCCTGCCTCCACTCTGCCACCATGCTTCAGAGTCCATCTGAATGACTTCAAATAAACTGTTGTCTTTGCTATATACAGGATGATAAGTCACATATTTCATATCATCTTTGTTTTTCAGATTTCCCTGTAATGGAGTTGTTTTATAGGTCTGTATCTATAGCAGGATGAAGGAAAATTCTCTTTATTTTAAAATTCATTTGCTTCTCACAGTCCAGCTAACATTGCGAAGTCATATTATATTTGGGAAATTAAAAATGCAAGACTTCAGAAGTTGCCAAGAGATCACCTAGCCTGTCCTCTTTTCTAGGAAGCATAAGAATATGTACACAACAGTGATGAAAATGGTTGAAAAACCTTACTGGTTATCCTAAAATCTTCCTCATAGCAGAAGTCAAATCTGTGGACACATTGCTCCTAATTCCTTGGTGTCAGGAACTGAGTTAGCCATCTGTCCCTTTCTCTGGTGCCACTGCCATCCTTGGCAAGATTTCAAAACCTTTGCCAATGTTTTTCCTATTTCTTCCCTCACTGCTTCCTCTTCAGATTCAAGGATGCAATTTGTTTAGACCTGAAGGAGCTCTTTCCAGTTAAAACAGCTATAATTGCCTTTCAATATTTTGCTGTCTCTGCCCTCAGGAAATTTCCTGTGGTCCTCTTTAGAATACAAAAGGTCTTGCAGCAAGTAGATGTGCTGATGACAGGTCTCATTTTCTGTCTTACCCTCTGATCCTTCCCTCACACACTTAATCCTATTTTAAGCAGGGTTTCAGCAAAGCTCTCTTCCTAACCTTATTCCTCACCTGTCTCCCTGTTGCATCTGCCTTTGTCTTCCATAAAAAGTGTTTCAGATGTTTAATGGGAATACTTCTCTTTGTTGACAGCTTCTTTTCTCCCTTTTCATTGTGTCATCGCAATAACACAACAGGCAGATGGGGGGTGGCAGTAGAGTTGCTCAGCTTGCTAAGCACTGTTTTCCTTATATTATTAAGACAATCATCTAGATTACTTCTTTACTGATACAGAAAACAGAAAAACATTTTCAAACATATGAATGTGTACTTGTATAACTAATTCCCGCTGCCTATCATTTTTTTGCCTCAGTGACTTTAGTTTCTGCTTTAACATTAGATTGAACTAGGTGGAACTGGTTTTAATCATCTTAATTTTTAAGTAAAAGGCAATTTGTAGCTTTTTTTAAAAATAAAACACGTAAATGTGGTTAAAACAAGCTGCTGTATTAAATTAATGCTACTGCTCTACATCAGGAGACAGCTTAAAGATCATTGCCATTAGATCCTCAAGTCTGTAGTATTATTTCCATCTCCCATTGACAGCTGCAGTGTAGAAATGCCTGGTGAATCAATGCAAAAAGCCACCATAGTGTACTCTGTGTTATTTATTTATTCTTCAAGCACTTCTCACATACAAAGATCCTGCCAAAATGCAGTGGAACTCCAAAAGCCTCAAGTCACCTAAAGCTCTATTTCACCTGAAAATCCAGTTCAGTAGGAAGAAGTTCATCTGCCACAGAAATGCTGTCAACATCTGCAGTACACTGTGTTGCAGCTACTCAAAATTACAAATTATTATAGGGTAGAGTGGGAAAAACTTTTTAACCAAGTGCATTTAGAAGGGTTTTAAAGAGCTAGGACATATGTACCCCATCTGAAATTTTACAGGTTTGTTACCGATAAAATGCAAAGGGCTAATGAATGACAAGAGCTCAGACTTTTCATCTTGTTGGTTGCACCAACAGCTGACAATTAGCCCTATACAATTATCTTTTGCTGGGTAAACTCTTTTATTCTTATGCTGGGTGAAGATGCAAAGAATGCAACTTCATCTTCAAATACGTCATATATGATGTATAATTATCCCTATTTTACTGAGGAAGAAGAGATATTCAGAGATGTGCTCAAGCCACACAGAATGTCAGTTAAAAACTGAAAGCTTAACTGAAGTTTCTGAGATTTTGCACAGTCCATAATCTTCCTTATCAAAATGTATGTAGTAGCTACAGATACAAAAGTACAAAGAAGTTGCTATCTGCAGATACTTCTGTGTAGGTAGGAAGTGAGGTTTTGATTGATAAATTAAACCAGTGAAGTACTTCAAAGAATATTTACTCTGTTCAGGTTCACTCATCCTGCTCCAGAAATGTCAGGTTATAATCAAGTAGCCCATATAGCTCACCACATAGCTCAGATTTCCTGACTGTGTGGTTTGTCTGGTCTTACATTTACTAATACTGGATCCAAGAACTTCCAAATCACCTTCAGTACAAATTCAGCTTGAATCATGCATCATCACGGAATCACACCCCTGCTGAGTTAGCCAGCATATATGATATAATGTTTATATTGGCTTTATGTTGGGTATGTGAAAATATGTGATACCTGTAATGGATGAAGTAAGGGGCATGTGTAGATTGTACTTGACCTGGGATTAATTCTGCTGGAACAGTACACATACACACACACACATGCACAAAATAAATTGCTTGTTTGGTTCAATACCTCTAGAGGTTCTGTTTCAAGTATTTCACATGGTTACATCAGTCACATATCACACCCTTTTTTTCCTTTTTTTTTTTTTCCCTTCTGTTCTCAACTATGTCATATATTTGGGTTCATTGAGGTTGGGTTGCCTACAGAAACACTGAAGAGATGTTTGGATATATCCAATATCTTTTTATGCTTCATATCGCTAACTATTGACATTGCAGTTGAACCTCTTTTATTTAAAAAATCAGTAGAGTCCTTAGCAGACCCCATGGTATTCCCTGGCACTCTGCTTTTTGGAACAGATTCCACTCTTAAGGTCATTTGGGCAACTTTCTTCCTTGATTTCAAGGCTTCCTGACAGTGTACACAAAACTGACATTTTGCCTGCAGAAATGAGGACAAGGCGCTTTGGAGGGGAAGGAGCAAGGCCAGGCCAGAAAGCTGGGAAGAACCCAGGCAATTTAAGCTTCCTACTCCCACTGCTTCTCTCTTGTTGCTACAAAAACACAATCCCTTGCTCAGTGACAGCACAGAAAGAGCAGAAGGCTGCGCAGGTAGGAGGCAGAGACTGGCTATTCAGCAATGCGCTGCTTGTCCTCATCTGCCATCTCAGGCAGTCTGTCATTGCATGATACTGTTTGTTTTGCCTGTGACTGAATAAGCACTGTTGGTAGGGCTCAAACTATTATTCTTTCCCAATGGAAGGGATGAGTACTTCTAAATCACTCATAAGGATTTTAAAGATCTGTAGCATCATATGAATATCTAAACACAGAAGGTTCAGGTAATAGCCCTACGGTTGAGGATTGCTGATTCTAAAATAGGGAGGGATTTATTGTTAAAGTCTTACAAAATGTTTATGCAACCTGATTTTATTTGACTTTTATTGTCTTTTCCACACAAATATCCTGTTTTGGATGATTAGTTAATAGTTACTGTTATAGTTCAGGAAAACAGCCACTTCAGGATAAAAATGTACTTGCAGCTCTCCCCTCTGAACACAGTGATATTCCACAGCATGCTAATACATGTACAAGAATTACACTGATGCTATAAGCCTTGTTGCCAGGATACTTTTGCAAGACATTTTTCTTTGACTGTCAGTTGAAAATGGTGTGAAATAGCTGTTATTTGAAGTATTTCAAACTACTGTTCACCCATAATGCTTTCAGTAGCACAATAGCTAGAAAGCATGAAGTGAAACATCAAAATCCATATGAACAATGCTTACTATTAATATTAGACCTATAGGATGATTTCAAATCCCTCAGTGAGCTGAGAGAGAGAGATATGACCCCCTGAAGTACAATCTTTTGCAAAATTTCCATGCACTAGTTCTGTCTCCTACCATCTGCTTTATAGGACTGTACTTTCACATAAAATGGAGTTCGAGTCTTGTAGATTACAAAGAAGAAATAGGATTCAGCTACAAGAACCATTATATACCCATTATGTAAGGCAGAAGTAGATCTTGCAGACCAGTTTTCCAACAAAAATCTGGTTTTGAAGAGAATTTCAAGCATCCTTTGCACTAAGCTCTTCAGTGAGCTACCTGTAGTCACAGTGTTCGATGTCTCAGAAACTGTCTTATCATAATGAATCTCAAAAGCACTCCTGATATCTGGTATTATAAACTAAAGGACCAAGACAGAAATTATACCTATATCACATAGAGCACAAAGTGCTCTGTGCCAGGGAGAGCTACCGAGAAAAGTGGGAGATGGGCTGAATACCTTATACTGAGCATCTCTTTCCAGTGAATTGCGAAGTAATACACAAATCCCAAGGTACCTTGACTGACAACAGTTGCAAAGTCTGAGATGTAAACAGCAAGAAAACCCAAAACAATGTAATTTCTCTGGTTAATTTATCTTCAGCATGTAAGAGATCAATTCCTGCTGCATCGATCCCTCCTTAGTCACAGTCTTTTTTACTGTTACTGCAAGAAACTGAAAAGCATAGATTATGATGGGAGAAACTATGGGTTAAAGAGAGCATTTGGCATTGTGTAACAGCTCAAACTGCTTTACATAGCTCTTAAACATAGATACAAATATGCTGTGTGAGCTATTACTGTCATTATCTGTAAATAATATTTGAGCACTTTGTCTAACAGAAAAGGTGTGTGGGATAATTTTCATGCTCTTTGGTGGCCCCGAAAGAAAAGAGGTACAAAATCACTGCACCTTTACCTTTCTTCTGATAATTAAATTCCCATTCTGCTGCATGAGCCAAGAGATCACAACTCAGTCTGCTGACATGCTGTGAAATTGAATTGGAAACCTCTGTATAAACAAGCTATCCTTGTGTAAAACAGAAAATCTGAGGATCTTGTGCACACAAGACAACTGTATGAGCATTAATCCACAGAATGATGACAAAGGGAAAAAGCTAAAGCAAAAGGTAAACACAGGATTAAATGGATTTTTTTAATATTTATAACAGGATACAGAGTGTAAGGACAGGAATTATGTAAGTAATCCCAACATTGCAGACACTATAGTGATACAGTTTTTAATGTGGATTATCATCCCCAATGGCTCAAAGGATTGGTGGATGTTCAGTAGTTCTCAGTAGTTTTTCATTAGTTGTAAAACACACCGTGAAAAACAAGTCCCACCTGCCTTTGTGCTCTGTTCCTGTTTTGGGCACAAAGACTGAACCTCATTTTCCTCTGCGATCTGGTGACTTTCTGCAAGCAGTGAATGATCATTCCTCATGCCAAAACATTAAGAATGTTGAGAAAGGAGGAGGCAAAATCCGATGAGATTATGTTTAGCATATCTGCATGACTGGAAAGGTGATGCCATTCCTTCATTCTGGCCAAAGGCAGCCCTTGACAGTGCAAGCAATTGGCAACATTACCAAAGACACTGACTAAAATTCCCTTTTCTGCAAAGTATTTGCTCCACCTTTACTGGGATTGTCTACAAAGAGACGAGTGAAAATTTGCTTTGGAAGACTCCAGACATTCACTGCTGCACTGATTTTCCTATATTTCTTTCCAGATGAACCAATCCCAGGGATATAACTGCAATCAACTGGTGAAACCAAGGAACTTTTGGCTAAAAGGCAGTGTGTATTCTTATGCTTAATTTAGCAAGGTCTGCATTCTGTCAGTCAGACTGTACAACACAGTGACAGTGAATAATCCACCACAAGTAAGAATACACTTGTCATTTCTGTCTAAAACTGGAGCATAATAGTGGTGGCAAACTTATTTACAGAAAAATAGACCATTCCTGAATCCCCAAATACAACAGAAGCAATTAGCATTACACAATTTCCTCATTCAAAACACCGTACTTCCTTTCTTGATAGTCATGCTCCCTTCTACCTGCTTTTCTCCAAGACAAAAAAAAAGCTCTTTCATTCTTGGATTCTTCATAGTTCTAAGCACACTGTCATCTTCTGCTGTGACTGTCCACTTTCTCCTGTGACCCACGGCTCTGACTGTATCCTCCTGTCACATGTGGTTATGCACCATTCCACCAATGCATGTCCAGGTCAGTGAAACAATCCAGGACAGCCCTTCTGTCTTCTCTTAGTTTTTCCCTGATCACAACTTCCTTACAGTCCAATGCATATTTAATTGTTCTATGATTTGTTCCCACTTAATGTGGTAAGCAGACCCATTAATTCCAAAGATTTCTGTGATTGCCTATAGATCATGAACATGCTTTCAGGAGACTGTCAAATATTTTAGCATCACACTGTCATTGCAGATAAGATGGCTGGAATCTTAAAGTATTCTTTCAAATTTGGTATTTACAGTGTGTGTTTCCAATACCATTTAAGGTTGTGGTCAGTGGCACAATGTCAAATTGGGGCCAGTAACCAGTTGTGCACCTCAGGGGACAATGCTGGGGCCAACATTGTTTAATATCCTCATTAATGTCCTTGAGGGTGGGACAGAGTTTGCAGATTATACTTAACTGGGATGAGTGACTGATACATCATGTCTATCTCAACAGGCTGGAGTAATGGGCAAGCACATATACAATGAAGCTCAACGAAAGGAAGTGCCGAGTCCTCCACCTGTGGAAGAATAACCATATTCACCAAGGTGGGGGCTGGCTACACTGAAGGCAGATTTGCAGAGAAAGACCAGGGGGTCTGGTGGACAGCGAGTTGAACATGAGCCAGCAAAGTGCCATGGCAGAAAATAAGTCAAACAGCATCCTGGGCTGGAAGTGATCCTTCCCCTCCAATCCTTCCCCTCTGCTCCACACTGGTGGGACACATCTGGTGTGTTGGGTCCAGTTCAGGGTTCTCCAGTACAAGAGAGACATGGAGATACTGGAAAGAGTCCAGCAGAAGAACACTAAGACAAGTAAGGGACTGGAGCATATCTACTGTGAGGAAAGGCTGATAAAGCTGGAACTGTCCAGCCTGAAGAAGAGAAGGCTTGAAGGGAGACCTCATTAAGGGGAATAAGAAGAGACTGACTCTTCTCAGTGGTGCATAGTGAAAGGAGAAGCAACAACAGTCATAAACTGTGCTATTTATGTTTTAAATGAGAAAACATTTCCGTTATGTGAGCAGTCAAATACTGAAACAGATTGCTGAAAGAGTTTGGGAAGTTTTGGTTCTTGGAGACATTTGTAAGCCAACTGGACATGACCCTCAACAAACTGCTCTGGCTTACCCTGTTTTGAGCAGGTAGATGGACTTGATGACCTCCAGTAGTCCCTTCTGAATTCAATTATTTTCAGTTTCCTCCTACACTACCCGTCATGAGGTTTATACTGCATATCAGAGGTTTCAGCTACTTTCCACTTTTCAGCTAATTTTTCACTTTACCATTTACAGTAACAGTTACCATTCAGTGCAGTATGACGGTACTTTATAGTATAGTACAAAAGTGAGATATTCTGTTCAGGATTATAGCTGAAAAGTGATGCACTACCATGGTAGCAGGCCATCAGATACTAGTGCCAAACATAAAGTTATATAATCTTTAACAGAACTGTGGAAAGAGGAGTTTCTAAGTAAGAAATTTACAGATACAAGAAAATAGTTTTAGTGAAAAAAAAACAACTAGCTTTGGAAGCTGAAATCCAGAAAAATCTTTAATAGCCAAGTTCCTTCTTACTTTTTTCCATCTTTTCAGTCTGACAGTCCTTACACAAGGATAGTGTCCTCTTAAAAAAGAGAAGAAATATTGCTATTAATTACTCACTTGTCTCTGGAGTTTCCATCCATTTAGCAGTGACACACTTTCCAGGCAAATTATTTACTTCATTGTAGTTCTTCACTGAAGCAACTTTGCCAAGTTCAGAACAACATAGCTTGAAGACCAAACTGAGAGATGCAGTAACCAGTGGAGATACAGGTACTCCTACAAACACCAGTAAACCAAAACATCAGAGGATCTAGATTTTGTTAAAGTGCTCTGAACCTATAAATTCAAAAGCCTGGTTGGCTGGAGGTTAATGCCCATACAAGATACTAGAGAGTAACTTTTTTTTTCTTTTCCTCTCAAAAAAAACAATTGGTTGTCAATTCTATAGGATTCTCCTCATGCATGTCCAATCACTTATTGCTACATGTCTGCAGCTCAGATAAATCATCTGGTCACACTTCAGAAACCCCAGAATTCCTCAACCAGTAAGAAAATACATTTAAGTATATCATGAATTGAATGACATGAGATTCTGTCTCAAAACATTACATGGAAATGCCCAATCCCTTCTACATGAAGATATGAACAGAACAAATCATGTTTGACTAATCCCTAACACATGGCCAGTGCTTGAAGAGTCAATTAGTAAACGTGGTGCAAGGAAGAATGTTAACACTGATTTTATACCACTTGAGGGGACTAACAGAGAAAACAAAACAATTATGCTTGTGTAAGCAGACCGTATGCAACACAGGCAGAGCTCATATGGATTCCTACTCACACTCCTGTCAAAAATCACGTTTCATACACATACAGGTAATTTTTCAGGAAATGACAATACTGTGTTCTCTGACATATTTATCTATTCCTTTTAAGGGTTTCTGCTTCTAATCACATCAAGTTGTTTGGTTTCAGCATAACTCTTTTCTGTAATTGTCCAAACTGTCCTGATGTTTATAATAACTATAAGAAGTTTGATGCAAGGTGAAGACAAATTGCTCAAGTAAACTGTTCATTCTACAGTTTTTAAGTGCTGAGTCTTAAGCTGCTTGGATTTTTACCTTTACCCCTCCATCTCTCCCTTCAATGTGCTTCTCTCATGCCTCTGCCGTCATCTTAACTTTCACCTTTCATCTATCATTATCCACTGATTGGAGAATCCTCATCTTAAGTCTCAAGTCATGCCATAGCAGGGATTTTTAATATTTTAAAGTTGATAGGTTTTTTCTTTCAAAACATGAAATAAATTGGCAGCATTTTTGCAAAAACTGGCCTTTTTTCTTAAATGCTTGTCTTTTTTTTTTTTTAATCATTTTTTCCTTTTAAAAGGAAGCAAAAGGTTTCATTGACCAGAGAATAAAACCATAACCACATGATTTTAATTTAAAAGTTATGCCTTAAATCTTTCAGAAAACATTTCATAATTACCTTCAAAACTCGAAATCGTATTTCTTTTCAAATGAAAGCTACTCAAATATATTTGTTGAAAAGAACCAAATCTTAAGCTATCTCAACCACTTCTAGTCAGCTGTCCATATTGTGAAGTGGTCAAAATTGCTCATCATTACTGGCAACATATCATTTGGGAAATGAAATTTTCTGCTTTAGAAGGCTATTCTAGAAAGAGAGAGAGAACTGGGTCAACAAAAGCTCAAGACAATGACAGTGAGTGGTTAATACACAGTAATAAAAAGGAAAATAAAATACATATATATATATATCTATAAATGTCCTTTTGTAATCTTTTGTTTTTCTACTTTACTTTGATTCATTTGTGTTACTGCACTCATGCCACCTGGTAATTTGCAAAATTGAGCACCAGTTCTCCTCTCACTGTGTCAGAAGTTGGGACATGAAAAATACTTTCCTTCCTGACGTTGTAGAGTATGGAATGTAAGGAAGCCTCATTTTTAATTGCCTTTACATTTTTTGAAAGGTTTGATTCAGTCTTTGTTTAAAAGAGGCAAATCATACTCAGTTTTAGTAATTCCATCAGTCATCCTTTCCTGTTAGTTCAAAAATTCATAGAAGATTCTGATTAAATATTCTGGAAAATGCCACAGCTTCCCAGATATTTTTGACTACTTTTGTACACTTGGGGTGTTATTTTCAGAATCTACAACACAGTCAAAATTTTGTCTCTGTTAAGACTTCACCTACTCAAAATATCACCCTGGATCTTTTGTGTTCCAATGTAAAGATAGGTAAATTGTCTGGCATGCACAACGGATGCAGGAAGCATGGCAGAAAATAAAAGGAATTCCAATTTCTACTTCCATCAGAATCTGAACTGTCTCATTAAGACTTCCCAAGATTTTCATCTCCAAGTCAAGAGAATATTTTTTGTCTTGACTTTTGGGATGCACTTAGCAAAACTTATTGTTAGCCCCTTGCTATTCATTTCCCCATGCTCTGTCATCCATTGCACCCTTGAATATACTTGTTGTGAATGATCTTTTGTGTCTTGTTTCATTAATATCAGACACTATTTTCATTCACAACATTCTCAAAAGATATAAAATTAAAACATTTAGATAACAGCTCCTATATGTTTTGAGTATGCAATCAAGGAAATAACAGACAAAAATTAAGTCATTCAACTCTATAAAGCTCAAGAAAATTAACATATCTATAAACAGTCTTAACAGAAATTTTAAGATTCAGTTTAAATATCATAGTCATTTTATTCAATGAAAGAGCAATGCCAGATAAGTGCCTCCAAAATATCTTCAGAATATTACCTGTGTTATAAATATTATTTTATAAATCAAATATGTGTTTCTGTGAGAACACATCTGGACATAACATGAAATTTAAACAAATTCCAGTAGCACTGTTGCCAAAATAATTCACTCCAGCAATGAAGGAAATGACTCATAATCAAAGAGGGAGCTTCAAGCAGAAATTTTTCAGATCCTATTTCTGATACTGATACTCTGTGTCATCTTCTGGAAAGTCACTGAACTAGTTTTATTAAACCTAAGCAGAGATTATGATACTTTCTTCACAAGGGAGTTGTGAGGATGCCTATGAAGTGCAGGAAGAAAGTCATTGCACAAGTATTACACAAAGTAACAACAACTTCCTATCATTTCTATTACAAATAAGTGATCTATGTGCCTATTTCTATAGGACAGATAATTACTCTTTCCTCCTTTGTGGGGTATAAACTAGGTGCTCTGTTAAATAACAATAAAATTTGAATCTTACAGATATTTTGAAGTGCATCAATATGGAAGGGGGGGGAGAGCAGACTGCCCCTCCATCAAAGTATATCCTTTGCACATTCCTGGCACTACATCAAGGTTAAGTTAAAAGCAGCACTTGAAGGCAGTTGCATGTGGTAGATTGTACAACAGGGCTCATTAACCAATGGTGAGTCTTATGCAAAGGTCTTTAATGTGGTACAATGGCATTTTTCAGCCTCTTTTAAAAGGGAAAAAGTTAATAATGTGAAAGTTTTATTACTTTTCTTCTTTTAAAGAAGTGCCTTTTTTAGTGAAACGTTGTGGCTAGTTAGAACAAAAGCTCGGGGTATTTCCTTCACTCTGGGAATGACTGTAATTATACAAGGGGAAGGGACCACAGCAGTAAACTGGCAGCACACCAAGGTCTTAACCCCTGAGACAGGAGGTGGAGAAATAGGTGTTAGCAGTCTTACACAAGTCCTTAAAGCATAAACATATGGTAAATCCATTACCTAAACTACAAAGAATGGAACCTTGCTAATAAACCTATTTACTAGGTTAAATAAATACTGAAAGTGTTTAAAAAAGGCGAGCTGTGTGACTTTTTAAAATCAAACATTTTTCACTTGTCAGAATTTGTTGTTGGGAATCTGTGAAACATGATGGCCCTTCCAACCCCATGAACACACACAGTCATGTTCTCCCCCCTCACCCCAGCTCAGTGCTTGCCACCACCACGTGTAACCATCAGTATTTATTTGTGAACTGCCTGTGCCACTGCCTGCACTGACACGGTTGTCCATCAGCCAGATTGGCTGCTGGCACTCACAATGAAAAATAAAATGCAGATGGAGTCAAACATCTTTATCACCTTGTTGTCCAGCCCAGTGCTCCATGGCATGTTTGATTTTATCCAGCATGAATAAGGTCTAATTTCAGAAGTAATAATATTCAGTAGGAAAAGAATACAAATCTTCTAGTGTCTTTACAAGTGATGTACTGCCAGTAGGTCTAGCAGCAGTTGCAGTGAATATTTTTGCACCACCCTTATTACCAAAATGTTATAAGACAGTTAATAAAGGGCACCAAAGCTAGGGAGAACTGTGTTTTACAGAAGTAACACTAAACTGACAATTGCTGTGCCAAATAATTGCCCTTCTGCAAGATGTGGGAATGGGATATCCAGTAATATGTTTTAAAGCCTCCCATAGTGGTTTCGCGGATTTGTAGCAAAGAGGTGGCATTGATCTAAACCCAGCTGAAGTCAGCGCAATTCCCTGTTTAATTCCCTGCCAGTTAAAACTAGGTGGTACAGACATGTATTTGACATGGTAGTGTAGTAGTTTTACGATCAGGTGCCTCCTCACTGGGGTGGCTGCTCAGTGCCCACCCTCTCTCCTGCAGAATTCAGGTGAACATACCCACCTGTGAAAGGTACTCCTTTCCTGCCACCAGTGAGTGACATGCTTGTGAACTAATTTATGTTCCATTAGGTTCAAACAAAGTATTTTTCAGGAAAAAAAAAAAAAAAGAAGGAAAAAAGTTTCTAAATTTCATGTGCCTGTGGAAATTCAGTTATATTTAGTCATTAGCTTGACTGAAATCCATCTAAGTGTATACCCAAACACAAGCCACTTGTTCTCAAGCAGTGTTTATGGCTGAGGAAGCAAGGTGGGAGATCCATTACTTTTGCCCATACTCCCCATCAAACCGCCCTCTGTAAATACACAGTCAAACATTAACGATGACCCTCATCTGCTTCAGGTTCATTAGTGGAGATTCCTGTGCCTACATGGAATGCCACTGACATCTAGCATGGAGCCCTAGTGCTAGCAGAGTAGAGAGTATCAGATTTAAAAGCATTGAATTATTATAATTTAAAAACATATTATTGCAGAAGATAGGTAACAAGATGCAATTTAAAGAAAGTGCTTCAAATTATGTAATTATGATGGTTCTATTTAGAAAAGAGGAAAAGGTCAGTAAAAAGTTGCAGTTGTAACCAGTAGTTATGTGATTTTAAAGAGTGGCAATATACAAGTGTTTGCCTTGTGATAATTTGATGTTAGGAGTCATCTATTGTTTAACAAACGCTGAGGGAAAATTATTTGGTTTTGCAATAATTATATATCAAAGCAGAAAACGATTTACATAGATTTTAAAGTAATTTTTTAAAATAGTGCCATTATTTGTGATGAACTCTTATCCAGCTGCTGCTATGACTTTCTATATTAACTGACAGCGTCAATATTGCACTGCACTCAAAAAATGACAGGTAAATAGAGAAACACAGTGAATGTTTTACCTAATGTCATTCCAGAACCATTTAAATATTTTACACATATAAGTACACCAGGAGCACTACAGACACCAGCTGGTATTGGACAAGATATTTCTTTGCATTTGAAAAGTATTTTAATACTGCAGAACAGAATAACACATTTAGAGAAAACTTTGGAGCCATTTGGAGAAGGTGTCTTGGAAAGCTCTTCTTTGCTTTTTGTTTCCAATTTTCTCTTTTTTGGCAAAATTTTCCACCTTTTTAGTCATCGCAGATCCTTGATGTATGTAAAAAAACCCAAAGTCTGGAACTGGATACAGAATAAGCCAGAGCTGTCAAGGGTAATCAGTGAGCATCACACTTACAACGATGCATATGGCATCAAAGCATCTGGAAAAGTATTCTGCTAATTTTTCATATGACATAATAGTTGCAAATGTAATGATGTGGATCTTGCTGATATCTGACCAGAAGGGCAGCACAGACTTAATTGTTTTCAAGTGATCCTGAGTGAACATGTAGCATCAGAAGGTGGTGATAGAGAGGAAAGAGCACACAACCCCTTCTTTTTACCACCTTTCCCTCCAAATGTGCACAGGCTGATAGCAGTCATTTCCTCAGCAGTCATTTGAAGGTGTCACTTCAATTAGGCACAAAAGGGTGGGAACCCTCTGTTCAAACACAGACATTTGCACCTGAGCTAATCAGGTAATAAAATAGAGTGTGATTCATTCAAAGATTAGAAAGTGATCAGTTGCTTGCTGGAAATGCCTGTCCCTGTGAAGTATAAAAAAGCCAGTGTGGGTAGCCTAGTCCTATATTGTGGACTTCTAAAGGTATCATGAATCTTGCTTGGAGCATGGAACAACAGATTGCATTTCCATGAAGTCTCATGAGAGTGTGGGGGGTAAGGGAAATGAATCACCTCTCTTTCAAGAGATGGTGTCCCATAGGCAATGCCTACAGCAAGCTGATGCAGCAGAGTCCCCTGCTTATCTCAAAGGCATGGAAACAAGCAGCAGGAGTAGCCCTGCTGCCTTCACACAGGGCTAGTGCCAACAGCCCAGGAAAGCCCTGCTGGGATAAAGAGTTGAGTAAAAAAATGGACATACTAGTGCAGTTAGTATTAGGGTTGTTAATAGATTATTACGACCATGCCTGAAATCACTAGTAGTACCTCTATGAGATAAATATTCCATACAGAATTGCTATGAAGGTCTTATTGTTATTATGCACAGTAAGCTGGAGCCAGATGTACACCACAACAGATCTCTTTCAGGCACAAAGTGTGAAACCTGAAAACAGCAGTTTAGATAAGAGATCCACAAAATCTTCACATAACCACATAGAAACTGGCAAGATACCTTAGTTATTTAAATATTGCTCACTAAGCTAGCCTTGGATGAAAACAGGCATTCTGAGGGAACGGCTGGAAGCCCAGAACTTTCTTCCCTTGGCAAAGTAACCTAATCATCTGCTTGCAGACCTAACCCACCTCTCACTTTGTCTCCTTAGTCCCAATAAGATACAAAAGCCAGTCAGCCCAGATCCTTAGCAAGCTCTGTAGTCACTAAGATCTTGTGTGAAAGGCAGACAGCTCTGATTCCCCTGGCTGTGCCCTAAAATATACATAACATAGCTGCCTGCACTCTTTAGAGATGTCTTACTGTAAGACTTAGTTTGTTTCTTTTGAATTTAGCCTTCAGAGTCATCTAAGTCATGGCTGCAGGTAGGCATCTAAGCCCAAGATGAAACACCAAACTTCACAAGCATCCTTCTTTTTCACATTTCTTGGATGATTTAAGTTGTCCATAAATCCAACGTCAGCAAAACAACTATTTCACGGGACACTGTTCAGTTTGATGCACTGGACGTTCAAACCTTTCTATCTCCTGCTGTTCACTGCACTTCGAACTATGATGTCTGAGTCAGGTTGGTGAATTTTCCTGGAGCAAGCACCAAGACACAGGAGTGGTAGCAATAGGCAATGGCATACCTGTTGTTGGGGAGGGGTTGTTGGAGGGATATTCTTGGATCGATCACTCACTATTTCTTTCCATTCTCACAGGTAATTTTCCCTACAGACGTCTGTGAGGCAAAATGGGTAATTAGGCAATAAGCTTAATGCCCATACATACAGGACTTTGGGGAACCTAAGTGGGTTGAGCAAATTCCTTTTCTTTGGGTAGGGGCCGGTTGTGACATGTCCCTGTCACCACTCCAGTCTGCACCAGGTTCTCATGCTCACCCTGCAGGGACAGGAACACCCAGGAGCAGAGGGAAAACCTCTTTTCTGCAGGAAAACCTCTTTCTTGGTAGATCTAATGCACAGGTCTTCTGAGGTACTGAGCTACTCAGGTATCCAAATGCAGATATGAAACTGTCTATTCCTGGTGTCTTGACAAAAGAGTGACCGGAGACAAACATCATGTGCAACAGTCTAAATGAGTTTGAGGTTAAGCTCAAACTATGCACTGCAATAGGTATTTGTTTATTTTCTTTTCAGACTGCTTTCACAAGCACTATCTACTTGGGGTATCAGAGCTTATTCTTCTTCTTCTTTTTTTTTTTTTTTTTCCCAGTTGATATACAAAAACCAAAGCTCTCATTTCTTTGAATGCCATGGTTGACAAATCACCAGTGTCATCAGCCATTGCTGCATGTAATTTTATGAGAAAGAAAATACTATTTTCTAAAATAAACACTTACAAAAGGATTACTTTTTTAAACAGTTCACATTTTTCAGAAGGAATTATGATATTCATAAATTCAAATATAGTTTGTTCTATATTCTGCATAGTATATTCTCCTTTTCTCAGGGCACTTATGCTGCTATTTGCAGTGATACACAGCAGGTGCTAGTGAAGCAGAAATGTTACTCTATTGTGAATTGAAGCAAAATAGCATAAGCAGACTATTATGTTAGATAGTTTTGGTAGGTTTTAGGGTTGCTTTTGTTTTCTGCAGTTCCATTAGTCTAAAGTCTGATTACAAAGAAAATCTATACTCAGTTATCTTCCATGTTTAACTCTGTTAGGCACAGTAAAGTTAATGCATAGAATGTATTTATCTGAGCATCCTTATCATTTTGTTACAGATATTGACAGTGAAAAAGTATATATATATAAATAATAAAGTCAGCTGATGGTAAAGTAACCCTGTTAGTACACATTTTAAACATTAAAAAAAGAAAGAAAAAGAAGAGCAACAACCATGAAGTTTTAGTTCCTGCATTCCTTGCAAATACAAAGCTCTTGCTGTTTTCACTGGGTGTTTCAAATGTGTGAGGAATGTGCCATTGGATCCTTAAAATCAAAATCATATTCATGTATGTGAATGCCATTTTAAAACAAGAAAACACACTCCATCAATGACAAGCAGTTAGAGGCACAGTCAACCTAAGGACACACAGTTTTTCCAGTGGAGGTGTTGGTTTTTAATGGGTAAACTATATTGTTCAATTACATCATTATATATGAGTGGCAAAGCAGATTCAGGTGTTTCTTTTTCAAAACAAATATAGCTTTGCATTTTATACCTTAGTCTGTTCATGTGCTTGATTAAATGTGTTTATTAATCTCTCCACTTATCTTCCTTACAAATGCTTTGGGTTCTGATTCATAGTGGAAAGTGGCTTGGTGAGCACCTCCATCAGCTCCCTCAGCACCCTTGGATGGATCCCATCTGGTCCCATAGACCTGTGTGTGTCCAAGTGGCGTAGAAAGTCTCTAACCATTCCCCCTTGGATTACGGGGGCTTCATTCTGCTCCCTATCCTTTTCTTCCAACTCAGAAAGGCCTAGACTGCCAGATTTGGCAAGTAATATTTTGGTGCCTTCATACTACATTCATAACTGGAGGTTTTGAAGAATCAATTTCGAGAGGTGCTGAACAGCTACTGTCCCTGCTGATATTAATTTATTAAAGAAAGTCTTTTTGTATTCAATCAAATATGAGGTTTTATTTCCCTTTCCTCAAGTGCAGCTCAGGAGAGTGCCCACCTTCTAATTATGACTTGAACAAGCAGTGAATTATCCCTGCCTAACAACCTTGATTGTCCTTGACTTTTAGCATGAATGCTACTCTTGCTGTTTCAGTCTGCTAAAACCAAGTTCAACAACTGAATGTAACAAGATTAGGACTGTATAATAAATAATATGCAGTGGTTTTATGACACAAAGCATTATTGCAAGCATAATTTCCACCAAGACATGGAATTTTATATTGGAAATGAACGTACAGTAAGTTCTTTGTGCAAATTGGGACCTGTGTGCATTCCTTATAAAATGCCAGCAACTAAAATGAAAAGGCAACATGTATAGCAGCTTGATTTTTTTTTTTTCCTAGGAAGCTGGATTAAAAAGAGTAGAATGTATTTGGCAGAGAAAATCTAACCAGCTTCAGAAGAGTGTGTGATCTAATTGCTAATAGATGATTTGTGATGGTTTTCTTGGCATTCCACAAAATACATAAATGGCTTCCAGTGTAGGTTAAGGGGGAAAATGGAAATTAATGTGTATTATTAATACAGCAGTATCTGAAAAGCTACAGATTATTTTACAAATGGATGAACCTCAAAACTGTTCTGCTATTACTGAAACTAAAGTTCCATATTCTCCAGGCCGAAGCTTTGACTCCTTAAGGATCACAGGATTTGACTCTAGAAGGAGATCGTATGAAGGGTCTGGAGCTTATGAGGAACATCTGAGGGAACTGGGGCTGTTTAGCCTGGAGAAAAGGAGGCTGAGGGGAGACCTTATCGCTGTCTACAGCTGCCTGACAGGAGGTTGTAGCATGGAGGGTGTTGGTCTCTTCTCCCAAGTAACAAGTGACAGGACAAGAGGAAATGGCCTCAAGTTGCACGAGGGGAGGTTTAGATTGGATATTAGGAAAAAAATTCTTCACATAAAGGGTTGTCAGGCATTGGAACAGGCTGCCCAGGGCAGTGATGGAGTCACCATCCCGGGAGGTGTTTAAAAGACATGTAGATGAGGTTCTTGGGGACATGGTTTGTAGGTGGACTTGGCAGTGTTAGGTTAATGGTTGAACTCGATGATCTTAAAGGTATTTTCCAACCAAAACAATTGTATGATTCTATTATTCAATTTGCTATTATGTGGAATAAAAAATGTATACAGCTACCAGAGGGAAAGCACTATTTAAATGCATTGAATCAAGTAAACTTTGAAGTCAATATGGTCTTCAAGAAAGCACTGATGTTAATTCAGTGAAAAGTTTCCATCAGAAAGGTGTGCTGCAAAATTCATATTTTTAAACCTTTGTCCAATAGATGTTCTCTCTAAGTTTTTCTGGCCTTGTAACATGCAGTGCTAAATTCACCAGTAGGAAAAACCTACCACCTAGTGTAACAAAAGTGGGAGGGAAAGTATCTGGGGTGGTTGAAGAAGAGAAGACGGTTGGGCACAGTTGGTTTTCAGTGTCCTATTGCCACTGTCGGAGGCTGAGAATAAGGTCATGTTGGCCATTGGTCTGAACAGCATGAGATTTCTCCTAATCCTATGGAATATTTCAGATGTGAGTTGTACCTAGCAAGAAGGCTTAACATATTTAGGGATTCTGTCAAGGATGAATGTGCCAAGTTTAATGTGCTATTTATGGTACAAAGACAATTTGTTATTTCAGGTTTTGTATGGAGCAATCTGTGCCTCTAAAACCATGCAGACTTTGCATGAACAAGAATGCTGCATCTGAGATATGGCAGATTAGTCTGCTGGGCCACCATCAATTTAAAATAGAGATTTGTTTTAACTATTTCAGTCAGCTGAATGGATTGTTTTATCACTCTTCTACCAGAAGTCCATGATCTCAGAAAATCCCAGGAGTCTGGGAAAGAGCAACCGCAAAAGATCCTTTAGCCCTACGTGCAGCAATTGCAAAGGAAACTGGAACTTTTTTCACAAGTCCCTGTTCCTCAACTAGACCCTGCAACTCTGTGGCAAAGTCATAATTAACTCACAGTCCCTAGGTGTTATCTTGGACTTAAGCCACAGCTTTTGGAAAGAACTGACTTGTCCAATAAAAATTAGCAGAATTGAAAAACTTTCTCCTAAGGAATAATTCAGAGCCATTAGATGATTATTTCAGTGATCCAGATGGGTTAGTTCTCTCACAAAGCTTGAGCTTATTATTTGAACAGAAGTCACAGAGTCAGAGAAGTCTTGAAATCTCCTACGCATTCTAAAATGAGCCCTCACTGTATCTTGTAGCAAAACAACCAGCCTCACACTTTCTGAGGCCCCAACATCTTCTCAAGTTAACGTATCATCTGACTTGGAAGACACTTACAAGTGGCAGCCAATAAACAACAGCAGTTTTAGTCTTGTTTCCACCTTCCCTTTATTCGACATGATCATGGAGAAGACAGCAGCATTTAAGTTCCATCTCTAATGAATGACCTTCTGCTGCTCATGGTCACCTGTGAGCAGCAGGGACCTTTCCTGCAAGCTCAGTACCACATTTCAACCTCTTCACATATTTTGTTCTGATGGCAGTGCAGAAATAAGTGAAGTCCCACTGCAGTGGGTGCAATGAAAACCCAAAAAATCAGGGAGGCACAGATTTCTGGGGCAGCAGCGCTATTATTGTTCACTAACAGCACTTGAGACAACACACAGTACTGGGACAGAAGCACCTTATACTTACCTGCAATATAGATTCCTTTGTCATTTGTTTGTAGCCTGTCTTAATTTTATCATTGTAGATATCCCAATATCTTAAATAAGTTAATTGATAGCAGCAACTGAAATTTTCCTTAGAGATTTTTATTGTTTGATCTGGGCATGGGGAAAAAACACACAACAGGAGGGTATTTTGGAAACACTATTATGTGCAAGAGGAGGCTGTTCTTTGTTTTTATAAGTGATATGAATTCCCACTCTTAGATTTATATGGGAGGTATATCCTTTACATTGATATGTGTTGGAGCCTTTTACATACAGCTGTAGCCATACCTGTAAACAAAGTACATTTCCAAACTGTACAATTGTTCTTTCCGTATCTATAATCTCAAAGAAATGTATCAGGTTTATATATTTAATATATACAATATATATTCTATATTTCCAAAATCTTTCCTGCTAAATTGAGTACAATACTACACTGTAAAAGTAATTGTTAGGGAACAGTAGTAGAAGAATTGAACATTTCTAAATAAGCATTAAAATTAATCAGTAACAGAGGTTAATATCAGAGCACTTACACTCAGCTAAGCCAACATAATGAAATGTTCCTATTCTTGTATCTAGACCAACCATGAATAATAGGTTTTAACCAGTCCTCACCACTTTTAGCTAGTGCTTAAAATTTTAGCCTGTTTTTTTCTGTAGTAAATAGCTATCAAATACTTCTTTGTGATGTTTCGCTTTGGTTGTATTTATTAATTGTTTAGACAATCGCAATTGTAAATTGAATGCTTCACTGATTCTCTAATTAGGAAGTCTGAATTTGAAATAATTTATTAGGTCTTAATTTATGTGCTGTGAAATCTGTTAGATCATTTGCTAGTCAGTATGTTGTCTAGAATAAAGGCATTTCTACAAAGGGAATTTAGGGTGAGGGTCACCAGCATAATCAGAAACATACTCAGTCTAGCCTCCAGCTAAAGATTATATGCTTTTAAGTGTATTTCTGTTTTGCAAAATGGCCTTTTGAAGACTCAGCCATTTCAACAAAATTCTTTTTTTTCTATATAAAAAGAGAAAGAGCAATTATTTTGCACTGCTGTTTGACTTCCCACCACCACCACCCTTTCTCCTAGATATAGATGACCCAGCTGATCAAGTGTGAGAAGTACATAGCTCTCTGCACTGACTCGTCTCAACCTCTAGAATAAAATCTTCAAAGTTAGGAGCAAAATTTGGCATTAAGACTAAGCAGGGATTTGATTAAAGATTTGGATTTACCCACACAATAAATTGAGCCAAATAAACCCTTGTCTCATACAAAGGCACACTTATGTTTTCCACAATGTAGGGAAGGAAGTGACACTGGTTGTCTTTCAATTGTAATTTATCGTATTCATCCATATGCTTATTACAATACAGAGGATTTGTCAGGATGTCCATTATAAAAACAAAAATGGGGCTTTTTTGTTGCTAAGCTCAGCTGTTACAAATGATATTTGACTGAAGTCTCAAAGCTTGTCTGCATGTACATGCCACTCTGAAATTGAAAACTTATACTCTGAATGTCTTTAGCAGTGTACACATAGGGAGCTTTAGGGAAAAAGGTGGGGGTTCTGAGTATATTGCTTTAGGCAGGATTTATCTGAGCAAATAAATAAGTCTATATATGGACAAAGACACATGTAGAAGTCTATATTGTAGACTTATGTAGAAGTCCACATGTAGATGTCAGTATTTCAATTAATCACATGGCCTACATAGCCAAAAAAGAAAAGAGGTGTGATTCATTTTAACCCGAAGATATCAACTATAGAGTGAGATAAATCATGCTATAGGCACACATCAGGTACATGTAAGAAGGGAATTAAAGATGCCCAAGTTGTAGTCATCTAAAGCAAGGTGAGATGATAAATTTCACTCCCATCAGTATGATAGACTGGAATGACCTGAAGCTTAATGCTCCTAAGGTATTTCTTTTATCCTAGTAACAATCTCTTTAGGATTTTTCTTTCCATTGTTAATGACTTCTCTTTTAATAGTAAACAAATTTATTTTCTATTAATCTTATCTACAAATATGCTGTATTTGGACAAGGATGGAACTTACCACACTTGGATCTATGACCATGGTCTTGAAATGTGTGTATTCAGCTTCACTATCTCCAGTATAAATAATAAACTTAAAATACAGAACAAGGGAAAGACAAGAGTCTGAGCCTTTCACTCTTTCTCTTTTTTTTCTTTCCAAAAGTAGCTCTTCACATACTTACACTCATGGCATACTCAGCCTTCCTTTACTCTGTAGCACATATTCAGAGGAAACTCCTAATAGACACCAACTATCCAGGGATGTCAGTGCCTCAATAAGAAGAAGTGAAGAATAGATGGGTGTTTGTCAAGTTTTTTCCCTAAGCATGGAGATAAAAACAACTGTAGTGGAATATTAGGAAAAGGAAGAAGTGTGCATAATAGAAACACAGTAGGGCAAAAAGCAGAGTGAAAGATAATTTATAAACCTGTAAAGAATAATTTTAAATGGGAAATGTAAGGAATATTTTAAAACATTTAATTGAATTTTATTTGTGTAGTAATTTAAAATTTCCATTGAATGCAATTCAGCTCTTGGTTACATTGATAGGTTCTACTGAAACCAGTGAGATAATAATGAAGAGTATAACTTCACTCAACTAAATGAGATGGTTTTTGGTTTTGTGCAATCTGCAAGCAGTTAACTCTTTTACTATAGGAGCTCTAATGTTAATTCCTGAAAAGATATCTGAGGAGGCAAGCACAGGAGAGACATTAATAAGTACAAAGACAACCGTTCTTTACATCTTCAGAGTCCAAAAATTTACTTTATCAGAATAGCAAAAGCAGCAGAAAATATATGGATTGCTGGTAACTTGTCAGAAGTGTCCTTTTGGACCCTGTGAATCACAGGCAAATTTCATTCCACAATTTTACAAGTCATTCCTTAAAGAATCATGACTTATTCTTCTTTTGCCATCACATCTCCTTTAATCTTACTTTCTTTAAGAACATCTAAGCAAAGCTACCTATGCAATACTCAAAGCTGAAGCAACAGAATGGATTACCTCAGGGACAACAAAATGCTTATCAGAAGACAAAAATCGTTATTTCTTCTTTTACATGCTTGCATTTATTCTCTACTTGACTTGCTGCTTTCTACCCTGCTACTATGTTACCTGGATTCCCAGGAGTTTTCCACCTCTCAGCCAATAATCCTTATGGAGGAGGAGGAAGAGGGAGTGTTACATGTCTGTGAGAACCTTTGCAGTTTGTTGCCACTGAGTGAATTGGAACAATTTAGCTTTGAGGAAGTGATTTATACACATGCATCCATCACACATAACCTGCTCTGCTCTGTTAACTCTCTGTTTGATCTCTGGAGGATTGAGTAGATTAGGGAGGGTCTTCACACAGAGGTTTCATTAACAGCCAATCGGTTAACCTGGCATGACTCCTGTTTGTGCATTTGGATACTTTAAAGCTGGAAGAAAAAGGGGAAAAAAAATTGTTAATTGGTATCATTATTTCCCAGTTCAAGAAACACTAATCATGCTGTGAGAGAGATTTTTCTTCCCATTTCCTTGATTTTTTTTTTTTCTTTAACCAGTGTAGAAAACAGAACTGAGGGTTACAATTTAAGCCATTCAAAAAAGCTGATCACAGTATGTGAATTCTGGCAGCACGAAGTACATCAGTAATCAAAGGGCACATTAAATATCCAACCATAAGCCATGAAAACTTGGATATTACAATCCAGCTTAATGAGGTAGGGAACGCAAGTGGTTGCACTTTTAAAATATACCATATTAATGTGTCTGTGCCTATTATAATCTGTTCATCTTTTTGGAGGGGGAGGAGGAAATCTGATCAAATCAAATGGTTGATAGTATTATAAAATGAAGTTAAAGAACAAAGTCAGTATCATATAACAATATAACTATTATTGTTATCCATGGGAAATTTTGAGGTATTAGCAGCATATGGTTTTGGAATAGAATAACCAGAGTTCCAGCAGTGACTCCCCATGTGAGCACAGCGCACCATGTCTCTGTGGTTTACAGAACAGGGATATATTATAAATGAAAGGATTAAATTTAGTATTTCATTATATCCTTAGAAACCAAATGGCTGGTTGCAAACCAGTGAAGTGTTCACAATAGTTTTACAGTTTATAAACCGATGAAAGCACACAAGACCTGCTAATTTCTTATTGGACTCAAGAACTTGGAATAAAAAGAACAAGTATCAGTAATTTGGGGCACATACATTGAAAACCTTGACAGAGGAACTGTGTGGGCTTATTAGTTGTGACTATAACAACAAGATGTAAAAATTTTGCAATAGTTTTAAATATTTGTGTCAATAACAAAACACAAGGCTCCGATGCTGCCTTCTATACAAGTTGTCACAACCTTCGAGTGTTTAGATATTTATCTGTTATTAATGAATACCAATAGTCCACTGTATCTCAAACACTGTCCATACCATACTCTCTCAACCCCCCACCTCCCAGATGTCCAGAAAAACAGATGTGCTCTGTAACATGCCCTGATATTTAAATTATAGGAGACTATTTAGTACAAACTTTTGAAAATTTACTCTCTTTCATGTTAAGGTTACAGTTCAAGCCTCACTGGCATTTGCAAATGTGGTGATAACACACGAGAGAGAGACTGCTGGAGGAAAAGACTAGATTTAAGGCTTCATGGATAAAAAGCAGCAACCTTAAGTATATGCAGGATTTTATTGGTAGTCAGATGCTTTTCCTGCTGGATTGTTTCCTGCATTTCCTTTACCTTTCATTACCTTTCTCTTTTAAGCCTTTGCAAGAAACGTACAACAGTCCTACCATCAGTTTCCCAAAATGAGCACTCTCTTTTCCAAGGATATGAGCACAACTACTGCCTTATACGTTCAAACTACAGGTCCTCTTCATCCAATAGAAACCAGAACATTCTCTACCCATCACAATGTTTTTGTTGTTGTTAACAATTGCATCCCTGGATATATGTTTATTATCCATATACAAATATCATATATAGTCTTTATTATACATTTAGTTTTCCTCTGTTTTCTGTGGTGATGAATTCCACAACACACAGCAACAGCTAGAATGCACTTCTGCTATCAACACTGCTAACACACTGCCACAGTTCCTTTGATTTTTATCTGCCTTACAGATTTTCTGTTGTCTTATAGTAACATCAAAACTGTGTACCTGGGGCTGACTGCTCCAGACCAGCACACCACCTGTGACAAGAGGCTTTATCGTTTGGCAGGACACAGAAAGACAGGATGTAAGGTAATTTCATTTCCAGTGAGAATAATATTATTCCTATGTTAGAAGACAAGGCTGTGGTCGATGATTTCTATATTTATTTTATATGCATTTTATAGATTTGTGTGAGACTGAAAGGCATGCAAGGACAGGGAGTTTAAAATCTTAAAAAGTGCTTTTTAACTGTTTTGTACAAATAGCGTATTTCCCCTCATAGCATCTTTCCCTGGTTATGTTGTTCATTTCTCTATGCTTTTTAATGTGGTTTGACTTCACAAAAAGCACTGTATAAACAGTATGTGTCTGTTTGTTTCGTGTACTGAAATTGAGCTTTCCATTAAGATTAAAATTAACAGAAGCTATGTGTGTATCAGGTCTTTGGAGATTTTATTGCCAGAATAAGGACTGCTTCCTCAGACCTCTCCTGGCTGTAGCAGGCTTTGGATCTAGCCCCTTAGAATGTACACTGTTATGAAATAATGGGGCTTATTTTCATTATGAAGTTACGAAAGTCAGATGCTCTGTGGTGTTTATTTCTGGTAAAATCTGAACCTTTTCTTAGCTTGTTTTAACCTGACATTTTAAAGTGGTTTGTACAAGAATCATTATTGGAGGTTGAGTGATAGGATGCATTGGCTTCTTAGGTTTACCTTTAGCTTTGGAAAAAAAAAAATAACATCAATTTCATATAAAAGATTATATAAGATTTTGGTTTTGTTGTTTTTCAAATGGACACCCACCTTCACCCACAGCCAACTCACACTGCGTTGAAACAGGGGTTGATGCAGAGATGGAAACAATCAAGCGAAGCAGCCAACGCCGCAGCCCATATCAAAGCATTCCTTTTCCAGACCATCAGCCACAGCGCAGGAAGCCTTCCCTGATTTCACCACTACTGAGCGACAGCTTGATGGTGTTTATGCATCGCAGGACCCCACCGGCGAGGAGACCTGCAGCTCTGCAGCACCAGAAGTGACGTTTAAGAGAAACGGGTACAATTGACAATGGAGCTGTTCATGGCACTAAGGCTGCAAGCCCATCAAGCATCCCCTCTATCATGTTTATTGCACATTATTCAGCTGTAAAGAGGCTTTTATATCCTGGAGCATTTAGCTGAAATATTTGCTTTTCTGACATTTTTCTTATTCAGCAAATGAACATCAGGTTCAACAGACATCAGTGGGTCTAAAAGTTCACGGGTTACATTTATCTTAAAACTATGCTGCAAGGCTTATGCAACACTTCAGCGCAGGCTGTCAAACGTGTTTGTCCTCCCCGTTACGCTAACTAAAACTGTTGTGTCACTGGGCACAACAGCTCTATTAGGAGTCCCTTATACTTTGACTACATGTTTTATGATGCTGAAACCATCCAGAGACTTAAGTCTTGTTTTTGGCCTCCAGGTGACCCTGTAACACCATAAATGTGTTTACCTCAAAACTTCATCCTCCTTCGCTCTTGTCCTCTGACACTGCAGCTCTAGTGCTAAGCCTGGGATGTTACAGCGATTTCCATGGCAAATGAATGCCAAACAAAGGAGCGGGGTTTTGCTTGATCCTGCAAGGAAGCGAGATTGGGAATCAGAAAAACTTTATCAGAAGATGAAGAAAAGATCTCTGACAGGAAAAAAAAAAAGACACATCAATAACTGCAGTGAAAAGGCAGAAGTGTTTCCCAAATGTTTCCAAAATACATTAATGAAAAATCCCTCCCAGCACATTCAGTTGATGATGATGATAAGATACTTTCAATTTTAATAGTAGCTCAGAAAGATATTAAAAATCGGTTGCTAAAAACAGGCATTGATGTGCTTAAATAACTTATATTTAAAGGTTTCAGAGACAGCTTGCGAAGGAACTCTCTGGGCCAATAATGTTGATTATCAATACATTGTGGAACAGTAGAGACATTGCAGAGACATGAAAGACAGCTATTTTTGTGTCAATATTTTAAAAGGGCAAATAGGATGACCCAGGTAATTATAGGCCTGTCACAGTGACATTGATCCTAAGCAAAATAGCTGGCTGATACAGGACTTGATTAATAAATTAAAGGAGGGCAATATAATTACTGCCAATCAACATGGATTTGCATCAAGCTAAACTTGTATTTTTTATGATGAAATTACAAGTTTAGTTAAATAGAGAATAGTGAAGAATTCATATATTTAGACCTCTTTACAACATTGATTTAGTACTCACTGATCTATTTATTTATTTATTAGCTAAGAAACTATGGTGACACAAATACAGCATAGCACAACCCCAGGTTCCAGTGTAAGTTGGGGAATGACCTATTAGAGAGCAGTGTAGGGGAAAGGGACCTGGGGGTCCTGGTGGACAGCAGGATGACCACGAGCCAGCACTGTGCCCTTGTGGCCAAGAAGGCCAATGGCATCCTGGGGTGTATTAGAAGGGGCGTGGTTAGTAGGTCGAGAGAAGTTTTCCTGCCCCTCTACTCTGCCCTGGTGAGACCACATCTGGAATATTGTGTCCAGTTCTGGGCCCCTCAGTTCAAGAAGGACAGGGAACTGCTGGAGAGAGTCCAGCGCAGGGCAACAAAGATGATGAAGGGAGTGGAGCATCTCCCTTATGAGGAAAGGCTGAGGGAGCTGGGTCTCTTTAGCTTGGAGAAGAGGAGACTGAAGGGTGACCTCTTTAATGTTTACGGATATATAAAGGGTGAGTGTCACGAGGATGGAGCCAGGCTCTTCTCGGTGACAACCAATGATAGGACAAGGGGTAATGGGTACAAATTGGAACACAAGAGGTCCCACTTGAATTTGAGAAGAAACTTCTCAGTGAGGGTGACAGACACTGGAACAGGCTGCCCAGGAAGGTTGTGAAGTTTCCTACTCTGGAGGCATTCAAGACCTGCCTGGACACATTCCTGTGTAGCCTCATCTAGGTGTTCATGCTCTGGTGGGGGGATTGGACTAGATGATCTTTCGAGGTCCCTTCAAATCCCTGACATTCTGTGATTCTGTGATATCACGAAAACTATCTGACTGACAGGTCTCCAGACATAACTGCAAGTGGATGTGCATCATTGAAAATGTAGGGGGTTTTGTTTAGATCCCCACAAGTTATTTGTATCAAAAACCTGAAAAAAAAAACCTCTATAAATATATACTCATATTCACATACGTATATGAATCCATCAGGGGTAGTAATTAATGAAGAGAACAGCAAAGTGGTACAAGCCACCCTATAACCTGACCATGAGCAAGCACTTTCATCCTAAATACTGCCACAGGTAAAGCAGTAACTCTGAGAATGATCACTAGTTCTAGACTGCAACCTCAAACAGCCTCTGAAAGAAAAAAGAAAGAGAAAGAGAGTTTTCAGTATGATTCTCTACTCAAAAGGCCAAATACAATTGCTGGGTACAGAAAGATTATGTTAAAATAGAAAGGGAGGTTGCATTAACTCTGTGCTTTGAAATTGTGCTGCTGAATTTGGAGCACTGCTTAGCACCAGTACCCAGAAGTAAAGAACCATCCTGGGGAATGAAGAGTTTGAACAGAAGACAAGAGGATGATTTGAGGATTAGAAAACTTTCTTATTCTTGTGGTACTTGAGAGCTCGGTTAAATAATTTATGGCAAAGAAAGCAAAGAAATGACCATACTATATTCTTTAGGTACTTATTTAAGGAACAAAATTGAATAATAGAGGGCTTTTCAGTCCAGATGAAGATTTAATAGGTTCCTATTTCTATGAGCTTAAGTTGGAAAAGTTAGACCAGCAACAAGCTAAAACTGAAAAAAATAACTGAAAAACTATCTTTGAGTAACCAGCTCTTTACAGAGTCGTTCTTTTTCTTGCTGGGCCCTCCCTCAGATCAGTGATTCTTGAAGTCTATTTTGAATAGTTGTGCAGGGAGGCGAACACATTTTCACACAGAAATAGCCTAAAGCTGATTAGGTGGTCTAGTCCTTCAGGACATAGGAGATGAGGATTTTGAGCCTTCTGTGCAGAAGGAAGGATGTGCCCTTCACTCCCCTGTCCCTTGGCTTTTGCTCAGACCACTCACAGCTATGGGGCAAAAGCTCTCCCTGGTGACGATGCCACTTTCTGAAGAGAAATCAAAGCTTGCCACTACAACTGATGTGGAACATCCTTCTATAAAAATATCCCATCTGCTGTTTTTAAGAGCATTTGCAGGTAATTTTGATGGAGAAAGAAGAAATATTTAGTTTGTGGCTCTTGAATATGCACCCAACAGCCTTTAGCTTCTCCAGTGTGCTATTGATCTACTTTTTGTTACTCTCTAAAGGAAGACTTCAGGCTCCTGGAAACCTTGCAATTCAGTATGGAAATTATTTACAGAACTGCGGTAACCTTGGACTTAGTCATCATCTGAAAAATATTTTTCAGGGTATCAGGGATATAAATTAAAAAGTAAAGTGAACTCCATTGACTCTTCTAGATCTAGGCCAGAATGCTTATGCTCTATCACAGGTGCAATTCTTTGCAAACAATTCAGGAGTGTACTTGGAAGCAAAGAAATTCAATTAAAAAAATATATATATATATATTTTGGACACTGTCTTCTCTGATAGACATAAGATTAAAAAAGAAAACTATATAATAAAATAAATGCATATCAATACAATGATCTATAACCTTGCCCTATAAATACAATTTTGTCCGACAGGCAGTTTCCTGTAAACTTCAAAATGCAAATTTTAAATCTGTATTTCCACTTTTCTCTATCAAAAAAAGTAAACTTCACAAATGGAACTTACATATAGTTATTTCTAGGCAAACGCAAGATTAGACAAAGGAGTTTACCCAGTAGCGCTCAACAGTGGTCTTGAAAATCCTGAAGAATATAATATAGATCAGAATTTCCTATTGGAGCTTTAGATTTCTTTGCTTTTACATTTTAGTCAGATCCTTAACTTTATTTAAATGTTTATTTATTGCATCCATAAAATATTTAAGTTTTAATATATGCAGCATCATTTCATTATTCAACACCGTGAGAAGCATAAAAGCATAGGAAAATAATAGCTTCCTTGATATACAAGTGTATTCATATGTATGAATTGAATTTTTTTGTATTCTATGAACTCACATTTCATGGAGAGACCAAATTTATATATAGGGAAAATCCCTCATCCAGTTTCAGCTTCATAGGATCTTAACACAGAAACATGAGGTATGTGTGGTCCTAGTATCACCTTTGCAAACTAAATTTCAAGATGGAGATCATTAGTGAGTATCACTTGCAGAAGTGATTTTTTTTAATGTTAGAATTTAATTTTTAAACCAGAGAGTTTGTTTTTTTTTTTTTTTGCTGTGCTATTTCAGAAAGCTGCAGTGCATGTTACAGAATAAATATTTTCAAATAGTTGTTTAGGAACACAGCAAGCAATTTAAATAAAGAATAACCACATTTGGTCATCAGCATATTAGTATCTTCTAGACTTCTGTGACTTAAACCTTCTGCAAAAAAATGCACTGATAAAGACACAAGCATCTAAAATTGATCGTCATTAGCATCATTAAAAAAAATCCCCTGTGTCTGTAGAAAAACAATACAAACAAGAAGTATTACACAGCCCTTTTGGGGTACCTCTATAGTCCAAATGCCACCCATGTACAAAGAACAGTAGCATGAAAAGACATCTTAAAAAGTGATCAGACAGACTGTGTCTTACCATTTGAAAACACTTTTTGAAGAGTTATTCCTGTATTTCTCTCCAATGCTTATGTAGAACAGCAAGTGGACTGGTGTTGCTTTACTGTTCTCTCTCAGCATGTCAGCAAGAGAGGAGTTCTGTTCAGCTGCAGTTCCTTAACAAAGGAACGATTTTGTTCAAATAAAATGACAGCAAGGTGATGCTGAGGTGAACTGTCCAAAGGCAATTTTCGAACTTCGCCATTTTGAAAACTTTTGCAAATATATATGGCTAAAATTAAAAGTCAAATCCAGTACAACAGCAGAAAGTGGTGCCTAAATAAGAGTGCTGGTGGCTGTAATTCTTCATGAGGGTCCCTCTCGCAGGCAGGCTGCAATGTCATTCCCAGCTAACTCAAGCATGTAATCTATCTGGGAGTCTTAGTGGCAATACAAACAGGCTACATCTGCCCACTCTTCTTTAAGGACATATCAACATGCACTTAGTTAAGAAAAACTGGCATTCCTTCAATTTCGTCTCACCTGCTTGGGAGACTTTTGATATGGTGCGAAACACAATCGATCTGGTTTGGACCCATCCAGGCTGATGTCTTGCACCAAATGCATCAGTCTGGACAAAACATCACTTGCTCATTCTGCCCTCAGCTGCTCCTTTTGAACCAAAGACCATAGGAGAGTGTAGAAAACAGTAAGTGTCAGAGACAATATTTACTAGAATGGTAATACCACTCTTGAGAACATGAGTCAAAGCAATCAGGTTCCAAATGCAGATGCCCGCAGCATCTTGTTTTGCTCTCTGTTTTGGCACTTGACCTGTAACGAGCTTCAGTTCAGGGCTAAAGCATCTTATGAATCAAAGTTGTTCCTGAAAATTTTATTCGGAATTTGACCTTGAAAATATTATTTTGCTCAGTACTCACACATGCACTTCTTTCATGACAAAGAGGAAAACAACAGGGAAAAGAAAAGTTTTTCTACCAACACCATAGTCATCCATTAAAGAAAAAATGACATAAGGCCTCAAAAAAATTCAAGTGTGAAGACATTTCAAAATAACACTCATGTGTTTACTCTCAAACTTACGCAGTTAGGAACACAATTTTTTTTTTTTTTGAGAAAAAAAAAAAAGACAGTAAATCAACCTTTCAACCTTTTTCTAGACCTTTACAACATATGAACTATGCAAATCTGACCTTTGCTTTAAGAGAAAGCATAAAACAAAATACAGCCCATGGGCCAGTTCTTGGCTGTGTGGGAGACCACTGCTTAGCACAGGAGTGAATTCAGTGACTCTTCCAAACACAGTGCAACCTCCGTTGGCTGCAACCACACACACAGCCAGCCAGCTAACCTGCAATTTAGGTATTCCCATAAGTTCTTGTCTGTTTGCACAAGTAGTGTTATCACCTATAATTGACTACAGGACTTCAATTACGCTGGTAAATTTAGCAATAATTACACATCTTTGCCACCATTCAGGAATTACCTCTCAAGGCATGAAATCTGTTTATACTCACTTTTAACAAACTCAGAGTTCAGCATGTTTGCTCAGCTATGCAGGTTCATTTGGCAGGAACAATCTCATGCGTTACATGAAGCGCTCCATTAAAAAGTATCTTGATCCACTCCTTGGTTTCTCACAGAAACCAGTGTAGCTAAAGGACGGTTTGTTTGGCACAGAAACAAAAACATCTCTCTCCTGCTGGCACAGAACTTACACACACACCAAAAATTCCATTGGCATAGGAAATGAGTTTTGTGGTAGATAGAGCTGCTGCTCAGAGAAGTCTAGCAGCATCTTAAATTCATTCCTTTCTTCATTAGGCTCACTACTTATTGACCTCAACCTTCCTGCTTGTTCATTTAAAAGAATGTTTTGGAGCTTAAGAGCTCACATAATTCCCTCCTTGCAGAGGCAGAGAAGAAAACAAGCCATTCTTGACAGGAATCAGAAGGCATCACTTTGCTTCAGAAAAACACTCACCTACCACAGTGGTAATGCATGAACTTCAGAAGAACAAAGCAAACTGTACTATGTGATTCACCAGTTTTTCTGCTCCATCAAATCCAGAATGATTTACAGTACTTTGCTGCTGCTCTTAATTTTGCCCCTTTATTGGGTCTCACATGAGTAAATTTCCTCAGAGCAGCACTGTCCTGCTGTACCCCCACCGCACTGCTCTTTGGGCATCTTCTCTTCCCCCTTGAGCACATCCCCTACACCACAGGAAAGGAGGAGAAACAACACAGCACCTGGCACATGCAGATGAATGAACGGAGAGGAAATACAACATAATAGACAAATGGAAGGTGGAAATAGGGTAAATTCGTAGGGTAACATTGGCTGAAAAGGGAGCAATCACATATACCACACACGCTGTGTAAACAGCACCCAAGGTGAAAATGGTTTCACATCATTGCTTTAGAGTAAGCCCCAGCTGGGCTACCTGTGCCCACTGCTGTGTCTTATCTCCCCCTTCATCCATCTTTTTCTTAAGAGAACTGATTAATTTGTTAAAACTAAAGCAAATTCCTGATATTTGTTCCATAAAATGATATATGAATAATCATATAGCAGTTGTGGTTGGAAGGGACCTTCAAAGGTCATCTAGTCCAACCCCCCTGCCACGAGCAGGGACACCTTCAACTAGATCATACGGTGTGAACTGTAGGGCTGCCATATGCAGGGGCAGGAGTTGGACTATATGATCCTTGTGGGCCACTTCCAACTCAGGATATTCTATGATCAGGTTGCTCAGAGCCCTTTCCAGCCTGGCCTTGAATGCCTCCAGGGATGGGGCATCCACCATCTCTCTGCGCAACCTGTTCCTGTGTTTCACCACCCTCATTATAAAATATTTCTGCCTCATGTCCAGCCTGAACCTCCCCTCTTTGAGTTTAAAACCATCGCCCCTTGTCTTGTCGTAAGAGGCCCTGCTAAAAAGTCTGTCCCCTTCTTTCTTATAGGCCACTTTTAAGTACTGAAAGGCCACAATATGGTCTCCCTGGAACCTTCTCCAGGCTGAACAACTCCAACTCTCTCAGCCTGTCCTCACAGCAGAGCTGTTTCAGCCCTCTGATCATTTCTGTGGCTCCTCTGGCCCCTTTCCAACAGGTCCATGTCTGTGCTGCACTGAGGGCTCCAGAGCTGGACACAGGACTCCAGGTGGGGTCTCACCAGAGCAGAGGGACAGAATCACCTCCCTGACCTGCTGGCCACGCTGCTTTTGATGCAGCCCAAGGTACGATTGGCCTTCTGGGCTGCAAGTGCACATTGCTGGCTCATGTCCAAACTTTCATCCCCCGGTACCACCAAATCCTTCTCCGCAGGGCTGCTCTCAATCCCTTCATCCCTCAGCCTGTACTGAGGCCAGGGGTTGCCTGGTATGTAATATCTTTTACTACAAAAACTTTGCAGAATAAAACCTTTTAAAGCCTGTCTGGCAAACCTGAGTGCTTGCTGCTGATATAACAAAAAAATATCTCACTAAGTTCAGTAAAGCGCACATGTAACACTGGAAATTGTTTCTCCTTGCAGCAGCACCTTTGGAAACTAACTCATTGTTCTTAAAAACTTTCTTTCTCCACATCAAACACTTGTCTGGAGTGCTGTGGCTTCTCTCTTAGGAAACATAACCATCTCTGAAAAGACCTAATTTCTCTGTGAAGGTTAATTAGTTTAATACAGGAAATAGCCTAGTGGAGTTGGGGATTTCTTCTTCAAATAAATGACTTAGAGACTTCAGTTTGGTAAATATTGCCTGGGAAGTGTGGCTTTTGGATGTAATGCTTCGCACCAAGAGCATCACTATATTAAAGAAGAGATAATAACATCCTCCAAGTTCTACCTGAGTTGGCAATCTGTTAAGCTTCCTATTAAACACTTAGAAAAACTGGACTGGCGTCATTTGTGGGGAGGAATTGCTTCTTGCTCGCTTTTGTAATACACTGTTTTGTTCATTACACACTTAATCTGAACCAGAACATGGCTGAGGTTGGGATTTCTGAATGAGCTGCAGGACTGACGTCTTCCTGAGATAAAGATGTGTAGTAAGGGGATTTTTCATCATGGCATATCAAACCACACTATTTTAATTCGCTCTAGACAATAGCAGTGTCCAAGAGAGTAAAGAGAATTTATTTTTGTTGCATATCAATTTGCATTTTCAAGATCATCACATACATTTCAGATTGTAAGACACTGATCTCTGACGCTCAGCCCTAAAACCACAGCCTATTTGGGCATCACAAACTTCATTATCCCAAATCATGTCACTTATGGAAACGCTTATATAGGAGATTTTGTTTGAACTAAAAATTCAGGTCTCAGGGTTTGATTTGTGTTCCTTCTTTAATTTTAGGGTGCTTACATTTCTTCCCTGTCTTATCCCAACACATTCTCCCCCACCCCTGGTTGATTTTCACAACCCGTAAACTGCAAACCACCATGCGTACAATTCTGTTGATATAGCAGTAAAAGTTACCTCCCTTTTAATGAGTTGGGTAACAGGAGAGGCAACTGGATACACACATGGTCTGACAATTAGAAAAGGTCACTTTATTGCATGTCTTCTCAGAAAAAAAAAAAAGACTACTTTAAAGAGGGTATTGTATAGGCTTGATGAAAACATTTAATATACAAACCCATTTTTCTGATTGTTTCGGTAGCCTGCACAGTGTTTATTTGGACAGTTTCCCAGGGATTTCCTGCTTTATGAAGGAAAACGCATCCTGGAGCAGAGCGCTTACATAACTTACCTACGCGATTAAATGAGGTAAGTAAAATACCTAGAGGATGCTTCTGATACCATAGGAATGATATTGAAAAAAGACTAGTTTAATAGGGAAAGACTTACAACAAACTTCTTCCTTCTTTAGGTACAATGACTATTTTTAAGTCATCAGGAAAATTTCTTTGTACATACACACCAGAGCAGTTAATGCTTAGTAAGAAACTACAGAAAAATTAGGTGTATTTACCATGTACTAAGAATGTTTTAGAAACTCGAACTAAATGAAGGCACTGGTGTAAAAGCACCAGCTGGCAAAAATGGCTGTTGGCAAAACTTCTACCCAGAGCTTGGGCTGCTAAAAGAAAACTTCAGATGACTTAAGATAATTTAACAAGTTTCTTTACTAAATTTAAATTATCTTCTCATTGGTTTAGGACATTAGAAATACCACCAAAGATCAGTGCTGCCAGGTGAACAGACATTCTTTTTCTAAAACTTATTTTTAACCATTTCAGCCAAAGCCTGCTTAAGTTCTTGTTATGAGGGAGCAAAGAGCAATTTAAGTTTCTTGGTTGGTTGGGTTTTTTTTCCAAAAGGTTAAAATTCAATTAATAGAACACCCACAAACCTATTATTGAATTTGGTACAGGGCTGCTTAAAGTGTAATTGCATACTACAGCATGCAGACAAATTCTTTATTTCCTATTTTGAAGCACTTAATTTTAAAATATAATTATTGTTGAGAAAAACTAAATGTCATAGCAAAATTTCGCAGAAATTACAATAGAAAATGTTGCTCAAAACCTAAATAACAGATAGCCATATGTAATACTGATAAAATGCCAGATGGTTACAAATGCCAACCAGAGCAATTTGGATATCATTGCTATTGCTTTTTGTTACCCCTCATGTTATACTTCATAACTCATACAATAATTTGAACTAATTCTAACACAATCAAAGCTGTAGCTAAAAGGATGCTGGTTCTCAGCAGGATGGCTTTAACTAATACTGCCCAAATCATTTATTTGTTGTGAATGGCAACAACCAGCAGCAAATAAAATCAAGTGCCCATTGGGCAATTCTGCATCATTTCAGTGCTTTTCCTGAGTCAGGAGACAGCAAACAAAGTGGGGCTGCAGCAGCAACAGTTTATGAAATATGAGTTTTATGACATTTCCATACCCGTTGGAATTTTTGAATTGAACTTAAATATCACAGTATCACAGTATGTTTGGGATTGGAAGGGACCTCAAAAGATCATCTAGTCCAATCCCCCTGCTGGAGCAGGAACACCTAAGTGAGGTCACACAGGAACATGTCCAGGCGGGTTTTGAATGTCTCCAGAGAAGGAGACTCCACAACCTCCCTGGGCAGCCTGTTCTAGTGCTCTGTCACCCTTACTGAGAAGAAGTTTTTCTCAAATTTATGTGGAACCTCTTGTGTTCCAGCTTGTTCCCATTACCCCTTGTCCTATCATTGTTTGCCACCAAGAAGAGCCTGGCTCCATCCTCATGGCACTCACCCTTTATATATTTATAAACATTAATGAGGACCCCCTTAGTCTCCTCTTCTTCAAACTAAAGAGACCCAGCTCCCTCAGCCTTTCTTCATAAGGGAGGTGCTCCACTCCCTTAATCATTTTCGTTGCTCTACGCTGGACCCTCTCCAGCAGTTCTCTGTCCTTCTTGAACTGAGGGGCCCAGAACTGGACACAATATTCCAGATGTGGTCTCACCAGGGCAGAGTAGAGGGGAAGGAGGACCTCTCTCGATCTACTAGCCACCCCCCTTCTAATACAACCCAGGAGGCCACTGGCCTTCCTGGCCACAAGGGCACAGTGCTGGCTCATGGTCATCCTGTTGTCCACCAGGACCCCCAGGTCCCTTTCCCCTACACTGCTCTCTAATATGTAACTTCCCAACCTATACTGGAACCTGGGGTTGTTCCTGCCCAGATGCAGGACTCTACACTTTCCCTTGTTAAATTTCATTAGGTTATTCCCTGCCCAACTCTCCAGCCTGTCCAGGTCCCGCTGGATGGCAGCACAGCCTTCTGGTGTGTCAGCCACTCCTCCCAGCTTAGTGTCATCAGCAAACTTGCTGATAGTACACTCTATTCCCTCGTCCAAATCGTTAGTGAATATATTGAATAATATTGGCCCCAGTACTGACCCCTGAGGCACTCCACTAGATACTGGCCTCCAACTAGACTCCGCACCATTGACTACCGCTCTCTGGCTTCTCTCCTTAAGCCAGTTTGCAAACCACCTCACTAGTCTATTGTCTAGACCACACCTCCTCAATTTAGCTGTGAGGATGCTGTGGGAGACTGTGTCAAAGGCTTTACTGAAGTCAAGGTAGACCACATCCACCGCTCTGCCATCATCCATCCACCTTGTTACATTCTCATAAAAGGCTATGAGGTTGGTCAAGCATGACCTACCCTTGGTGAAGCCATGCTGACTGCCCCTAATAACCCTCTTATCCTTGATATGCCTTGAGATGGCACCAAGGATAAGCTGTTCCATTACTTTCCCAGGGACAGAAGTGAGGCTGACCGGTCTATAATTACCCGGGTCCTCCTTCTTGCCCTTTTTGAAGGCTGGAGTGACAAGTTCAAGTGATAGTTCAAGTTGCCTAGACATAAACTCTTGATGCTGTTTAGAGGCTTCAGGCTACCTGAATTTTCTGTACAGCATTGGCAGATACAACATCACACCTACAGAAGGGAAACCTGTGTCTTCTTGAAGTGGCAACGCATCCTGTCACCCACAATGTTATTAGCTCAATGTTAACTAGAATCATCTGAATTTCAGAAATCTGTTCTCCATCTTTCATTTAGCTGTTTGCTCTTTTAATTTTTCTGCCAAATATTAGATCAAGCAAATCCCTTCAGGACAAGAGGAATATTCTGCTATATGCCTTAAGCACTCCAGTAGCAGCGGAGCTCAGCAGACACAGGATAAGCTTCATGAACATACATACCTTTTATGCTCTCCAATAATAACAATCATTATGAAAGACCATGTCCTTCATGTGCTGAGTATCATTAAACAACCTTTAATATCTCATTGCTGCAAAGAAATTATGAAAGTTCTTGCCGGTCTGGCTGACACTCGGCAGATTACTACATCACTTTACCTCAGTTTCTCCATCTGTGGATACGGACACATTTGTCACAAACCAGAACTATAGACAAAAAGCACTGTGAGATGGAAAGTGGCTTTTGAAAACATTTTAAGAAGTGATTAAGAGCTCGTTCATCATTCACAGAATGTGTTAATAACTGCGACTAGTAGCAACTTTGCAAAGTAGCAACTTGCTTCCAACCAACTTGTCAAAGAGGTATTATTGTTAGGAGGATTCTTTACACAAGCCATAGGTTTTCCTCTCCCTCACCACTTGCATATCTTAGTCTATTGGCAAGTGTTGGTGTAACCGCAATTATAAAGGGTTTAAGTGTCTCCAGCTTTTACACTTTTCCCTATCTACAAGCAGAGGTGCAATGCAGAAGGGTACGTGCTGCTTGGTAAAGTTCACCCTTTGAACCAACCCCTCCATTTTTCTCCTTTCTTACATTTATCTAATCTGCTTGAGATGCACTTATTCTGCTAACCAGCTGAAGCAGGAGCCCAGCTGATTGCGTTACAGAGATATTCACATAAGTGACCACAGGCCAATTACCTCTTCAAATAGACCAGGCGCATTTATTTGTATGTGTGATTCCATAAACATGAGAAGACTGGAGTATAGGTTTGTGTTGCCAGCAGCAATTTTATCTGCTTTCACAGTAGCAAAACAGAACCATACTTAAAGCATAAGAGACCAGGGAAATCCTGCCTTCAGAGTACACTAAAAGGGGGCCCCAGCTTGCAGTTTGGACGCTGAGTGGCAAACACCATCTGCATCCTTTTCCCTTCCATAAAAGGAACCTTTATAGGAGCGTAAAGGAAAACAAAAGAAGATTACTACCAGTAGTTAAAAATACTCAAATTAATAGCTAATCATCCAATAAGAATGTGAATTCTCTCAAGACATTGTACTAAAACAAATTAATCAAAAATACAAAGCTACTGAACAAGGGTGCTCCAATAAGCAAGTGATAAATTCAAAAAGGCAAACAAAAATCTCTCCCTACCCCAACTTTACAGCTATTATTCAAATGTAACTATATGAAAAAAAAAAAAACAACAAACCCTTCAAGCTAAAATTTTTAATTTTGTTCATGTTTCTCATGTCTTCCACTTTTGGTCAGAAAAGCTGAGGCACAGCAAGCACGCCTATGTGGGATTGGCTTACAGAGTTCTAAAGCCAGTAAATTGAGATAAATACTGCTGGGGGCACTTAGAAAAGCCCCATTTTTTCTGCTGTTTTCAGTCAGCCAGCCCTAGAAATCAACACTGAGAAGAAAAATAAACAGTTTTGACATGTACAGTAGCAAGAATTAGCGTTGTATCCAGACAAGGAACAAGCCATTTAAAACAGAAGTTAGTGGATTAACCATCCTAACAGCTTAAACTGCGTGTTTATTCAAGCTGTGACAAGAAGTCAGCCAGGGAAGCAAGAGCCCTTCATTATGAGTTTGTGCTCCACACACACAGTTCTAACAGCTTTAAGTTCTTTTTTTGTTTAAGGAGTTTGTTTGTTTCTAAGCAGAAAAGAATCGGGAGAATATAATTGACCCGGTTGGAAGCAGGAGGTTGGTAGAGGAACAGCCTCTCGAGCCCTACGTGAAACACCAGCACCATCAAGAGGCAACCAGGGGTTAGTCACCTAGCGCAAAAATCACATTTAGAACATCCACCTCCCACAATGACATACATGTATTATGCATATTCCGAACAGCCTACAAGTGTATACACACGTATGTATAAGCACACAGATTAGGTACTTAATTTCAAGGATAATTGTTTTTTAATATCACTTGGAATATTCCCAATGACGAGATATACAACATCACCCAATCCTAAGAAATTCTGTTCTTACACATTTGTTGTCTTTACCTTCCAATGCAAAAACATCTTAATAATTTGAGTATGGGTGTGAGAGCAAGTCAGTGCTCGGTTCATGAAAGACAGTTAAAGCTTTTAACTGCAATCATGCCTATCTAGCTATTATGGCTTATCACTTCACATTACTAGGTGTAAAGGCATGTGGATTCTGAAATAAAAATAAGACAGTGAACATCCAATGACTTAATGACAGGGACAACTGCTTGAACTTAATTTGGTATAATTCCATTTACTTTTTTTTAATAAACTTTCCTGCTTTCTGGAAAAATTCGATGTTTTCCAGAAAGTTCATGTTTAGAGTACCTTAAGACAGCAATAACTTAAAAGTAATATAAAAACCCCAGATCACATCCCTCAAAACAATTTCAAGTAGTTTATGTGCCATCTCACCTAAATACTTTTCCTAGAGATCATTAGGGCACCAGGGATTTTCGGTTGTTCAGCACAAGATACAGTTCAGTTCTTGACATGTCAGCCAACCCTTAAAGGTTCCCAACCAGAAACTCTTTCCCCTTGTACCTCCCTCATGCTGCAATGTTTGAAGGCACATCGGCACAGTCCTCCTGAAAACAAGTATACATCAGACCATTTTAGTAATTTCAGCTCCTACATTAAGGAAATACAAATTTTAAGTAAGTATTGGCGTGTCTAATGTTATACACCTAAAGCGACTTCCATTTTGAGGAATGAAAAGAAGTCATGCTCAACAGCCATAATTTGTAATCATTCACTGAAGTGTGGATCCCCACCAGCTAATCTCAAAAGATATCAGCACTTTGAACATGTAGCAGATTTAGAATAAACATTACACTCTAACAAAAAGATCAATGCTGGTAATATTTTGATTCCACGTACCTAACATTTCCCCCCAATTTAAAAGCGATCCCCAATTAAATATATAACATGCGCACTTTAAACTAGATGGAACTGTTTTAACTCTCAGCTTCAATATGCGAACATGCATGACCTGTTTTCTCCTCTATCTACTATTATTTTATGCACTGCAATAAATTAATTTGGATTGATTTAAGGCCAACAGATTTCACTACTCTTGTCCAGCAAGAGAAGACCAATACAACAAATGGCAGAACGTTCTCTTACCAAGTTCTAATGACAAGCACTGTGTGCCTTTCCCTTCCCCTCTCAAAGTATATAAAAGGTATTAAAGAAAGGATTCCAGTGACTAGTTGATGATAACACCATAGTCATAGTAAATTTAATACTTCTATTTGTTTAATTTGATGAGAAATCTATATATTTTATTATAATAGTTAGGACTCTCTCTGCCCCCTCCAGGCAACACACACAAAAAAAGCAGCACAACCGAAATTTAATCTAATTTTCATGGCTTACTACAAAGGGGACTAAATCCAACTGTTTTGTGACTAGAAGTTTTCATGAGGAAGGCAAAAAGTTATTTTCATTCTGCATTGTCAGGCATCTCCAATGACCTTTAATAGTTAGATGACAATTTGCGGGCAAAGTCACTGAAGTTTTTAAATATCATTAGAGAAGTCAGTAGAGAAAAAAGGAAGCTAAAAACCCAAACTGAATCAGACCACAGTAACTTCATCTGAACAAATTCAACCTTCCTGAAAACAGCACAAAAGGCATTAAGTACTTCAACTTACACTGCTGCATGAAAAAGCTTCAACACAAGTGTGTTAATTCCCTCTGAACTTGGAGTATTGTAGAATTATTCTAGAAATTTAAGACACATGAACTTTGAGAAGCCAAGTAGTATAGAGCCAAAATGCAGTTATCAGCCCAGATTGAAGGTTTTATGACAACCAATAGCTTCAAATACATACTTCAGGAAGTGGTTTTTTTTTCTTCAATATCTTCAATATCAACAGCTGTGCAAATGTGGATGCATCTTTAAAATGCCCAGTATGAAAAATTACAGTACACAGCTAGTTAAGTAAATTTTACATGTATTCTGCATAAAATTAAACTCTCCTTCTTCCAGATTTGCTTAACTATACTTGTATTTTCAACAATGCAAAGAGTGATCCTGCAAATTAATCCTCAAGGCAAAATAAGAGAAAAATAAAAAACTCAACCATTTCATCTTTTGACCTTTTTATTTATTAAGACAACAGCTAACACAGAGTTAACAATGCTGAACACACTGTTCATCATGCAAGAAGTATATTTAATCTTAATTCTTTTCTAACTACTGCTACTCAGAGATGGTATGGGATTTTTGTATTTGCAAGGCAGAGCATTTATTAACTCAAGCTTGTCTCAAGTGTGGCACAATCAGAATGTTCTGAACAGCTGGTTAGGAAGATAGCCAAGATGTAAGAAAGACGTCTGAGCCTCCTTTTCAAGGGCAGCCAACTCTTGTACTGTAGGTGCCAGAATATCCACATGGCCTTTATACAGTCCACCTGCCAAAACAGACCCAATTTAAATGATGTGTTCAAGGCCATTTTTCAGCAGAACTGATAATGCTCAGTGACAGTCATCCAGAAAGTTAAAGGAACTTTGTTAACTTGTTAAAAAAAAAAAAAGAACAAAACAGAAACACAGGCATACACACACTTTGGCCACTTGCAACCCATAGGCTGCATGTAACAAATGCAGAAGACAGCAAAGAACTAGCAAAGAACTATCATTCTGTAGTTACACAGCAGACAACCAGGAAACTGAGCATTGCACAGCGAGGTAATTCAAGAGTAGTGCATTACTTACCACCCAGAGCTCTTTTCTGCCCATATGTAACTTTACCATCAAAATCATCTACTGGTACTTTTATATCTGGTTCAACTTGGGCAATAGTGCAGTTTAAGTGTTCTTCAATCTCCCCCAGCAACTAAAAAAAAAAAGCCTTGAGGTACTCTTAGAACCTAAGACTTGCGAACAATCCCATTCAAGTAGTTTCAACAGGAACTATACACAGAAAACAACTTCGTCACAGACACCAAAGACTAAAACATTTTTTGCTCAAATGGACTACACAAGTTTATTTCCAACAATGTTTTTACATTACCTAGAAACATTTAACATACTACCCTGATTATGTGAGTGTATTTTATAATGAAGAGCTCCCAGTCCACGCTTATTTTACCACGGATATTTAATTTACCTTTCTTTAATGTAGAAAGCAGTGAAGCACTGTGAACTTAACAAGTACTCATAGTTGGCACTTAAGCAACACACTATTTCCAAGTTAGAGGAATAACCATTTTAAGTTACTTATGAGTTTTGTAAGAAACCATTTAAACAAAAATGCATAAACTAACAACTTGTAACTCTTAACAGCATTTCATCAGGATGACTTTCAAGAAGCTGAAAGTAAGACTCCCATAGAATTGGCTAAGAATATTAAAATAAGCTTTTATAATTAAAGAAATAACTTATTTTTTCCATGACTTGCAAAGTTTGATTCCATTTGAAGAAGAAATGAGAAAACGTTATAAAGACACCAAAATTAGCTTTGTACTTCAGCAACACAGCTAGAACATGAACTACATCCCACAGTCTTTTAGGAAATTAGAACATTCTGGTTAAGCAAAACATTTACCTGCATCTCATTGTACCATATGGTACAACCTCCTTCTTCCTTCAGTCTAGTATTATAACATCCTTTTCCACGACTACTGCATACATGATACCAAACCTAGAAATAAAGGAAAACAACTTCTAAACTTTGTGAGGTGGTTTAGTATCTTCATTTTGATTAATTACAGCATGAAAAAGAATTCAGATATTTATTTAAATTCCTTTTCAATTAAGCAAGAAAGAACAAGCAGTTTTCCAATGCAGGATAGTAAAGTCAGACATCAGCTGCAGACAGAACCTCAGTAAATAACATCTGTTCAGTTTTGCTTTGGAGTCTAATTACCTTTTCCTTCTCTTTTGCCACAAGAGAGATTGCCAAACCCATCCTGAAAAATTAGGGGAGAAGGGAGAGAGAAAAATGTACTTCAATAACCGTTGCCAACTTATGAAACAATAACAAAATATCAAGAAAACATGGTGACTACTCTGAGTATGCACATACCTCTCAGCTCTGCCGACTCTCCCAATTCGATGAACGTAGTTCTGTTTTTCATCAGGGAGTGTGACATTGATAACTGTATAAGATACAATCCATAGAGAACACAAGATTTTTTTTTAAATATATAAGCTAAGGTCACAGACCAGACACCTAAAATAAATATGAGTTTGATTGCTGCAATCCTTCTCCTTGGCCCATATACACACTTTATGTTCTACTACAGCAGTAACAGGTATTATTAGCCACAATACCTACACTTAAGGCTTCCACTATAAAACTGCTTCCTCCATGATTACATTTTGACAAAAGCGGAAAAACAAATGAAGAATCCCCAGCAATGTAAAACATCATGATGTATTTCAGAAGGTATGGTGAACAATCAAAGTTGCAGTTCAAGCCTTTAACATCTACGACTTTTTAAAATGAAGCTGTAAGTCATATACCTGTTTTAAATAGTTGTCAGGACTGCAGATATAGTGAAACTGTATGCAATTCAATAGCTTAGTTTAAAAATTAAGCCTTACCATATGGAACACCATGAATATCAATTCCTCTAGCAGCAACATCTGTGCAGATCAAGAAACGGACATCGCCTCTCTACAAAAACAAAGTTGTAAACAAGTGTTGCGCTAAACACACCAAACAAAATCCCAGGCAATGAGACAGTAGTCTTTCGCATTTACATCACCTGGAAGCGCCTCTGTACATTTAGCAACACTTCAAATAAAGCCTTTCCACAGTGGAATGGTGCTTTTTGAGCATGAACTCATTGGTCAATTTATATCCCTATTTCCTTCCTCAACAGCATAAAGCAAATATAAACTGATGAATGGCTTAATCAAAAGCAAACTGTGTAATATTTAAATATCTTTTTTTTTTTTAATATTCAGAAACCAAAGACTTTAAAATACAATGTAATCTGTCACTGAGCTTAAATTTAGGTTTAATTTATAAATAAGCCCACCTATCCTGTCAATGAAAACTCAAAGGTCATATTGACAGTATATATTTCCACCTACAGAAATCGTGCCTCACAGAATTTTAGGAAGTGAGTCATAGAGCATTCAAACACAGTTTAATTTAAACGAAGAACTAGCAACACAAATTAACATGATTTCAGATATCAGGAAGTAAGGGAAAAGCCTTCAAGAATGTGCTGCATCACCTTAAATCTTTCCAGGTTTTGCTTTCTTTCTTGAGGTTTTCTGTCACCATGCAGACAGACACATGAGAACTGATGTCCTTTCCTGTCAGGGCCTGAAAGAGTTGCTATGCATTAATAACATTCACATATAATTTATGACACAACACCATAAAGAACCAGAAAAAAATTACATTTTATGGGCAAAAGTAATCTCAAGGGAATGTCACAATTTATTAACAATTAACATAAACTTGCTAGTGATAGAGGTACTGGGGAAAACGACAAAATTAAACACCTTTCCTTCCTCCTCCCCAGAGCTGTGTGCAGGCACATTTCTTCACTCCTTCCTAAACATCTCTGTTTTTTCTACATGTGTGTCTTCACTTTTCTCCTCACACGTCCCCTTTCAGTGTCCTCCTGTGTTCTCTCTCACATTTCTCCTTCCATGTCTCCTCATGTGTGCACGTTCGTACACATTTCTTCCTTTGTCTCCTGTCCCCAGCAACTACCACTTTTTCTTATACACATTTCAGCAGAGACACCACAGGCTCCTCTCATTGGTTTAAGTTTTGGTGCACAATGGGTTATTTCCAGCCATTTCAATGCTGTCTGGAACAGGTACAGGGCATTTCATTATCCCTTCCCACAAAGGGCACCCCTGCAACTCCTTCCTACCATAACCCCGACTTTTATGCCTAGTCAGTGTGTCAAAAAACTTAAGCAAAATTTTATTTGTGTGGTGTCCAAACACAGTGACCTCTGTCATACAATTTTGGCTTTGAAATAAACAGAAAAGCGAGCAGAATATGGTTTTTCAGAAAAATATTACCTCCGCCCTGTTGGATGAAGTACTGCTCCATATTATCACAATCTATTTTAGTCCTGCAGAAAATAATGGCTTGGTCCATCTTATGTTCTTTGATTGCCCGAACGGTGTACTCTCCTTTTAGAATTTTAATAGCTTCAGACCACATTTCTAAGTAAAAGTAAAGACATTATTTCACTCAAATTGTTTAACAATATGAAGAGACTTTGAACAGCATACATTTCAAGTTTTCCTCTAGCCTTTTAGTAGACAGTTAGACTTTCATTTGCAGAGCAAGTGAGTTACACCTTCAGTTTCCTCCTCACCATGCACCCCTGCTCCAAGGTAATAGAATACAGAAAGAACAAAACTACTCAAGAGTTTCAGGTTACTCATACACACCAAACACATTGTTTATATACCTATAAAATACATATTCAAATCTTTTTCTCTCTCCCATAATTACAGAAACACATTTCTCTTCACAATTTCAAAGATGTAGAAAGAAAATTTTGGAGGAACATGACTCAAGGCCGATGTCTACTATAATTTAACTTTACTTCATAACATTTACAGGCTATTACTTAACTAGTGTTGCCAATTACCTGGAGTGTTAGCACCAGGTCGTGTATTGTCTTTTGCATGTACTTCATCAGTCTAGAAAAAACAAACAAACAAATAAATCCTCCAAGTCATTATTAGTCCATACTTCAGAAAGGAAATACTTCACTCTATTAACTTAAAACTAGCAAGAAATTGAAAGCTTAAAAGTAATCTTAGCATTCTGTTCTCCCATCAAACTAACTAATCTACCTTTAGCTAAAGTCTTGAGTATAAGCACAAAACCTGTTCATAAGAAAAGACAACAAAATAATTTATGTAGACACTGGATAGAAATCAACTGTAAACAAAGTGATGAATAGAAAAGCCAACCAACCAAAATACCCCAAACAAACAAACACTAAACTGAAAACAATGCATTATAAACACAGCTAAATCATACAACAGTTGTTTATTATTTTTCCTATGCTAGGCTGAATCAGATATGAACCTAAAACCCAAGAGAAATAAATTAATGCTAAGGCTTAATGAGGAGGCTTCAACAGACCAAACAAAAGGATGTTCCAGAAATAAAGAGGGATTAAAAATAATATATTGATTGCAACTGTGCAAGAGGTACTGTGAATTAGTTACAGTCCCAGATAATTCAGAATTTGAAAGTTAACAACTTCAACAACAACCACCACCATCTTACGTGAATAGGTGTCAGGTTAATGTAGCATTTAAACTTGGGTCTCAAATGCAGTTGAAGTTTTAACTGCTCATCTCACAGAGGTTAGAGACAAAACCACTTCAGAGAATGATCTACGTTGGAAGGTTTACTTCTTCCCAAACAATCAGAAAAGACACGTACTAACTACAGTTAGGCCGCAGACCATTAGCTGTGAAAAAGCAGCACAGTGCCACTGCTCTCTACTACAAATGAGAATGTTGCTCTGTCAAGACCTCCCTCAATCATGTTTGTAAGACTGAGCCGTTCAGAAGCGGTGTTACAACATCACCAATATCACGATGCTAACTACCACAGGGAAAAAAAAAAAAAAAACAAAACATAAATTCACATACACTAAGCTGTTTCAATAGTTGGCAAAGATCCTACAACATTAAACCCCAATTCTGAAGGTTAAAGAAGTAAAAGCGGACAAATAATCTGAATTTTCTCCTGCAGACCACTTACTCTGATATGATTCTTGCCAAGTCTTTCCCAGAGTTTGTCAGTTTTTGGATTTACAGGCACAACTACATGGTGTACAGTTTCAGGGACAGAATCTTCTCCTTTCAAATCAACCCAGGTGGGAAAATGCATGATCTTTTCAGACAGTTTTTTCACATCAAAAGAATGTAGTGTTGCAGAACACACAATCACCTGAAAAAAGCCATATGGATACCATTGAAGATCAGATTCTCCCACCAAAAACTGTCAGCACAGAACTAGAACAATGTTATGTAGTTTAACAGCATAATGTAGCACAACAGAAGGACACCCTGACTGGCTTTCCTCAGCACAGGAATCACCCAGATGACAAGAGTCAAAACACAAAATAAATAACTATTGTCTTACATAATAAAAAAACACATTTAAGAGAAAGAAAGCAGCATTATTGAGAGCTGATGAATCAAGAGTATTAGAGCATGAGAAATTATAACATATGTAGTCACTTATTTTTCAGCTATGTTTGTATCTAAATAACTCAAATACTGCTGAATACTGGGCTTCAGGATACAGGATCCTATAAAATACATATACACAGGCAATCACTGAACTCAATGAAAGTATTAGTTTTGGACAAGAGGTATAACAAACTCTACTTCAAATAAGCATGCTCTACACCGTGTAATAGTCAACAACTGAAAGCAGTGCAAATCACACACACAAATCCCAAACCCAAAACCACAAACAAATTTTATACCTGAAGTCTCTTTCCATCTGAAGTTATCTGAGGAATTTGACTGTGGATCCTGTTTATGAAATCTGAATAACCTTGGAGGAGAAGGCCATCCTACATGGGAATAAAAGAAATAAAGCTGCAATTCTTATTTCTCATTTCTCAGTCTAAACACACACGAGTTAAATAAGCAACACACTTGTAATCTCAGAAGTTCTCTTTTTTAATTAGCTGGACAGATCAATGCCTGGCTGGGATACTATTACTAAGGAGTTAAAAGAATAAGTAAAAACTTGGAGTATTTACAAGTACAGCTGCTGTGCTTCACAAGAAGTCGAACATCTGTCTCAGCAGCTTCTCCTAAATAATAGCCCAAGGCATTTCATCTTCGTGAATATTCAGTTGTACTATAACAGATCAGAGAGTTGGGCACTCATTTCACAGCATATTGACTACAACATTCATTAGCTTCAAGACCTGCTGAGAAATCAAAAATGCTTCTCTTGCCTTTGTTTTTTCAGGCTCCCTGTACAGCGACAGGGAGAGACTTCACTACCTTGTGAATACAGCCTGATTTCTCTAGCAGAAGAAATTCAAACAGCTTTACCAGAACAGCTAAGAGGGGAAAAAAAACCCATAGGTTACTATAGCTACAAACAAAAAGAAAATTAATCTGGAATAGCCTATAGGTAGCTAATTGTTCCACTGAAGTACCAAATGCTATAGAACAACAATGCTTCACTGACTCTTTTAGGAAATGTCATATTGTGTTTAAGAACAGAACTTAAGCATCACTTAGTTCTCTACATACAGCTTCATCCAGAACCAGGAATCTAACTTGAGATAAATTAAGCTTTCCCGTTGAGACCAGGTCATCTAGTCTTCCAGGAGTTCCAACGACGATATCCACCTATGAAATACATAAGGGTATGAACTGGTCCCATAACTAACTAGAGGCATTATCATCCTTATATGAATTTAAGACTGAGACAATTATCAGTATGACACCCTATTTCCTATTAATTATAACTTCATAGAAACCTACAGTAATTTGCATTAGAGGGTTCTTCTGAGGTCATCTGGTTTCCACTCCCACCATCATATGCAAATCAAGGACAATTTCCAAGTTGCTTTAGGCAGCTGCCCGAAAAAAATTTCAGTATCTTCAAAGAGAAAGATCCCACAACCTCCCTGGGCAACCTGCATTTCAGTTCTATGACCATTTTATCAGCAGAACCTGCTTTAGGTAGGAAGCCTTCCCTTATTTTGGGAAGTGTTGTGATGCTGTTCCCTTCTCCTCGCCCCTGCCTTCCAGTCTGTGAAACTTTGTTATCTGAAGCCAAACAGATTCATTTTCAAATGCGGATAAAATGGGCTAACAGAATTTGACTAAGCACTATAAGCTTAGTCAATTGACAGTTGTCATGGATGTAAAGCAACAAATGCTAGACCAGGGCAAGATGAGCTTGCTATCAACTGCATAATTTATTTTTATCAAGCTTACAGGAGTTACAAGAAGCACTGTTAGCACCTCTAGCCACAGTGTGTTATTCAGAAGTCAAATTATATGAACAAAAATACAACTTACTCCTTGTTCCAGTATAGAGAGCTGATCTCTTGCAGCAACCCCACCAATAATCAGCAGTTCCCTAAAATTACATCAACATATTTTAACTTTTGCTAGTTTATTATATTCAGAAGATACACTGAACATCTGACTGAAGACTGTTTTATTAGTAGTTATGATTAACAGCTCTGAACAATAACTGTATGAATGAAAGAATAGGAAAAAAAATTATTTTAAAATTAATCCCTTCATATGTAGTGTACCATGTATTATTCAAGTGAAAGTTTTGTTACCGAACTGTATTTGAATTTGATTACTTTATCGAAATTGTACTAAACACATTAACACCTTAACCAATTTAATCTAAAAAAGAATCTGTTCCCTAAAAAAAAAATAAAATCTCAAACATAAGTTAATCAACCTGTGTTCTTGAAAGCCAAAAACACAAATAACAGTAAACTAGGAGAATCTTACACCATAGCTTGCCTCTCCCCACTGCTACTCCCCTGCAATTCCAGTAAAAGCACTCTCATAAATTGATTGCAGTTTAGAATATGGAGACATTTAAGATTCGTAAGCACAGTCAAAAGAGAAAAATCTTTACAGCAAAGCAGGTTGTAGACAATTCACTTTTCAGAATTGCATCCCCATGCTAATCACTGTAACATCTGTCCTGTGAGCACACTAATGTAAACAGAGCAGACCTTGTACATAACTATTTGCTGGAGATGAAAAACAAACAAAATTAGGGTAGGGGGAGGAGGTGGGACAAGAAGATGGTCAGAAAAGCAAGGCAGTAAGCAGAAGATGTGCTTTTCTTGATTAAAAACATTAAGTATCATACACCTTAGATAATCTCCAGGAAAAAAAAATAGATTTGTCATAGCAGAGAGATGCAGTCCATAAATAAAACACATCAAAAAACCCCTAACTGGTCTAACTGTAGCTGAAAAATCAGAAGGTTGGTTGGTAGCAGATATTACTGAGGCTATTCTCAGCAGCACTGCAGATTAGGGTCCACTTAGCTATGAAGTGGAACACTGCTCATCCCTTGCACAGTTATGTCCACAGACAATACCACAAATACACTTTTAACAGATGCACTGCTACCTTAATTTGGGATTATCGACATATTTTTTGAACTGCTTCACATTGTTCAAAGTTTGTTCTGCCAGCTCTCTTGATGGTTCTACAATCAATGCTTTTGGAGCATTTGGAAGGTTCTGTGTTTGAACCACTTGGGCATTTCCTAAATTGGAAAAAAAAAAAAAAATTAGTTCCATTAAGACAAGCTACATTCCTATCCTGAAATTTTTTACTAGAAACAAACTTGGACTGTTTACTAACAATCTAAAACTTCATTATTCTAAATGCTCCATTAAAGGGCAATATTATCACTCATTCAACTATGAATACTTCCATCTTAATATTCAGAGATTACAAGTGAATCTTGGTATATTGGCCATGCAGTATAATTAATTTCTGTGCAGCCCTTAAACACACACACACTTACTTTTAAAATTATATTGTTGAGTAACTTAGCTGAGCTTCTCTCTTTATCTAATGCAATTCTAATTTCAAAATATTAGACTATTTCCAGTTTGGAAATACTTTAAAAAAGCACTAATGTTGCTACCAGTAAAATAATTGTATGACCTTGAGTACAGCAGGAATTAAGCAGTTAAAGTTATTAAAAATGAGAAGTTTAAAAATCTAACCTACCTGAGTGTTGTGATTTCACAACGTTACCATCAGGAGCCTTGCAAAGACCAATATAGCCATCTTTTGGTGGAAACTTGAAATCTTCTTCACCAAAATTAAATTTCAATTCAGCATTCTAGATTTCAACAAAGTTGCATCATAGAGACAGATTTAAGAGACCACATAAAATGAGAAACAATTCCATAATTTATTTCCCTATGAGAAGCCAGCTAGACAAGGAGAAGGTGCTGTTTTCTCCGATCTTACACGCTCCTCTTCCCCAAGTAATTTAAAACCTGCCTGACATTTTGTGCATGATTCCAGCTCTTAAAACTCTTCTTCTACATCAAAACATTCCCACATTTACAGATACATGGAAACTCTTTGGACTTGTACATTTCTCTGACCACCAAAACGTTTTGCTAAAACCTTCACTCAGTAAGAGATCTTCCCAGAGAGACTAACTCCAGAAAGACACAAACTACTACACTACTGTAACACTGAGAATAAACAAATGGGGAATTTTGGCACTTTCAAGTTATTTGCTTATATCCCTTGAATCATAGTGTATCTAAGTTCAAGACAAGCAAGACAGCACTGGTACTAGGAATTACTTATGCATGCTATTCTACCCTTATATTCAAGTTTAAGTATATAAATTTGAACTTAAATATTCAACATTTAACTTGAACAGTACTAGTCAAAGCTAACAGACTGTGGTGACCACTCCAGTAGTGAAATACTGGGAGATCAAAGGAAACAGAGTGTACAAGCACAACCACAGTACCTGTGGGTCACTGTGCAAGTTTTATACGTAAGTATTAGTTATCAAAGCTAGAACAATTTTCATGATTTTACACATCTGTGATACTCCCAAGTTACCTTCAGTACACAAGCTGCAAAAAGTGCCTGGTTCCTTATGTGTGGTGGGATTTCAAATGCAAGGCCAAGGTCCTTCCCTGAAAGCAGCATTAGTTCAGTGAGACTTGGCATGTGTGTGCATCCTTCTCCCTGCCCCTCCCCCAATACAAACATCCCAATAAAATTCCAAAAAAGAAAGTGAGTAAAACTTACCATTTTTGGAAAATTTTATTTGTCCTTTATCTATGTCTAGATAACACCCAATTGTATCATGCATAGTGAATTCCTGTAACAAAAAGAAATTTGTGAAGCTGAGAGATTTAAGTGTTCAGTGAGCTGAGAAAAGTAACGTTCTCTCAACTTTTACAGTTTTACCACTTCTCCCTACTAAATGCTTTTTTGAGAGAAGCAAGTTCAATTTATTCCACTAATACTGCTGTAAATATCATGCATATTTTAATTTGATTAGAAATCTTCAGTGAACTGCCCAATTTATCTTTGCTATTTAAGCATTTATTGCTGCTTTAAATTTACTTTAAAGTCAAACACTTTGACCATGATAAATTTAAGTCATTTACCTGGAAGTACTCTGCATTATGGAAAAGTGCATTAATCATGTATTTATTAGCCAATGTAACCTAAGCTTAGAGCACCAAAGATGATAACAGAAAACTACATTTAGACTATACCAAAAGATTAACTTTTGCAGGAGGTACTACATGCGTGTTATGCATACTTAAGTACTTCATTCGAATATGCTGAAATCGGTTGATTGTAAAGGTATTCAATAAAATCTGTAAATTATAAAGTGCATCTAATTCAACGGCTCAGAATTCACTACTATAAGAAAAAAATCTACAACAGTCATAAAAGTTGCGAGTTATGTGGCACTGAGTGTTCATTAATATCACAAACACATTTGAGTTTCTGCTGTATTATTCTTATTTATATAAATTATGCTTAAACATCTGAACTCTCGACGGGCATACTACACAAAAACCACCAGAGGTATTCCTAGTAGACACTTTCAGAAGTGTACATTAAAGTAACAGTTTCAATGGTAAACACAACTCAACAGCCAGAAGTTGTTTCTTCTCATATTTAAGTGGAACCTCCTGTGTTCTGGTTTGTACCCATTGCTCCTTTTCCTATCATTGGTTCTCACTGAGAAGAGCCTGGCTCCATCCTCATGACACTCACCCTTTAAATATTTATAAACATGAATGAAGTCACCCCTCAGTCTCCTCCAAGCTAAAGAGACCCAGCTCCCTCAGCCTTTCCTCACAAATGAGATGCTCCACTCCATCATCTTTGTGGCTCTGCACTGGACTCTCTCCAGCAGTTCCCTGTCCTTCTTGAACTGAGGGGCCCAGAACTGGACACAATATTCCAGATGCAGTCTCACCAGGGCAGAGTAAAGGGGAAGGATAATCTCTCTCAACCTACTAACAAACTCCCTTCTAATACAACCCAGGATGCCATTGGCCTCCTTGGCCACAAAGGCACAGTGCTGGCTCATGGTCATCCTGCTGTCCACCAGGACCCCCAGGTCCCTTTCCCCTACACTGCTCTCTAAATAGGTCATACCCCAACTTATACTGGAACCTGGGGTTGTTCCTGCCCAGATGTAAGACTCTACACTTTCTCTTGTTATATTTCATTAATTTTTTCCCTGCCCAACTCTCCAGCCTGTCCAGGTCTCTGGATGGCAGCACAGCCTTCTGGTGTGTCAGCCACTCCTTTCAGCCTGGTGTCATCAGCAAACTTGCTGACAGTGCACTCTACTCCCTCATCCAAATCGTTGATGAATATATTTAATAATACAGGCCCCAGTACTGATCCCTGAGGCACTCCACTAGATACAGGCTCCCAACTTGACTCTGCCCCATTGACCACGACTCTCTGGTTTCTTTCCTTCAGCCAGTTCACAGCCCAGCTCAGTACCTGATCATCCAGTCCACACTTCTTCAGTTTAGCAGTGAGGATGGTGTGGGAGAATGTGTCAAATGTTTTACCGAAATCAAGACAGACCACTGCTTTGCTGTCATCTCTCCACCTCGTTATGTCCTCATAAAAGGCTATGAGGTTGGTCAAGCACAACTTCTCCTTGGTGAAGCCGTGCTGACTGCCGCTAATGACTGTCTTATCTTTGATATGCCTTGAGATGGCACCAAGGATAAGTTGTTTCATCAGTTTCCCAGGGATGGAGATGAGGCTGACCCATCTATAATTACCTGGGTCCTCCTTCTTGTCCCTTTTTGAAGACTGGAGTGACATTTATTTACCTGAAGTCCTCACGCACCTCTCCCGTTTCCCACAACTTAGCAAAGATGAAGGAGAGTGGTCCAGCAATGACCTCAGCCAGCTCCCTCAGCACCCACGGGTGCATTCCATCCAGACCCATGGATTTATGGATGTCCAGATTGCTTAGTTGCTCCCTAACCCAGCCTTCATCAACCAAGGCAACCTCTTCCATTGTCCTGACTTCCTCTGGGGCCTCAGAGGTACGGGGCTCCTCAGGACAGCCTCCTCCCATGATCTATAAACTCTCCTCTTCCACTTGAGCTTAGCCAGCAGTTCCCTGTTTAACCACGCAGGTCTCCTGGCTCCCTTCCTTGACTTCCTACATGAGCTTGGTAGAAGCAGTCCCTGAACACTAACCAACTGTCTTGGGCCCCTTTACCTTCAAGCAGCCTTGCCCAAGGGATTTCCCCTAGCAATTTTTTGAAAAGGCCAGAGTTGGCCCTACTAAAGTCCAGGGTTGCAATTCTGCTTGCTATTCTGTTCCTGCCACGCAAGATCCTGAACTCCACCATCTCATGGCCACTGCAGCCAAGGCAGCCCTCAACCTTTACTGCTTCGACCAGACCGTCCTTGTTAGTGAGGATGAGATCCAGCAGTGTACCTCTCCTAGTTGGCTTCTCCACCATTTGCATCAGGAAGTCATCATCAATACACTGGAGGAACCTCCTGGACTGTGGCTGGCTGGCTGAGTAGTCCTTCCAGCAAACATCAGGGAAGTTAAAATCCCCCATCACAACCAGGGCCTGTGATTGTGAGGCTGCTCTCAGCTGTCTGCAGAAGGCCTCATCAAATTACTCATCCTAATCTAGTGGCCTGTAATAGACACCCACAACAGTATCACCCCTGTCAGCCTGCCCCTTAATTCTCACCCACAGACTCTCAACTCTGTCTCCTCATCCGCCTCAGACAGTACTCAATACATTGTAGTTGCTCTCTCACGTAAAGAACAACTCCACCACCTCGCCTGGCTAGACAGAACACTGGAACAGGCTGCCCAGGGAGGCTGTTGAGTCTCCTTCTCTGGAGACATTCAAAACCCGCCTGGACACCTTCCTGTGCAACCTTGTCTAGGTGTTCCTGCTCTGGCAGGGGGATTGGACTAGATGATCTTTCAAGGTGCCTTCCAATCCCTAGCATTCTGTGATTCAATGAAATAAGCATTACTAATTACATCGTTTTAACATTTAAGTATGTGTTTTGATGTACTGGAGAGTTGTGTGATTACTTCTACTTTAATTACCAGTAAACAGGATACGATGCCCTCACTTAGACGATCACCAAGGTATACAGGCTGCCTAGCATTGTTCGAGCTAACGCTGAAACTAAGTCAAGACATAAATCAGAGATGAGTTCACCTCTAAGCTGTAACACACATAAAAGGTTTATCTTCTAAACAAGAGTCAATATATTTGCGGTCTAGCCACAATCACACGTCCCAAGCTGACGATTGCTTTTGTTAAGCCTGTTAACGTGCTCTAAAGTCCAAAAATCCTTCAATACCTCATAGTAATTTTGTCCAGTGACCTCTCCTTAAAAGTTAGCACTATTACAAGACAGTTGATTGTTACAGCACAGAACCACCATGCAAAACTTTTCATAACATTTCCACCAATAACCAATTCAAGCTTACCTCACCATAGCTGTCAAATTGCTTGTTGTGAGATTTCTTACCAGTGCCACCAAAGCCAAAGCCAAACTTATCAGTACCTGAAGACAAGTCAAAACACAGCTTTTTGTCTTTTGGATGACAAGTTACATTTCTTCCTCATTGTATCAGCAACTGAAACCTCTAACAGTACCATGTAAAAAAATAATACACAGTGCTAAATAAAGACTTCTAGCTTTGATATACCCTAAACGAGTATTTTTGTACCAGTACATTTATTGCTTTTCCTCATGTCCAGTCATCTTCATTAAAAATTCAAAATAAAAGGGATAAAGTCCCAAGAGACAAGAATCTTTGCCATCACCTAAGCAGATTTTCTCTTAGAGGAAAAGCAACACTTGTACAACAAGTTTTAAATTCCCTGATATTGCTGTCCTTCCCAAGGGGCCCATTCTCTGCAAGACTACAACAAGATTCCAGCCATTCCATGCAAATACAAAACTGGCTATGGAATTCTTCTTTTGAAGGAAACTCACCCAAATCCAGTGAAGCCTGCATAGTCGACCAACCAACTCTGCACAAGCCTTGGTCATGACAGGAAACTTCATAGTAGTATTTCCCTTTAAAAGACAAATAAAGGATCCAAACTAACACCTAAATTTCAGTTTCACCAGGGTGATTCAGTTTGGTTACCTCCATGACCATGCAAATCTAATTTCCACCCCAACTGAAGAGTGTAACAAAATCCCCTCTTGCATTATTAGTGTGAAAAGGTTGTGTGGGTACCTATATATGTAAAGAAGAAACCAATTATCAGAGAACAGCAGGCAAAAGAGAGAAAAAGTACATGCTGAGAGATTGTGTGTGAGAGGCTCCAAGTGAGCAATAAGCTAGAGAGATCAGTGGTTCTATTGAATCCACAAGAACTGATAAGCTCTGCTGAATCAGTACAGGACCACCAGCATGCACTAGTGCCAACAACTGGTTGTGTAACTTGAACCACATCCAACTGGCTGCTATGTACAGACAGGTTACAGGATTATCTGCACACCTGATGAAATTAGACCATTTGAGGGTCTTTCTGAACATCCATCTAGAACCACTGGGGTATCAGCGTGACTGCTTTCAAGTAGGGAGCTGTGATTGGCCTCTCAATTCTTGCTTCTACCATGCAACCATGAAAATTGTGCATGTATCTGTGTGAAGTGTGCAAGGAAACAACTGGAAATACTGTGTGAGTAGCTATTTCCTCTTAATAACACCTTAATAAAATGTGTTCTAATTAATACTAGCTACGATTCTGTCTGCTCTGATTCAATCCCCTATAAAGGAAAAAGTAATTTACAACACAAGGAGAGTAAAACAAAGGTATCTGTCATTCCAAAGTTTTCAGCTAGCAATAAAGTGAGTAATGGCACACTTGCTCAGATGTTTAATAAGCTTTAAATGCAACCATCTATATTAACAATGGGTGAGAAGCAGGCTTTTCACTTGAAACTTCTAGAAGTCTTTAAAATGCATAATTTTATATTCACCTTTAGTCACGCCTCTAGTTGCTCTGCATCCATGCCATTCTTTTACCTCTCTGCTTTGACAACACAAACCATCCGATCCAATTGCTGAAAATTACAAGACAACTTTAGTTAAAGAAAGCCCTTCTCTAACTGCTTTTAAAAGAAATTTTCATGCATACTTTCTTCTAGTTAATTATTTTTTTCATCAAGCAAACATTTTAGGTAGCATTAGGACTACTCACCAAAAGCCGATCCTCTATCATACGGGTTCATTTGCCATTTATTGAGAACTAGGTTTGGAAGACAGCAACAGAAAAAGCATTAAACCAACATGATAAGCCTGGAAAACTCAAATCAGAAATTCATATTTGCTCTATAGTGTTTGGCTTAATTTTCTGGGGAACCAGCTTTGCTCCAATGCAATTCATACATGGTCAAAACGAAGGCCTGCAACTTGAAGGAGGGGCACAGATGCATTAGCAAAGGTATTCTATGAAATTTTGGATTATTCCATTAAGGAGAGCACAGATTAAGTTACTTAAAAATACAACTGAAAACAATGAAGACATTTTTAAAATAAGCCAAAGTTTCACATAATCAAAATAAAATTCAGCTAGAAAATATCCAGAGCTACAATAAGAGCAATAAATTTGAAAATAAATTTGAAATGTATTTCCTATTTCTGTTCCAAGTTTACATTAAAGAATTTTTCAGGGTATCAGTTAAAATGTCATTACTGAAGAGGTAAGATACATGCACATATAGCATGTAAAATTTGACTTAATTTTTCATATGCCAAATAACATATTGCAGTAAAATCCAGAAGTTCCACAATATATGGATTTTTTATACAATTTGATGCCATTTCAGTTAGGATTACTGACTGTATTTACACAACATTATTTCAAGGAGATTTCTTTTTTTAAGTTGGCTGTAATGTCACCACTTTATTGGTAGTTATAACGAACCTAAAAGATAAGAACTTCTGTAACATCTTCAAAGTGGTGTTTGTGCAGCCACAGTTACTTACCTAAACCTCAATCTATAAATATCACAGACTGGTCCTGGTTACCAGCTTTCAAGTTGTAATTCATTCAAATGGATGTATAATAGGCCCTCAAACACTGTGACGACATTATCAAGGTTACAATCCATTTTATTTCAGTGGATTCTGGCCCTGTGTGTTTCTTGCTCGGTTTAATGTTTACTAGCTCAAATCTGCAGCAACTCAAGATGTTGTTATTCAGCTTCCAAACCTGCCTAGGTGCCAAAAGGAATGCAACAGCTTTATTCAGCACAGCAGGATTGAAAGACACACTCCAGTGCTACCCCAGCCACACAAAAATAAGTCTGACCCTAGAAGAGCTTTCTGCTCAAGCTCCTCTAAGAGGCCCAAACCAACTGTGTGGAGTCACCGCTGATGTCTCATCTACCCCTGCAACTGAAAGACTTCTCAAAACTTTTTTTTAAGATGGACGCTACTGCCTCTCCACATCTTGCAATGCACTAAACCAGTATGGCTTTCAGAAGAACACCGAAGAGCATGGTGTGGATCAGGCAGCCTTGATCATTACAAAGAGACTGAGTTCAAATGCATCCCAGTTCTTTCCATGACTACACTACTAAATTTATATACAGTGTTTTATAAAATCTGGGGTGATGATATTTCATTTACACTATCCCAAAATAAGGAAAAAATACTTATCTAATGGCAAGTTAAGTTAAGTTTACTTTGGGAGGTGATGGAATTGATACTAATTAACAGTATTCCAAGCTTGAGAAGTGTGACATACAAAAACTTACCTGCCCCACCGGTTTTAATAGTTGCTTTCCCTTTCTTGCCTTCCATCTGGTCCTTCAGCGTTTCATAGACGATCTGGATAACTGGAATGCTAAAAGCCTAAAATGGAAAGTTATTTTCATTCCACAATTTATACGGGTATTTCCAGATACAAAGTCAGCCTAGTTTTCAGTTGCAATACTCAGCATCAGAGACACTTTAAAACATGACTGCGCACGTTTATAAAGACTATTAATAGTACTGCTTAAATATATACACAACACACACACGTTCTCTCTGTATATACACGTACACACAAGCACACACACCTCCTCTCACCACTTAAAAACTTTTACTTTCTGCTAATATAAGTTGGATTACTTACACCAGTTTTGCCACTCCCTGTTTCAGCAGCCTGTAGGAAGAAAAATTTAAGAGTTTAATCAGAGTTGCAACTTACACTGTAAGGCCTGTTCTACAGTTCTTATTAAATAACTATAAACTAAGTTTACTTTTACTTCTGCATAATACAGAAAATCTAAGAGAATAATGCCATTGCTTCACACAAATTACATGCAAATACAAACACAGAAAACTTTGACAGTACTTAAAAACAAAAACAAAACCAAAAAACAACAACAAAAAAAAAGCTCCCAGAGTCCCCCAGAAAAACTATCTGTATTTCTGGAGGCGATACAGAAGATAACAGGAAGCATTACTTTGGTTACAGAATCAAAAACACTGACATCTACAAAAGATGTGATGAACAGGCATGCTAATCTGGTATCTTCAAGGGTATTGATATTGAAGCATTTGTTTAGGCAGTATCAGTCATGTTCCATGTCAGGTGTTTATGACAAAAAGGAGAGTAGCCTAGAAAGAATGAATCCCATCTGCAACAACAGTTGGAAGCACACCAGAAAGTCAAAGAGGTTTTTAGCTGAAAAATATACTTTCCTATTGAAGAAAGACAAGAGACCTAGTCTAACTATGGGTCCTTCTGGAAAGAAGGGAACTGACACACAAACAAGAATTCAGACACAAGCTTTCTAGGATTAGGGCTATCCCGCACACATACCATAAGTACATCGCCACCTCCCAGGATCAGTGGGATGGATTCTGCTTGGATATCCGTAGGCAGACTACAGGAAAGAACACATTAACACAAATTGATGATACCAGTAAAAGAAACGATTTTTCTTCATATAGGAACCCACAAAACCCACCGTCATCTGCAAGATGGGAAATAGCAGGTAAACGTTATTCTTCCTGATTTGCAGCTAAGGAAGTGAAAAGAATTCCATTTGCAAGGAGAATGTGGACCAAGAACTGTACCTTGACAGGAAGTGACTAGTGGATTCAGCTGCACTCTGACAACAGGGCTACATCTCACATTGCTATGCTAAACTATAAAAGAAACAGATCAATCATCTATTTCCTGTTTTACTTTCTTCAAATGAGTTTCGTTTTTAAAGCCACTTGCACAGTGGCTATTTAAAACTAGAAAAGAAAGTAAAGATAGCTAAATGTAACCAGCATTTTCAGACAGCCACAGCTAAATAATATCATGCACATGAGAAAGGAAATACACTAAGACTGTCCATACTGATAACATTCTGAATGACAATTCGAAACAAGCTCTGAAGTCAAATATTTTAGCCAAACAAGTAACTAAAACCAGGAAGAATAACTTTTGTAGAAGATTGACACACAAATATCAACTTTGAAGAACACAAATTCAGACCACACTCTGGAAAACATTTACTAAACTAGCATCAATCACGTGACAGTATTTAATCCAATAATCCCACAACACACACACACACACACACAAGAAAAACCCCAACAAAAATAAAAAACACCACACAAACCAAAACAACAACAACCAAAACCAAAACAAAAAAAACAACACAAAAAAACCCCCAAAAGCACAGAGGCTTTTATGAAACAAATGACACTGGAGTATAAGTGGTCATGCTTTGCTCGCCCAAGTTTACCATTGCAGTCACAGTTTGCGTGCTTTGGTCATTCACACTAAAAAGAAGTGCATGAGATGCAATGACAGTAAAAGGAAAACACACATCTACTTTGTTTTAATGTGACAGCAGAGGTATTTTAAGAAGCATGTCATATCACTGAAAGGCAAACTAGTTTTTGCCGGGCCCAAATGCATTCCTACTTACAGCCAGTCCATCTCCTCCACTGCTTGAGCTATCTCAGGCATAACACCCATTTCTGCAACACAAGAAAAAAGGAACAAGCAGTGTTATTTACCTCAACACAGCCCAAAAGATTTTCAAGTATCAACACTTCTAACTACAGACAAGAATAAAAAAGCATTGTTTTTGGCAACAGCACATGCAGCGTTCTCCACATAACTCAAGTGATAAATGAGAAACATTCTCCCTCTCCCGCATAGAGTTTTGACAGCTGTCCCCACTTATAGTGGAGTAAGCCAGGCATATACTAGGCACAGGAGCAGGGGCTGATACAGCAGCAAATCAAACACACTGGGAACTGAGTGCCATTTCAAGGGCAAGGGACTTATCTTTGCACATTGAAGGACAATGCCTACACAAACAACAGGGAAGACTTTGTTAATCATAAATATCCTGACTCTCTCTACAGCTGAGAGTTTTCAAATAACAGAATAAAACCTGCCTCATATAAGGATTCAAATTTGAGAAACCCAAGTTTCTTTTCACCCAATCATGCCTTACACACTCATAGCAGATACATTAACTAGACAATGCTTTGATTTTCATACAGTGACTAATCGCATCCATCTCTGAAAGGTTTTTTTTCCTTAGAGGCCCCTTCTGGTAAACACACGCCAAGGTCTGATAGTTGTACTGCAGACAAAAGTTAAATATGAAGCCACATAATAATGTTTGTACATTGATAAACAAATTCTACTTAAATAAAAAATAATGAGAAACCTGCAGCCATTCAACATGGTAAGAGGAAAGCAAGTCTTAACCAACTCAAACAATGGCATTATACCATCAAAACAACAATTTAGCTGCTGTTTGTATTTTTCAGGTGTATAGCATTACTCTAATAAATCAATTTCTTTAGATATGAATATACACCCTCCTAAATAGAACTTTTACATGCTAGCCCTTACACTGTCACATGCTGGGTTTGACATATCCCATACACACGTACACACATAGGCCTAGGTTGACATTATTGATTTATGCAGCCAAAAAATATTCTTCCATTTGCTATAACACAAATGCTGAAAGAAACATGTTTATTTCTAACATGACTGCAAAAAGGTTTAATATTTTCAGGCTTTAGCCTGTACTCCTAGAAAATCAAACAATCTACATAAACAAAAATCTTTTCTCCATAGCAGGAAAAGTAGCTATTGATTCCAAATTATACATAAATCCCCACATTTTTCCCTTTTTTAATACACTTCATTTTCACATAGTTTAATTCAACATCAAGTACAGGATTTTAATACAACAATGACACTATGACATTTTCCTCAACTATAACCAAATTAATCCCGCTGTCTAGCATCTAAACTGTAGCTCAATGGAAGAAGCTTCAGCATTTTCCCTCGTGATTAGACGTTTAAAAAAATCAGTTACAATAAGCAAATCATAAACCTTGTATGCATTAAAATTTTACCCAGTTGCTTCAGCAGTGAACTTTTAGATTACAGTTAAGACTTGCATTTCAAGCCATATCACAGACCAGAGCTGCTCCTATAAAATCCATTTGCTACCCACTGCAATACACAGCACAATCAGGAAGCAGTTGGCCTAAGGAACCATTAGGACTTTCATGCAGCTCCGTTTGCCGGATGCTCACACACCACATATGCGCTAAAACCTGCAAATCTATTTCGATAATCACTGCCGAAGGCCTCCGAAAGCCCTAGGGGCCGGCAAGAGCAATGACAGCCCCACAGGCCTCTCGACCATAATGCTGCTACGTGGTAAATCTCAGAATCTGGGCCCGTCCGCCGCGGGGACACCGGGAACTGCCACCCCACAAGGTATCGCCAGGCCTAGAGGCAGGAAGAGATGCCGGTGCTTTGCTGCCGGCGGCACAGCCGACACCCCCCAGCTGCCCCAGCACCACGTACCCGAAAACGCCGCCATCTTCGCTCCACGAACGCCACCACCCACCACCCGCAGGGCGCAAGCGCCGAGCCCGTCCGCGCTTTAACGGCGTCGGGTGGGAGGCAGGAGGCGCCGCGCCGAGCGTTCCGGGCCCGGCCGGGGTGCGCAGCCTACGGGGACGCGGACGCGGGCTCCGGCGTGGTCCCGCGGCTAATACACCAGGGGCAATATCGAAGGAGGAATTATATTTGTTCTGGTTGCGGATCTGGAATATTATGTCCAGTTCTGGGCCCCTCAGTTCAAGAAAGACAGAGAACTGCTGGAGAGAGTCCAGCGCAGGGCAAGGAAGATGGTTAAGGGACTGGAGCATCTTCCTTATGAGGAAAGGCTGAAGGAGCTGGGTCTCTTTAGCTTGGAGGAGACTGAAAGACGACCTCATAATGTTTATAAATATATAAAGGGTGAGTGTCAAGAGGATGGAGCCAGTCTCTTCTCAGTGACAACCAATGATAGGAGAAGAGGCAATGGGAACAAACTGGAACACAGGAGGTTCCACTTAAATTTGAGAGGAAACTTCTTCACAGTGAGGGTGACAGACACTGGAACAGGCTGCCCAGGAAGGTTGTGAAGTCTTCTTCTTGGGAGACATTAGAAATCCGCCTGGATGCGTTCCTGTGTAACCTCATCTAGGTGTTCCTGCTCCAGCAGGGGGATTGAACTACATGATCTTTCAAGGTGCCTTCCAATCCCTGACATTCTGTGATCTAGTCCAACCCACCTGCTAAAGCAGGTTCACCAGAGCAGATCACACAGGAATGTGTCCAAGTGGGTTATGAATGTCTCCAGAGAAGGCTTTCTCAAATTCAAATTCTTATACGATACAGGGTTTTTTTTAATGTCAATTGCAAACTTGACTTCTATAAAGCTGTATGTGCTGTTGCCAGAAACAGTGCTTTTTTATTTTTGTCTCCACAACCTCTCTGGGCAGCCTGTTCCAGTGCTCTGGCACCCTTAGAATATTCGGATGGAACGTCCTGTGCTTCAGTCTGTGCCCGTTGCCCCTCGTCCTATCACTGGGCACCACTGAAAGGAGTCTGGTCCATCCTCTTGACACCCACCCTTGAGATATCTATGAACATTGATAAGATCCTCTCTCAGCCTTCTCTTCTCCAGGCTGAACAGACCCAGCTCTCTCAGTCTCTCCTCATTTTTAGAGGACACTCAGGTCACTTGCTCACGATTTCACGATTTTTTTCTGAAAGCCCAGCATGTTGTTTTTTTCTTTTCCCTGCAAATCAAAGCTGAAGTATGTGGTGCCAGGCCCTGTTGTGGCAGGTTCATAGGGACAGCAAAGTCAAGAGAACATATATCCCAGTTAACACCTGGAGGTTACCTGGTGGCGTTTATATTTTAAACACAAAGCATGTGTTTACAATGAGCATAGGCTTTACATTTGTGTAGAGCACTGTCATATTTCCATTTCATCGGTGCAATTCGCATTTGCATAGCTTTCTACAATAAGCCTGTTTGGCAGAACGTATTCCGGGTTTTATATGAGCAGAAGTACCTTCACACATAGGTAACACACCAATTTATTTTTTTGTACATATGTTAATGGGGATACATTCTTCCCCACTTTTTACAGATGTTTCCTCAAATTCTGCCCAATCTCTTTTTAAGGATAACTTCTAGTGAAGTTGCAGGTGAGAATCTCTGGGGTGTAAAAGTAAAATTAGATTGCGAATGAAAAATGCAGCCTCTACAGTTACACCAAGAATCAATGGTACATTTGTCTGCTAAGTGGAAGACACAGCATAAAATATTACCTACTGTTTTCTGCCATGAAACACGGCTTTTCTGAGGCAGCCCTCAGGCACAGACACACCTTGTTCAAAGGCCAAATAAATGACCACATCTCTGACAAACCAGCTCTTCTGACTACTGTGTTGCAGTTTGAGTACTGGTTTTGTCCTGAGGTTTATTTCAAGCCCTTTTTTATAACACTCACTGAACACGTATTTTGTGTCTTTAGTACCAGGCTGTTTGCATCATGACAGCTTCTCATCTATTTATAATTCCTTTGGGAGTATCTTCATTTGATATGCTTCCTTTCTTTCACTATTACTTGCTACATCCATCAATCATTATTTTGCTTGCTTTTGGATAAATGACAAATCTAATAATTTTTAAAGGCACAAATATGAATAATCTACAGACTCAACATTATTCTGAGAAACTGTATTTGTAAGCAGATCTCGATATCAACACGTAGTGCTGCCTGTTGGCATGGAACCCAGAATGTAATTTACTATAAAACTCTCGTGATTCCTGAAAACTCATGAATGTGATGTTATACTATTTGTCATTGCTTTACAAACTGTGTTGTCTTATACAGCTAAAGAAATGTTATTAAGCACAGAGAAAGCCAGAAAGCATTTTTTTTCTCATTTTCCTATTGCCTTGAATCCCCAGTTTCAGAATTTAATTTTTAGTTTAATTTAATTCTAGGCTGCACAGTCGCCTGCAAGACTAAGAGGCTACTGAACAGAAGCTACAATTAGAGTACAAGAGCAGAAGTGGCAGAGTACGAGGTAATTTTCTTTCAGTTCTATGATAGGATAGGGACTAAAACCTTAGTTCTTCCATAATGATTTATTTATACATAGCTCATTTTTGTCTGCTTGAGATAGCTGAACTCTATGAGTACCAACATTTGCAGGACTGCAATATTTATAAGTTCTACATAGCAAAGTTGTGCCTATCATTAAACTTGGAGGAATAGTTAGTGAGAAATACAAGATTTTTTCTTTTTTCTTCTTCCAACCTTCTCCCCCCCACCTCCTGCTGAGGGTTTTTTAAACTTGCTCAGGCCTTAACTACGTCAGGTGCTCCTTACCCTAAATTTCCTCACTACCAGCTTTCTGGACAGCAAACAGCAGGCTGCAGCTGCAGGGATTTCCCCTGAGCAGCCCTATTGAGAAGGAGTGACAAGCTGTGGATCTAAAGGCTCACATACATGCTCTCTATAGGTGTACATCAGATATTATATTCGGTAGCTGTCTCCTCGTTTCTTGTCCCAAAAATGCATCCCGCCCCTCGTGGCCCAGCGGCGAGGCTGAGGTTTCTGAAGCCGCAGCCCAGCAGAGGAGCCGCCGAGGCGGTGACAGATCCTCAGCCTCGCTCCCTTGCCTTCAGCTTTGAGCCTCCCCCCGAGCAGATGCCCTTTCAGAGCTCCAAAGCCCCTCGGGCAGGGAAGACTACGGCCTCTCTCGCCGCGGCCAGCCCAGGAGCGCAGCGCTCAGCTGGCAACAGCGCTGAAAGAGTTAAAGGCACCGGCTCCGCGGAGCCGCTGGGCGTTGCTAGTTTGGCCTCTGCCGGGCACCGTCGTCGCTGCGGCGCAGGGTGGGCCCGGGCCAGCATGGCAGCTGCCGGAGGAGAGGGCAGCGGAGCGGGGCCGAGAGAGGAGGGGATGCCTGGTGCCGGCGAGGAGGAGGACGGGGAGGAAAATATCCTGTACGACCTGCTGGTTAACACCGAGTGGCCTCCGGAGACGGAGGTGCAGGTGCGTGTTTTCGTGGCACGGCCGGGGTGCGGGGACCGGCCACGTAGCCGCGGGGCGGGATGCGCCCCGGGGGCCCGGGACGGGCCGTAGGGACGGGGTGTTTCCTCCAGGGGGGCTCGCCAGGCTGCACGCCCCGTTCCTGACGGACACAAGAGCCGGAGGGCGGCAGGGGCAAGTGCAGGAGGTCTCTGCGGCCACCCTGCCCCTGTCATGCTCCCGTGTCACTCATCTCCCGCGTTGTCACCCTCGTTTGTGCCGCCGTGGATGCCTTGAAGTCTCTTTCGTGCATTACCTGTGAACAATGTGTACCCGGTTTTACTGTCGAGCTCATGCAAGCGGAGCTGTCATGAGATGCAGGTCTCGGCTCCTGAATCAGCTGTTCTGAGAACATAGCAGCTGTCCTGGGGAAAACAAGGTCTCCATCGAGCATGAGGAAAACGAGATCTGTCTCCAGCTTGTACATCAGAATGGGCATGTCTCTATTATCAGGAGTGCATTAAGAGAGAAGTGTATCACTTTGTGTTTGCGAGGCACACAAATGGATACTGAAGCTTAAAAGATGAGAAAACCTTGTTATTGTATTACAAGTTTTTGCTTGCTTCTGTGTGTTCTTTATGGGTCAGTGGAAAAGCAGATAAGCTCTTTCATCTTTGCTTTTTCATTTCTTCCCCTGCAGTGTGCTGAGCTTTATGTATACTCCTGTCTGATTTGAACATAGAGGATTCAAGACATGTGGTTTTATTTCTTTCTTCAGTGGCTTTCAAGTCTATTGCAGTTGTTAACGCATTTCCTACTAAAAGTAGTTTATGGAAGTATTTTTACAAAGTTTTATACTTAATGAAAACATCCGAACAGAGAAGATGTAAAAGCATCACAGGTGGAAGAATTTACCTATTCATAATTACTAAAGCCATTCTCATAAATATATCCTTTTATTTATCAGAAATAGTTTTGTTTTTGTTTCTCTTGATCTGTAAGTCCCCAGTTGCAGCAGCAGGTATGAACGTTTGGAAAATATGATTGCAGTGTTACGAATTACTAGCCTTATAGATTGTTCATATAGTTGAGTAGGCAGTTGTACCTATTTTTGTTTAACGGTGTTTTGAGTGATGGTAAGTAGCGTTTGTTTCTAGTAACATAGGAAAGTGATTTACATGTCTGTGAACCATGAGGAGGACATAGGTGCGGTGGCACAAGACTGTGATTCTACAACTCCATTAAGGGGGCACGTTACTGAGAAGTAACCCTTCTCTTCTGCTGCCATTAGTATTCTTTAAGTTGTATGGTAGGTTGATGAAAGAATATATTAACCTGAGAAACAATCATGTTGTTTCATTTCCTTTTGTTGAGTGTAGGTACCAAGGGGGGTGAATAACACATTGGTCAAAGCCAAGTGAAGTGTGAGACCTCTCTTTAGCAGCAGCATGTGGGTATCCCAGTTTAAAGTGATTGTGGAACATGAGTCTGAGGGTCCTCATCTACCCTGATAGTCAGAATTCCTAAGCATCATAGAATTCTGCTTGCCAGCTTCAGCAAATGGTACAGACTCTTTTAAACTTGATATTTCTTGCTTCTTTACTTTATTTTCAAGATAATTTGCCTTTTGAATGGCAGAAATAGGGAGACTTGAAAATAATACGCTATGTAGTTTGTTTGGATTTACATCCTCCTTGAAGACTGTCAGTAGCCAAGGACACTTCTGAGACTTTTTTTACAGTTTTGTTAGCATAATTCAGTTTTTGCCTTAGGGTGCCTTAACAGTGATATTTAGGTGATTGTGACTTCCCCTTTGAAACACCTGCCTCTTTTAATCCTGCTTTATTCATGCTCTTTGGAAAAGTCACAAAACACTCTCTGCCTTACTTCTGGTAGAACTGAATGGTTTGGAATGAGTGAGGTGAGGGACAGCAGAAAGGAAGTTGAATGCTGCACTGGGAAATGGAATTAAATGTCTTCCTATACTGTCACCTAGGATACAATGCAGGGCTTTAAGACACATTTTTTCAGGTCTCTGTTGACTTAGTTTTATTTTTCTCTTATCTCATTTGAGATGACTCAGTTTTAATTGCAGAGTGCTCAGCACTTGCAACTGTAATTTTGACCATTGGAAGATGAATCCTGTGATGAACATGTAAAGTGTTAAATCCAAGACACTGATAAAACTAGGCTGGATTTCTTTAATTGGAGCCAAAAATAGCTTTGATTTTATTTTCTGTTAGTATACTTGTGTTGAATTTCCCAATTATATATATATATATATATTTTTTTTTTTTTTTTTTTGGTTGGGGGAAACAACAGAGATTTGTAAAGGAATGTGCAAGGAGCTGACAATGCCAGAGAAGAGAGAGGTGTGGAAATCAAGCAGTCTGTATTCACTTTACTGATGTGACTGTGATACTGTGTAATGTACGTAACACATTGTTTGGGAACCCCAAAATATATAATGAGAATAAAAATAATTATAGAATAGTTGATCAGTGAAAATAGTGAACAGGGCAGTGGATATAGAGGAGGTTGCAGGGTTGTGGAATCATCTGTGTAAATACAGACAGACTGAACTTCCCCTTTTCTCCAGTAGACACTGTCTATTTCCTGAAATGTATTGAATGTATCACTTGATTCTGTGTTGGTTGGTTGGTTTGTTTGTTTGTTTTTTCATTACCATCTAATATTTTGAGATTTCCCCAACACCCTTCCCTTCCCCTGCCCCAAGAGCTTCCTGACTGTGCAACAAAATCCAAAATAAAGTAGGTGTTTTGTCAGCGAGGAAGTTACTCAGGTTTTGTTTCTGGAATTCTGTAGTGAAGGAGAACTTGAAGTTGTTTTCCCCAATGGGAATGAATTAAAAAAGAAATATAGCAGATCCAGTAGCCGCTGCTGTTACTGAGGTGATAGGAATACATTATAAAAGTTGTTCAGAGTATAACAATGAATCAGCTTTGTGAAGGGTTTAAGATGCGAGGAATAGGAGCCTGTAGTTTAGACTTTGGAGTGGACACTAAGATTATCTCAAAAAAATTCTAAAGAGGTAGAAGAAATTTTTGGAAATGTTTTTACTGGGAACTTTTCTTAATCCAGAAACTTAAAGAAGCTCTGCTTTTAACCTCCCTAGGGAAAAGCAGATCTCCCTAAGGTATTATGATACCTGTAAGAAATAGTTTATACTTGCACTTACTTTACGGTAATGTTTTGTTATTTCCTGGTTGATCAACCTGAATTTGGAACATTATCTCTTAGTGCGGCTGGGTTGGCTTCTTACATGCTGTGAGATGACAGCTTGATTATTTGAAAGACTATTTCTGGATTGCAAACTTTTCATAGAAAACTGCTAATCTTTACTTCAGTAACTTAAATTTGGGAGCCAATTTTTTTTTTTTTTAAACATGGACATAGTCTGGAATTTTGATGAATTTGTGTGTCTTTCAGTGTTTGTAACTTGGAGTTGAGAGGTCTGAATATTTCAGTTAACAAGTAATAATCTGCTTGATGTATTCTGTACTGAAGGGAAGAGGAAATTCATTACTTATTCTAATGCCCAGTTTGTGGTGCTTAAGTATTTTCACTAGGAAAGATAATCGTGATTGCTTATTTTGAAGATTTGTTTGTGATGCATTCCTTATTGGTTATCTTTCCTGTCTTTGGACTTTAATCCCTTTTTCCTGCTTTCTTATTGGCAAATAATTTTACATCTTATAGGTAAGAATATACGTCCTACGTTGCTTTGCATTTCTTTTTCCTGTGTTTGGAGAGCGCATTCATTTATAGAGTGAATGTAGTTGTTCTCCTCTGCCTTAAGCAGAGCAGGACTGTTGGAAAGGCTGTGTGGGCACAGTGGAATACAGGTGGTGATCTGAGTGGCTGTGTCACCTAGTACGAATTGACATAAAAAGAGTTTCTCCTCAGAAGGCCTTGGTTTTTCTTAATATTTCTTAAACTTTCATGAGTGATCTTTATGTAGCTGAGCAGTTATTTATTAGCATAATGTTGTACACCAATTGCTTTGATTTCTGGGCATTACAGATCAATCTGGCATTCGTTTGGCATAGAAAAAATTATTTATAATACCTTACAGGAGAACATAATCAGAAGTCAGTGCCTTTCGTTACTACCCAAAGGTCAAGGCAAAGCTGAATCAATAGACAATCTGTAGTACATTTTGTTTATTGCATCATGTAATTTAAAATAGTTGGATTTATAGCCTGTTCTAGCTTATGCAGTTAAATTACTATATTAAGTTGCAAGTAATAGAAAATATGTAAGAAACTTGTAGGCTAGCAGGCAACTTAAATTTAATCAATGAATATATGTGTAAGTGTTGTATTTAAGTTAAAATGTATTGCATAGTATTTGACCATTACTGTTGTAATTGCAGCCAAGAGGCAACAGAAAACATGGTGCGTCATTTATCATCACTAGAGCAATTACAGGTAAAGATGACTTATTCTTATGTTCATGACTCATAAGAATGTTCTGTGGATTGCTTGTAAAATTTACAATTTCTGCACTTTAACTTGGCTAATATAATGGAAATAGAGTGCAGGATGTGTTTTATCAATACCACTGTCATTTTTATGTCATTTCTGTGAACTTTCTTGTCTGTATTATCTTATTGGGACAAACTAATAAACCATACATCTGAGGAGTTCAGAAGCTCTGTTATATTTTGCAAACTGTTGTTGAGGTTTTTTCCTTTACCAGCTCCCACACTGAGCTGTTTGCTAGTTAGATAGTTCTATAAGGAAACTTTACATTCTGATTACATTACATTGCCGTTCAACACTGTGTTCATGCAGTAGCTGAATCGCTTTTTCATCCAGTAGGAATTCCTCTTAGAATTTCCAGAAATGGGTAGTTAATTTTTTGGTCTGTTGCTTGCATTTAATCTAATCTAACAATTCATTGACCAAGGATAGAGGGTATTTTACCTTACCACATTTTTCTCTTGTGAGAATTTCTGAGATTCTATGTGTAGGAAGCTGGAGAGTGTTTTAAAACCCCTACAGGTGTAATTTTTGCCTCTTTTTTCGTTGTAGGTCCTGCATTGTTTTTGCTTCGGTACATCTGGTACAGATACAGGTAGATTTTATGAAAATATTAGTTCATTTTTTTTATTTGCTAATAGAGCTTTTTTGATTTGATGGAAAGTTATTTTTCATGAGAGTAAAATTGAACACTTATTTAGAATTTCGTCCAAGCAATGCTTAGTTTATTCTCTGTTCATGAGTTTGAGTTGTAGCTACTTGAGTTGCAGCTGAAGCCTATCTAGAAAATAGCTACTGGGTACTACTATGACTTTTTGCTTTTATCAAAAGCCTCAGTAAACTTGTCCTTCTCCCTCCCAGCTGAGATATTTCTTAAGCCTCAATGACAGGTATGATGGCAGGATTTGCTACTTTTGGAGTAATAATTTGGATTTTTTTTTTTTTTTTGACATTTCAAACTGTCATACAAAAAGCTTTATAACTACTTGAGTGACACTCATGCCATTTAAGAGTTTAACTTCTAATTCAAAAGGCACTTAAATGGTCCCAGAAACATATTGGGATAAATACGGTGTTCCTGGAGAATTTCAGCTCCGTGATTATACCACTCTGTTGGAGATATCTGTTCTCCCTTTTTAGGGGTATTCCGTTGGTTTTGAGATATATGGAAAGGGACATAAATATTTCTCCCAGTGAAACAATACTATAGTGGAATTTAGTGGGCAATGCTGTTTTACTCTATGGTTGGTGTTCTACTTTATTTTTTGTAGGGTGCAGTGTTCATTCATGTTTAGTTGCTCAAAACTCCCAGGTGATTGATGGTTGCTTTAAATCTAAGTCATCTAGCATGGGTATCTCAGGTACTGCTTTTGTTAGATGTAGGTTCTGCTTTATCTTAATATTTTTGTTATTTCAGCCCTGCAAAGTTTTCTCTTCCCACTGGACTGATTCGTCTAGTTAGTAAGCAGATCAACTGGCACCTAGTGCTTGCAAGGTAACTGGCTTACATGCTTTTCCATTTTGGCAGCAGTGAATGTATTAATGCTTCCTCTGCTTCCTCTGCTCCCCCTGTCCCCATTGGTAACAATGCTGAGTTAATATTGTGCTAGAGTCACATTATTGTTTTTGGTCAAGAAAAATACTGGAGGCATTCACAGGTAGCCTTGGGAAAGAACGGTCAGTCCGCTACCTAGTGGCTTCCACGCTGCTTCCCTTCATTTAATGCATCTCTCACTCAGGTCTTAAAGTCCTTCTAGCTTTTGAGGCAAAGTGGCTTGCAGCACGATCGTTCTCAAGCTCAAGTCTTGATTTCGATCAGTTAAAGACCTATAACTTGGCAGGATATGTAATAAAAAGTGCTTATTTTAAAATGGGTGGAAACTGAGTGCACAACCTCAAGACTTGTCTGCTACAGTATGTATCTAGGAGAAATGAGAGATCCAAGGCTAGAACCAGCTGTTCTGCAGTCATTTTAGCAGCATCAGTGAGATCACTGGCTTTTAAAAATAAGCATAAATATGTACAGAAAAATGGTTCAGTGACATGAAGGGAATATGGGATGGTTTAGTTCATTGTGTATGATCCCCGAATATGGTAAGTGGTTCGTGAAGAGTTCTGTACTTGTGAGAGAGGTGGTGATTCTTTGAGGGAAGTGATGATCCCTTTTGGTGCGCAACATGCCAGATGCAATGTTGTGTGTGAGGTATAAAGACAGGAGACCTGAGGAGATGATATAACTTAATAAAGTATTTTTAGATATGGCTGTTATAAAATTATCCATAAGAAACATCTGACTCTAACTCCCCTGCAGCAAGATTTTAGACATTAGTTCTGTTTTCTTTACTGCTACTAGAAAAGAGTGGCAGATGCATTACAGTGACATGAAGGCAATCTTATTACAGCACTGATTTTTCTGGTATACAAATTGATATTTCCCAATTTGTTGTGATTTATGAAACAGGAAATTTATATCTAACCTTGCAGAAAAGCACCCAGAGCACTCATGCATGTTCTGAAAGGACTGTACTTGAAATGAACTTTCACACCTGCATTTTTCTCTTTCAGCAATGGTAAATTGTTGGCAGTTGTTCAAGACCAATGTGTAGAAATCAGGTAACTTAGTATTATCTGTTGCTTCATGACCACAGTTGTAGAGTTCTCAGAAACTGTTTCTAGTAATTTATAAGTATCTATCTGTATCTCTCTCCTCCTTTTTTCAAGATGTGAAAGAAAAACAATCAGGATGTTTCAGAATGCAAACCCCAAATCATGGTCTTCCTAACTTTTGCCTTCTGTTCCCTCTTGAAATTCTCCTTTACTCTCTCTGTAGAGTCGCTGGCATGTGTAATACTTCACCTTATTTTACAAGTGATGTGGATTGCTGTAAGGACCAACGCTTTTCCTTAAGCTCTCTAAAAACAAGCTCTCCTTAGCTGGTTCAAGAACACATTCAGCTGTAGAATGGATCTTGATTGAGTGTGTTTACTTGCTTCACAAAAATCCATTTGCCAGAAGGTCAGACCTTCTATTTATATGTAAAAGAAGCAAGTGTATGAAAATTGTTCAATCAGAAGGGGTATGAACACCATAAATGTCAGCTTATAGACTATAAAATACATCCTGTGTTTCAACTGTATTAATGTAACTATATTCTTGCATTGTTTCTAAAATTGTAACCTAGAGAATACTGACTACTTTTTTTTTTTTTTTCCTAAAGTTACATGCAGAAGTTCTGAAAGGCTGCTCTTCTGTTTTGAACAGCATTACTACTAAATTAGGGTTATTAATATTTATCCATTGGGAGGAGGGTTTCTAAAATACTAGTATTAGTTGCTGTAGCTGCCTAAGGGTGAAGACCTTTCTGAACAAGTAGTTAAATACATGAAGGCCTTTTAGTTGTGCACTTAAGGTATTTTTATAGCCTTCTGTTTATTCTAGAAAATTGAATAGTGATTTTTCTTCTAATTTAAATCCATATGAGTATTTTTCTGCAGGTCTGCAAAAGATGACTTTGGATCCATAGTTGGAAAATGTCAAGGTATACAATATGGCAGAAGCGGTGGTCTCGGTTTACTTTAAAGATAATGTTGTAGCTTCTTAAAAGCATTGTGAAGAATCTCTTAATGATTTTGCTTGTGACTAGCTACATTACCCTCCCTCCCCCTCTTCTTTTCATGATGGTTAAGCTGTAAAACCTGAATCTGAAATGAAATGATAGTTAAAATTAGTGGGTTTAGAAGACATAGTGGGTGTTGGATACTTTTTTTTTTTCCCCTCTGAGATGAGCTTGTAATGATGGTCATCACCTTCCATTTTTTGATGCAGTTGACTTTTTGTTCTGTTTAAGGGATTATATTTATGTTTCACTTTTTAATAACTTTTTTCCTTTTTCATAGTGCCAAAGGACCCCAACCCTCAGTGGAGGCGAGTGGCGTGGAGTCATGATTGTACGTTACTTGCTTATGCTGAAAGCACTGGCACAGTGAGAGTGTTTGACCTAATGGGTAGTGAGCTTTTGGTCATTTCACCGGTAAGTGCTCACTTAGATTAAATATGAATATAGTAGAATTTTTTGTAAGGACAGCGTTACTTCCATTCTTTGACCTTTTTTTAATCATGGCTTAGTTTGGTAAAAAGGCTTACAGTTTGAATACTGTGCACAAACATACCATGAAGTGTTTATCATATTACGGATGTAATATACTTAAGTCATCTGTAGCACTTAAAACAGCACAAAGGATATGCTTTATATCTAGTCAGAACCTTCATTTTTCTTTTTCTTAGAATTGTGGTAGATCTTCAGGTAGATCAGAAGGGAAGTTCTAGCCAGGTGGGGATTGGTCTCTTCTCCCAGGCAGTTAGCAATAGGACAAGGGGGCATGGGCTTAAACTCTGCCAGGGGAAATTTAGGCTGGATATTAGAAAGAAATTCTTTACAGAGAGAGTGGTCAGGCATTGGAATGGCTGCCCAGGGAGGTGCTGGACTCGCCGTCCCTGGAGGTTTTTAAACTGAGATTGGACATGGCACTTAGTGCCATGATCTTGTAAATGGACTAGAGTTGGACCAAGGGTTGGACTCGATGATCTCTAAGGTCTCTTCCAACCCAGTCGATTCTGTGATTCTGTGATCATGAAAGTATAGAATTGCCAAATTAGTAAATGTGGAAATAATTAAAATTTGTACACTAGATTACAGATCTACAGTTTATATGCAGAGTCTCTTATAAATCAAGAAATATTGCTGATAAAGCAACATGAAGGCTTTATTTTTTTATTCGTATTAGAATAGATAATTATTGTTGGCTTGCTCCACACAATATATGTTATATTTTGCATATTCAAAGGTTGCATTAAACTAGTTTGGGAAGGTGGCTCAAGTGTATTTCTGTAGTATATTGTCTTTGAAGTCCTTGTAATAATAAGATTTCTGTAAAATCAAGATAAAAAGAAGTGTATTTTTTGCTGATACAAACTATGAAACTTCATTTCTTGTAATAAATTTTTGTGCAGTATAGTATATTTAACTCCTAGTTCTTTCAATAATGAACACTTTTTTTTTTTTTTTTTTATCCCCTTTCTCTGTCAATGTTTGTCTGCATTTTTGGGTGAAGACAGCAAGTTTTCCAGGAGATCTGAGTTATGCTATTGCTGGATTGATCTTTCTAGAATACAAAGCAAGTGCCCAGTGGTCAGCTGAACTCCTCGTCATTAATTATCGTGGAGAACTGAGAAGTTACCTTGTAAGGTAAGCATAAATTTTTACTTGCTTTGAGAAGGCATGGTGAACTTCAAGGGAATTCTTTGCACTGATTAGAGAAAATAAATCTGAAATAATGTGTCATTTTTTTTTCCCCATACTTAGTGTTGGAACAAATCAAAGCTTTCAAGAGAGTCATAGTTTCAGCTTTAGCAGCCACTATGCCCATGGAATAACTGCTGTCATTTATCATCCTGGTCACAGGTAAGTGTTCTGTTTGCTCCCTTCCAATAATATGGACATGGTGAATGAAGGTGGTGAAATAAACATTGAAATGTGTTGGATAAGGAGGGTGAGGGGAAAAGTATTTTAATATTGATGTTTAGTGAATCAGTAATAACAAGTCATGTATCATTGTACCTATGTGGACGTATGAAAGAAGCCCTAGTTGATCTCACTTTACCAAGGGAATAGTGAAAATTGAGTTACGTCCTTTACTGTTTGAATACTGTACGTAAGCAGTGTTTTTTATAATGTCAGGAATAGCTTCAAAAGGTGTTTCTGAATTTGTGAGTGTAAAGGCTGATACAGAAGTTTGTTTGGTTCTGTGTTTTGTTTTGTTTTGTTTTTCCCTGTCTGGATATGATAGCTGGACATGCTGGCCAGCCCATTTTCCATGGTGTTCTGGCAGGAGCTGCCAGGCTTTGGTGTTTGGCATTGTCTGGTGATGTGTTTTCTCTGTTGATAATGTGTTGGGTACAGATACCAGACTTGAAAGATGGATGAATTGACTGCCTGCTCTTGAACCAGATGTAGTTGGAATAGATCTTGGTTAGCCAGATACGTATACTAAAAATGTACCTACCTATTTAATATCTACTTGTTATACAGCAAGATAAACTCAGCAACTTATTTTTCTATTTCTCTGCAGTTGTAGAAACTATACTTCTTTCCACATATTTTTCTTATATTAAATTTAGTAGGATTGAATTTGTCAGTGCAGTATGTTATATCACTGTATTGTATTAAACGGAAATTAGGCTTAGCTATAGAATACCAGAAGAAACTCACAGTTTAAAACTTGTTCTCATTCATCAGTGTTACTTAAGAAAAAAACAAACAAATAAACAACAAATGGTTATTAATGAAAAGTAGTGGTCTTCTAGCTTTGAGAGATTAATTTTGAGTATGTTTTATTCTTTCTACCTAGTTCATATCTAGTAATTCCACATGATTAATACTCACTATAAGAAATCTAGACTTCTGAGGTAGTAGGTGTGGGTTATGGAGCTTTGGTTGCGCTATCTGACTGCGCAATAGAACTTCTTTCCTTAGATCAGGCCAGAGTTAATGGTTCTCGACAATTGTTTCCCAAGTTATATTTTCTGCTCCTAATATTAGGAAGTAGATTGATTGTAATAGTGAGTGTTGCAAAGAATATTGTTAATATTCAGAGTATGATAAAGTAATTATTCTGACAAAAGAGCAAGCACATCCATCTATTATAATTATTTTTGGTGCGTTTCTGAGTAAATGTTGTAAGAGCTTTTACATTCTTATAATGGATGAACCCATTAACAAGTAAATACACAAAGTCAGCTGGCATAGTTGTCAGCCAAGTAGTACGGACATTGCTTTGTGTGTGCTAATGGCAACTTCTTGCCATAGAGGTTTTAAAGAGGAGAGGAAAAAAAAAGGTAAAACTTAGTTTTGTTTTCTTTATTTCCTCTCATCTCCAAGAGAAGTAATACCTTTGGTTTTCCTACTATTCTTATAAGATCTGAGGTTAACATTTTTAAAACTTGATCTTAGCATAAAGTAAAAGAGCAGGAGACAATGCTGGCTTTGTGCCTAGAACACTTTGTTGACAATATTAGGAATTAAAGTTATCTTTTTATGGAAGCTTATGGTTGGCTTTTTTGTAGTTGTTTATATTTCCTATTTTCTAGGGAGACAAATGCCCTTTCCTTACATCAAAATATGTGGTTATATCTACTGATGAGGTAATAAGTTTGTGTAATGTGTGTGGCATACACACTCAGGAATTACTGTTTTTATCAGGAAATATCATGACTTATTCCATGAAAATGGAAACAGTCATGTGGAATCCCCTGTGATCTTAGTATCTCCTGATACGTGCTAAATTACCTTGCTTAGTAAAGCTGAAAAACTGATACTTGAAATAATGCAAAATTCCTTGGAATGGATGGGAAGCAGAAACAACCCATGTTTTGCCCTTCATGTAGACAAGTCTTTTCTGTTTTGAATTTACCCTGTGGTAGAAACTTCTAAATTTGAAGTTAAAAAGTCTAAATTAATGAGCAGAGTCTCTTGCTGAAATTGTCTTGTTATCTAAAAAACCAAACCAAAAGAGAACAGGAGGAGTTGAAGGAGGCAGTTTTTTCAAGTTGCGTGCAATAAAGAAAATTGTAGATACATATGAACACTTCAAAGTTTTCATTCTGAATAATGTGAACTTTGATGACTTAAGTTCAGCTTTGTCACTTTGTGCTTTCTTGCGTTTCATTCAGTTTCAGATGGTGAAGTTATACTGATCTATCTCTACTGCTTGTAAGCCTTGACTTACTGCACTCTATATTGCTGTGTATTTGCTCGTTATCTATTACAGTGCCATAAAATAGCACGTAAGAAATTAATAAGCTTAAATTTTTCCACTAGGTGTATTATAATTGCAAAAAGAATAAGTCAGTAGGGAATGTATCTGAATCTGTAGGAAAACTTGAAACAATATCTTTGGGAAAAAGTCTAATAATGGTTTTCACTGCAGTTGAAAAGCTTTATATACCTTTCTTTAGATGTGCATTGTTGGTGTTCTCATGTGATCCGGCATTCATCTGTGGTGGAAGTTAGAGTGCATTTTAGTAATGTCTGCTTCAGTGTGAGCTCTCTGTAGGCTCTAATGGAAGGTTTGATACCTGCTTATTGTGAGTATCCTAATCTTGGGTTCTTTTGCACTTGCTACAGAAAATGGTTGATATTGGAGCCCAAAATTTGTGATGATGATTGGAGGTGAAGGGTTTTAGATTCAGTTGGAATTTTCTTATTGTACCAAAACTGATGAGTGAAGAATTGTGTAGAAGTCTGAAGTTTTTTGTGGACGCCTCAATTGAACTTGCGCTTCTCCTGTATTATACTAGTTATCTTCAGCCCGGCTTCGCAGAAGCCATTGAAATAGAGTGCAGTTGAGCTGCTGCAAGGGCAGCCATTTTTTAAGACTGAAAAAACCTCTGGAGATCATCTAATCCATTCCCCTTCACAAGCAGGGTCAACCGGAGCAGGTTGCTTGGAGCCATGTCCTTGCAGCCCAGGATGTGCACATCTGTGTCCTCTCTGAGGAGCGTGGGCTGTGTCAAGGCCTGTGATGTGCTGGGGTGGCCGCTCCAGTGGTGCTGGGGACTGAGCCTGATGGCTCATCACCACAATCAATGAGAACATCTACTGAGAGAGTTTCTGGCCATCATTTGCTGCACAACATTCTGAATCCACTGGCTATGCTCTAGGCCTGGCATTTCCGTAGGTGTTTTTCTAGGACTTAATGCAAGAGTTCTTGACCCATACTAATCAAGAGTTTGCCGGAACAAAGCTCAAAGCACCCTTTGATCAGGAATAGCTGAAGGACCTTGTTAAAAGCTTCTAGATCTTACTAGGTAGCTCTTCCTGGTAATGGTGGGCTTTGTGAAGTTCCTCAAAGACTTCCCAGGAGACCTCTGATGGTCCCAGAAGCATTTAGAAGATTAAGAGGTTCTAGAAACAGAGTCCACAAGCTGCTGCATGCTAGTTATTCTCTGTAGAAAACACACAAAAATAAAAATTATTTAACATTTTAGCATCTTAAGTACTAAAGGATGTTGTGTTGATCTCAGTGTCCATAGCAGGATGCCACACAAAACTTTACCTAATGGGGAGTTAACTCTTAGGTGTTATATATTGAGTTAATGTTGCTTTGTGATCCCCCTGGAGTGATATAAAGGTACAGTTGATATGGTGTGAGTTAAGAACCCAAATGTTTGGCCAGGAAAAGTAGTTTTTCGCATCACTGGGACCAAAAAAGTTGTTGGCATGGTATCTTCTTCTTCTGAGTAAGACTAACTTAAAAAACACAATATATTAAACAGGAAAAAAAACCCTCTCCTGTTGCTGCTCCCGGTCTGCCTGTCAGCTTGTTGGTTTGGAGTCATCTCATGTCTAGTCCCCAAAAAAAAGTAATTGGTAAACAAGGCCAGATCTTTGCTGAGGCTCTCGGGAGTATCCTTCATTTTCTTTTGATGCCAGTTGTGTTATTCATCTTAATAGTTTCTGCCCCTGCTGTTGCATTTTGCTCTCTGAAAAGTTTTTTAAGATTTTAAATATGTGCTGCCATAATGAATATCTCTGCAGTCCTGGGAAAAGGCTTTTTGTCTTGAGGTTGTGTGTTTTTTGTGTGTCTAAGCTGAAATGACATCTTCATTCCAGCTGTCATTGAATTTCCTTTATCCTAAAAGATACTTCTGAATATGTTGTACTGTATGTGACAGTTTTTCCAAAATTTATATGAAAAGATTTATCTTGATGGAGCTTTTGAGAGCTCGTTCAGGCAGTTTTGGAGCTACTGCTGTCACCATTATTGACAATTCTTCTCTTGGTCTTTGTGCTCCTGTTTGTCTCAAGTCACTTCTAGCACAGTGTGGTCAATTGTAGTTGAGTTCTAGTCACTGCTGCTGTTGAAATTTTTAAAGCAGTGGTATGTTGCAATAGAAGGAAGAGCTTATGGAAGAATTTAGGTGCCTGGGAATGGACAAGATTATAGATAAGTTAAACTTTCAGAAGGTTATGCCCACTCTCTCTTGGTTATTAGGAATTGACAACTGTGTTTTCATGATTTCATGAAGTTCTTGTTTACTGATTTTTAATTGTATTTTTTAAAGCTTTCCTCATGGTGAGGCTGTGAAAGAGACATGTGAAACTTGCTTTCTGTGCTAAAAAATGTTAGGAAGTCCATCACATATGTAGTGATTGACCTTGCCAACATTTTTCAGAGTATTAAGTTCTGATTTCATGTTCATTGATACTAAGTAGCCTTACATGTTTATTCTTGACTAGCTGAAACATGCATAAACTGCATCATGTGCAGTAGGGTAGATAAATATTTTGCCGTAAAATGTATTTAAGCTGTTACAAGGAATTTCATGAGGTGTTGAATTTCATGTGGTGTGTTATGTCTCTGCTGAAACTTGATTTGTTTGGTGGAGGTATGTCCTGCAAGATATTTGAAAACTTGTTACTTCCTTGTTTTTAGGTGAAGTTGCTCAAAAGAACTATGCACTGTGTCTAAAAGGTGGCTTTGGTATGAGTTGGGGGCAACTCTCATGTTCTTTGACCAGTGGTAATGTGTAAAGCTTCTCCGATAGAATGATCATAGGCAAAGGAAAGTCGCAGAACAGAAATATCTGGGAGAAGGAAAATAAAAAAAAAATACGCAGAAGAAAAACAACAAAATGGTTTCTTAAGTATACAACATTTGATCTGTGAAATTTTTCTCTTCCAAAGGCATGTTTCCCCAGTAATCAGCAGGAAGTTTGATATTGAAATATTTTGTGTGGTTCTAAGAGCCGTGTTATTTAGTGCTGGCTGTACCTCAAGCGTTACTGTTTTCCGTGTTCCTGGAGGACTGGTGTTCTTCTCTCCAAGCTTCCCTCAGTTAAAGTTACTTTCTTCATGAAAGAAAAATGAACTGTTCAGTTAGTTTCTAGTTATTTGTTGATCACAGAATCACAGAATGTTATGGATTGGAAGGGACCTCAAAAGATCATCCAGTCCAATCCCCCTGCCAGAGCAGGAACACCTAGATGAGGCTACACAGGAATGTGTCCAGGTGGGTTTTCAATGTCTCCAGAGTAGGAGACATTCAAAACCTGCCTGGACGCCCTCCTGTGTTCCAAGGTTGAAGGAAAATTAAGCTTGCTGTATTGTCCTGCTTATTGCTTCTGATTTCCTCAGTTGCTTGAGTACAGAATTGCTTACATATTCTGGTTTTCAATGTCTGCCTTTCCATTATTGTGATTTTTAACCAAACCCGTAGTCTTTAAGAGTCCTGGTACCAGAGACATCCTCAGATTGAGCTTGAGTTTAATATGACTTGAGGAACAAAGTATTCTTACAAGTATTTTGGATTAAAGCAGTGTCTTGGTAGGTTCCTCTGAGTTCCTGTCCAACTATGTACTTGAGAGTTGTTCTGCTCTCAAGTTGACCAGAACGGACAACAGTTGCTGTTGATTGGAAACAATTAAAATGTAAAACAACTTGGTTTCATTTAAGATGTAAAGTTTTTCGCATAAAAGCGTTGATGCAGTCTTATATTATTAGCTTGTGCAGATAAGAGATCTGCACTGTAGGAGTTTGTTGGTATTTTAACACTGGGATTGTTGTGCTTACTGAGCAACAGTTGAGGATTCTCTGTTTAACAAGTAGTATTTATGGTGTAGTTTCTTTTGCAATCTACATAATGCTGAAGTACAGTCCTCCCTTGTGGCTGCGTGTGTTGGAGTCCTCTCACGACTGTCTAACACCATGCTTTGCTAATCATTGTCGCCTTCATAAACCAAATTACTTTAAGTATCTACTGGAAAGCTATAATAGGTGAATTTTGTGTCTGCTTTTTTTGTCAGCTTTTTTTTTTCTGATGTTACTCCTACAAAAAATGTGTTCTAATTACTCAAGATATGTTTGCTTCCACATGCTGTTCAGGTTACCGGTTTTAAGGAGTTTGAAACGTGCTCTGCGCTGCTCATGGTAGATTTCTTTAGGTCTGATAGGAATCTGTTTGCTCCTTAAATGATAACATGGTTTCTTCTTGATATGCTACAGCTAGACACCATTGCGTCATGGGTGCTCAGTCAGAATCTTCATGTATACTGAAGTTAAACAGCATCTCCTTAAGGGAGAAGTAGTTAGTCCTAGCTGTGCTATGCTTTACTTTCTGATCATAAGAACAATGCAAAATTACCCATTTTCCTGTGGTAAGTGGGGAGTCTTGGAGAATGGTAAAAGGTGTTTCTGTTCTGCTGTCTCAGGCAACTCTTTACACCAGGAACATCAAACCTCTTTTCACCAGGGGCCACCTCAGCCTTGCGGTTGCCTTCAAAGGGCCGGAGGTAATTTTAGGACTGTCTGAATGTAACTACTCCTACATTTGGGCAGTCCTAAAATTACCTCCGGCCCTTTGAAGGCAACCGCAAGGCTGATGTGGCCCTTGGTGAAAATGTGTTTGACACCCCTGCTTTACACCACAAAATATCTAAAACTCTTAAAAACTTTATTGGACTGTAAGCATCCATGGTATAAGTCATGTTGTCGTGAACAGCATGAGACCTGGGAATGTTAGATAAGTTTTAATCCCCTTTAAGAGGTCAGTAAATGTTGAAGGAGGTTTTTTCTTTTCTTTCAATTAACTCTCACAGGAAATGTTTTGAAAGGCATCCAGATCACAGCTGAGAGCTGTATGAGCATCAGCCACTAGGTGGTAGAGCATTTCAAGAGTAACGCAGACTTTGAAAATTCATAGAGTTCTCAGCGTTGAACTTCTGCCTCTTCCAACCTGTACATTTTTTGCAGATACTTTACTTTTTGATGGGTTGTTCACTACAGTGATGGTTCCAGACAAACGTAGGCATCTGTGTTCAAAGTTTGTTTTTTTTGTCAAAATAATCATTAGTTACATATAAAACTGCTTGCTTATAAGGTGAAAGAACTTAAAAGGAAGACATTTCAATACATTTTAGTGGTAATCAGCAATAATTGAAGTTTCCTCAAAGTTTTTAAAATATCTGTCTACTGTGTGCAATGAAATTATTGCATGCACATTTACAATTGGTAAATGAAGTTGAAAAACTGCAATGCATTCGGTTTCCCGTTAAAAGAGAAGAAGCTTTTGTACCACATCTGAATAAGTGGAAGCCTAATGCTTAAACAGAATGATCAGAACTCTTCGTAAGCTTAAGCTGTAACTGTTATTATTCTTTGAGGGTAAGAGAGACCCAGATTTGTAGCCAGATGTATTTTAAGTGTTGGGAATTATGCCTTATTTGGAAAGCTAGAGGTGAAAATGGATAGGGATAAATGCCACAAATAACAAGTGTTACTGAAGTAATATTTCAGTCTTTTTGTCTGTGATTAAACACCCTGAAGTTTGAAGTTTATTGTTGCTGTTAGATATCTTACTATATTAAGTCTTTCTGTTGCTGCAAGCAAACTACTATAGTTCTGACTTAAGACAATTACAAAAAATCTCATGACACTATATGAAACCATAATATGCCTTTATATATTTTACAGACTTCTGCTTGTAGGAGGGTGTGAAACAGATGAAGATGGAGTATGTAAAGCAGCCGGTTGTGGGATATCTGCTTGGAGAGTTCTGTCAGGCTCTCCCCATTATAAACAGGTCACTAGTTATGAAGATGACATTAGAACAGTAAGTATGTTGTTTCATTTTACTGGGTGAATATTGTCACTGGCAGAATTATCTAATTGGGAGTTCAATATGAATCTCTTGTTGAAAGAAGAATATAGTGCAAAATTTTGCTATTTTGTAAGTTATGATGTGAACGTCTAATAATTTGTATCTTCCCCCGTAGCATATGTCTATTTTTGCTATTTCTGTAGCATGATTTGAACTTCTAAGTTCTTGATTATTGCTTGTGTTTTTTTGTTTGTTTGCTTTAAACAACAAACAAACAAAACCCACAAAGAAACAGAACCACACAAAACCCAAGCAAACAAAGACCCCAAACAAACAAACCAACAAAAAGAGCCCCACCACACAAACAACCCCCCACCACCAAGAAACAACAACCAAAAATTGTAGTGCTGAAATATACAAACTCTTTAGTTGTGGACTGGGATATGTTACCTGTCTTTGTTGGAAAAAAGTCGTGTTATTTTTGTCTTTTTATAACTTCATAACAGAAGGCAGCACATGGTTTGTCTGACTCTTGATTTACCTCTACGAGAAGCAAAAGAAATGTTTGACCTGGTCACAACTACTGTGTAGATACACTGAAATCTGTTTAGAGTATGCTGGGATAAACCCCAGTATTTTCTCTTATATGGGTATTGCTTACTATTAAAAGTAAGCTGTTAATTTTATTGCAAGTGGGTAGCACTTTTCTGCGGCGTGAGACATACCTATTTAAATGGGTGAAGTTATACAACCTGCATTTTATTATCTGTACATTATTTTAAAATAGGCAGTCTTATGTAAGTTTAAAAACTCCTGTAGAGTTATTTTAGTACTTCAGATATTTAGTTTTTGGTGCATAAAACACTGTATGAGATTGTCTTTCATTGTATATGTTTCTGTTCTTACAGGCACAGAGAAGAGGATTATTAAGGATTGTGAATTTAAGATTTTACAGCAGACGGGGAACAGAACAGGTATTAAGGTCTAGGGCTACCTCAGAAATGTATTTTACTAACATAGTTGCCTGTTAATGACTGCCTGAGAGAGTGTTTGAAAGTAGTATCTAATTTATGCAACTTAAGAATTAACATTTTGTTAAAATTTATCAAAAATAATACACTTTTAGTGGTAAATGGAGTAGCTTGCCATTTGTTTGACTCATAAAAAATACAGTTAGTTCATGTGCTGAAGCTTGAATCTTGGATTTTCAGCATGCTGGCAGAATAGATCTAGAGATGCAGAGGAAGGTGTAAAGAGCCATCTAGTTACTTGTTAATGAATGTAATGATCATAGCATGTTACGTGTGTTATATATCTACAAGAAGAGAGTAGGTTGTGATGATGTTTCTCAAGTATAAGAAATAAGAGGAACTCTAAAACCCAGCCTTTGGTACTACCCCACTCCCACTAGAAAACAAAAGCCCTCTCATGGGCCAAAATTTTCATGAAATGTGGGGAAGAAAAGTTGTGTGGATTCAAACTAGTAATTCATGACTTAAATGGGGCAGATACAAAGACATTAATTTTTACAGTCTGTTTTGACACACTATGGAAACATTTTGCTAAGTAGCTTCAAAACTTTGTTATTGGTCCAAGTTCTATGACCAGGACACATGCAGACCTAATGAAACTGCTGATCAGAATCGGCTTGTTCTTAACAAACCCTGGGTATGGGCCTCGTGTTCTCCTCTCCTCTGAATGAGTGAGTGTTAAATCTTGACTGTCGTGCTGAGGTGTAGGTGTTCGCTTTCTGTATTTCTAAGGCTTAGCATACAGCGCTCATGGTTTGCTTCTACATGCCTTAGGAGCTACTCATGCAGCACTACACCACCTTCTGTTTCTTGTCTAGTAGTTGTGTGTTACCTTCTTTTGATTCTTTTTTAATCCCTTTTTCCCTCCTTGTAAAAAAATTGTATTCCCTTCTTTTGCTTTACAAGGAAAGAACAGTGAATAATCCCTCTATCACCCTCACTGTATCCTCCTGAGAGGAAAATGGCTGGTCTGAAGTTACATGAACTTTGGAAATGACCTTAATATATTTTTTTAGATATTTAGGTGACTGGTCATAAGAAGAAATTGCATGCTTGATTAGGGGAAAACATACATTTCTGAATCTCTCTGAAGGGTGGAATGAGGAGAGATTTTATTACCTTCACCGAAAATACAAAAGAGAAGGCTGAAGTAAACTTTTTTTTTTTTACAGAGAGGCTAATACTGAGTATTGTGGTGTTCAGCTTCACTGTGCTTGCCAGTACTAAATTTACAAAGAAAAGCAGAGATTGTTATTCATTCTTGAGTGTTTTAATCAGTTTTCTGAGATTACAGTTCAAATATGTGAAGTATAGTTTATATTCTTAGTGGGAAATTGGCAAGTGTTAACAGGCACAGCAGCTAGAGAACTTGTATGTTAGAACTGGCTATACTGGGACTTGATTCTTAGCGTTGCTAACTTAAATGACACTTGTAAAATGTGTAGTGACAACCTGCAGAGGTTTTTAGTGTCTTGTTCAGTAGTTCCCTTATGTTGACAAGCTGAGGCAGCATGGCCTGCTTTGCCAAAGCACTGATTAATCTCTATAGATGACAATGCTTGGGTGGTAAATTTGAATGTGTTAATGGCCACCCAACATCTAAATTTAACAGCGACAGAATTATTACTGACTACTGAGTAAATCTTTAATCCTTGATAAGGTCCATGATATATACCACTGACCATTTATCTGAGTGGGTTATATATCTCTTCTTTGCCCTTTGTGCATGGGACTTGATTTGTAAAGACTGAATTGCCATTAGTAGGCATGTACAATTCCTTGGCAAGCTGTAATAGAGATTGCAGTACTCTAGCTGCCTAAGAATATAATTGGAGAATACTTGATAATTATTTATATTAGAAAAAAAAAATCATTATTTGTTTAAAAAAAAAGCCTTAGTAATTCTCTCCTTTTCAACTAACAACACATTTAAAGGTTGGATTTAAGCAGTGCTTTCTGTACCTGCAAACCATAGTACAACATCAAGTGAGCAGATCACTTGATCATCATTTTTGTGCCATAGCTAGAACTTAAACAGCCTAAGAAATAAAGTAAAAATCATAATAAGAAACCCCACAAACCCAAATAAACATCAAAATAATAGTTGTCTTCAAGTGATACCTACCACTTATGTCTTGTAGAAAGTGTATTCAGACTTCTTCATTGTATGGATGTCTAGTAACTTTTCTGTACTTCTTTCATGTCGGAGTGTTTTCCAGGAGGGGAGGCACTGGCTTAAAAATTCATTAGTTGCAGGCTTGGATAGTTCTAACATTACTAGGTTGAATCTTTCATAGAAAGTTTTTAAAAGTGAATTGCGCTAACAAAATGGGATTTTAAAAACAATATACATTTTGGTAATCTACATCCTACTGTCTTTCAGTCAAGACTAGACTCTGAGAACCTAAAGACCTTTCTGAAAACAGTTGTGTTGAGGATGGGGGGAGTAAATATAAACTGTATTTTCAGAAATTGTTATGCATTGCCAGTGACACTAAGTTTGACTTTAAAATTTGAGTGTATATTTAGAGGTGTTTCTCTTGTGGAAATGGTGTCTAGATTCAGCTGTAATTATGTGGGACTTTGTGAATCCTTAAGGAAGTATTTGGTTTGAAGTACATTTTGCCTCTTAAGATACACCGAGGTAAAGGAAAACTTCAGCCAGAATTTTTGTAGCCTTGAAGGACTTTGCTTATAGATGTTGAGTTATTTCTTCCATATGGACTTAATTTGATGTTTGCTATATTGCTGTTTAATTTCTTGTTACCCAAGATATTCTTAAGTTCAGATGCAGTGGCCTGTAATGAACAATGTGCTTCTTCAAGATCTTCTTATCTATGTATCTCTTGTATCTCCTTCATTTTTAATTGTATTAATGCCCACCCAAAAGTTTGTTTCCAGGGATGGAGAGCTGTACTAAGCTGTGTTTGGGCAGCACTCATCCTGGGTGGACCTGAGAGGCAGGACAGTAGAAAACTAATGTTGCTGAATGTTTCTTCTGAAGAGATGATTGGAGAACAACCTGCAGTTTCTCCTCTAAGTAGCTGCATTGCTCTCTGCGGTGTTCTCCTGGGAATGTCATACTTCCAGATTTTGTTTGATGTATGACAGTGTGATACAGTTCATAAAGATTTGTTGGTGTTATGATGGTGTTCTTCCTTTATACAGGTTGTTTTTACTCTTCCATGGCACAACTGGTATTTTACGTGTACTCTGACTTTTAACATAGTGTTGTTGTTGTTGTTGTTTTGTTTGTTTTTCCTTAGGGGCGGTGGGGGAGGTATTCCTTGCGTATTTTTGTTTGTTTGCTTGTCTTTTTACTTTGCTGACAAAATGTTTGGCAGGATGGAGTTTTCAAGATGAATCTTTCCCCTGATGGAGCTCTTCTGGCAGCTATTCATTTCTCAGGAAAACTGACAATCTGGTCTATTCCATCTCTCAGACAACAAGGAGAATGGGACCAAACTGATCAGGTAAGAAGGATGTAGGAAATTTACCCTGTTTTAATCCTCTAGAGGTATGTTTTCCTAGGAGAAGACAGTAGTTCATGTAACTGTGTTTTAGCTCAATACTGTCTTTCCAGTCAACTGCATACTCTTCAAGAGTGCTTTGTTTACTTTTCAATAATCTGTTTTAATGATAAGTCTTAAACTTTAAAAATTAAGAAAAAGAACCAACTGTGTTGAAATGAAAATTTAATGAGGCATTTTGATGCCAAATGGGTAACACTGGTAGAGGTCGACTGAAATGATATTTTTAAAATCATAGTGGAGTCCAACACCATTAACTTTAAATGGCTGAAACCACATTCTGTTTGCCAGGTAACACTCCAGAGTAGTTTGTTCATCAGATTGGTGTTAGTAAGTCACATACTTTCTACAGGAATAGATTAAATACACAGATTGTCTATGTTACAAAGACTTACTTGCATATAATCTTTTTTTTCTAGCCAGGTTATGATGAGATCAACCCAGACTGGATACTCTCTAGTGAAAAGAGAAAGAAAATAAAAGGTATGTGGTACAATTAGATTATTATTTTGTACCACTGTGTAGTTAAAACTGTTTACATAAATGTACGGAGATCCAAACTGGCTAATTAAATCTCAATTAGAGTAGTTGCCAAAATTGTATGTAGTATTTGTATTTGTAGCGTGGCATAGCTAAACGAGTGTCACAATAGGTTGTATTAAAATCCTCTCTTGGGAATGCTTTTGCAGCCATAACCATAAATAAGAGGATATTTTGGTTAGTGCAGGACTTCATTTATTATTGATCATACAATTATGACTCTGTAGAATGCTTAACATTCGGCAGACATCTCGGCTTGTATCGGAAGCCACTAGATCATACTGTTGTAGGTAACGCATTGTTAGAGTCCACAGTTTAAAACCTACACTTTACCTTTTATTTTTGTGAATGTCTTCTAAATTTTAAAAGCTAATGTAATTATAAAAATGGTTTTAAAATTCTGAAACAAAAGGGCTTTGTTTCCTTTGACTGGATTTGCCTCATGTCAATCTCTCCATTCTTTTCCCAAAATTCAGGCCACCGCATGCAGCCATTTATCACCTGGTTATTGCGTGGCTCTTCCAAGAGTGCAGAGATCAATAGCTATTCCATCATTTATTCTCTATTGCTTATACACATCTATTTTATTAAAAGATCCCTGTTTCTTTGTACTCTTTTTCTTGGTGATTCTGTCTTTGGGTTAACTCGCCTGACCTTCACAGCTACGCTGTGACTAAGCCCTGAAGTGGCAGACGAGTGATAAACTCTTCTGTTTCTCAGTGCTCTTTGGGGAAAGGCTCATCAGAGAGGTGAGAAATGACACGGTAGTGCACAAATTGAGGTAACTCTCTGGTGAATCCAGTTACCATAGTCAAAACAACCTTAGAAATTACACAGCTTCCATCCTCAGTCATGGTGACTTTTGTGTTTTGTTTCTTAACAATGTTGTTTTGTTGGCTGTTTCAGGAGCCTTGTTCATAGTTGTCACTTGTCCTCAAAAGCAGTGTAACCTTTTCTGGTTTTCATCAGTGTTGTCTCTTGCCAGGAAGGTTTGGTTAAGGATGGCCCAGAAAGTATTGAAGCACATCTTTATCAAATATCTAAAATTTGTCATGTTTTGTGCAAATAAATCAGTTTACTATGTTTTAACCAAATAATATTAAAAACAAGTCCAAAATTAAGGATTTTTTTCTCCTCAACAGTCAGCTTTAGTTAATGCAGAACTGATGCAGTAAAATATAATTGATCTAAAATACAAGAATGCATATGCAGTAATAAATGTTTGTTAAGTGGGGCCACCAGATGAAATGTTTTAATAACTGAAGTCACTTGTGTTCTTAGCAGGTGTTTAAAGTTCTATTCTTTGTATGGTATGTTCTTATTTATTTATTTTAGATAAAGAATCCTATTACCCGCTGATAGACGTAAACTGGTGGACAGATAATTCTGTCATCCTGGCTCGCTGCTCTGGTGCATTGACTGTTTCATCAGTCAAGACATTAAGAAACTTGCTGGGCAAGTCGTGTGAATGGTTTGAGAGTTCTCCTCAGGTCACTTCAGCTCATGATGGAGGATTTCTAAGTCTGGAGGTGAGGAATGTGCACAGGCAGATATATTTTTGGAATGCTGTAGAAACAGTTTGCTTTTCCATGTGTAATCTAAGGGTGTTATGTGTGTGTGCTATGGTTTAAAAAAGTATAAATGATTAGTGGAAAAATGATTCTGTTTCCTTATCTCTAGGTAGGTATTGCAGGAAATTTCTGAACTTGCTGTAAGTTAACTGTCTTAATAAAAACTTAATTGTTGAATAACTTCTAGAGAGTAGATGCAAGACTCCTACAAGGTTGAATCTAATTGAGAGGAATCTTGCTGCAGGAAAGTTTGTGTTGACAGTTTTCACCGCTTTGTACGTTAGTGCATTTGAAGAATACTGCAAGCATCCCTCTGCCATTTTGAAACAGGTACCTCTTACAGAGGGAGTATATTTAAGAAAAATGAGGAGCACATTTAAATTCAGGCCAAGCCATGTAAGTGATCTATTTTAGTATGTCTGTAGTAGACTTCCAGGAGGAAGTAGAACATAATTTTGGTTAAGAAATTATACAGGAATTTCCTTTGAAACCAAGAGAATGACTGTTTCTTAAGGCTTATACTGAAATAGGTCTTAAATATCTTAAACAAGTGTTTACAATAGTATTTATCAGAATATCTTAATACATACTGAGGCTTGCATGTATATTTTTGAATGTTTTGTATTATTCTGGAAATCAGATCTAGCCAGTGACCAACACACAGAAGATCTGGCTTTGGATAACTCAGGGTTGAAAATATTGCCATACGCTTCAGTAAGCTCTATAACAATGCACTAAGATGTCTCCATAGTTTGGTGTTGTCCAGGGGGTGTAGGACTTTCAGTGTAATAGTGGGTTAGTATTACGAAGCCTTCACTCTTGCTTCAGTAGATAAGGGATGAAGCATCAGACCTAGGAGACTGACCCTGTCAAGATTTGTGGAATATATTAAGTAAGCAGATAAATAAAGGGTTTAAAGGAGTAGAAGGGGAGGAAGGATGTTGATTCTGAAATTTGAAGTACTGGAAGTGGAGATGTACTCGGTTCTCACCAAACCAGTTAAGACGTAGTAGGCAGACGCTTCATATTCTACTCCTTAAAAATTGTTTTCTGTGCAGTGTGAGATAAAACTCGTTCCAAAAAGATTACGCTTGGAGAGCAGGCCTGGTGATGAAGATGAGGGAGAAGATGACTCTGACTCAGATGATGAAACTTCTGCTAAGGACAGATACTTCAGCTACCTAAAGCAAGGCCTGTACTTTGTGACAGAAATGGAACGATTTGCTCCTCCACGGAAACGTCCACGAACTATTACAAAGAATTTCCGCCTGGTCAGTTTGAGATCTACGACTCCAGAGGAACTGTACCAGAGAAAGGTGCGTGTAGAAGCAAAGGTTGTATCTGCTAATGAGCTTTATTTAGAAATTTATTTTTAAATAACTTCTTTATTAGCAGAAGGATTTAGGCACATAATTCTAAGGGTCTCTTAGTTGACAAGGGATTATTGTTTAAAACCGGCATTATAAAAATTCAGATGAGATGATGTTTGCAGGTGGCTGAGGGGATACTGTGCATCATGAGCTTGGCCAGATCTGGAAGCTACTCGTGTGAGCATTTACAAATAATGGAACACCTGACAAATATATTGAATGTCATTAGTTTATCTTGCTTTTGACCAGGGAATGGGTTAACTTCTACTCTGATGTTAATATAGTTTACTTGCATGTTATTTCAGACATAGATGCAAATTAACCCTTTGACTACCTCTGACTGAAGAATAGATACTTCTTCTGGACAGTACTTTGTCTAGGCCATTTCAATTGTTCTGATGGTAAACCAGCCCAGTCTATAGCTATTAGAGTTTCCAGGGACAGTTGATATAATGCCAGTTATCTAAATAACTTCTTCCTTTTTCTTGAGGAAAAATTTCTAGAGGGTTCTGTGAGATTTAAGACTTACCTATATCTTGAGCAGTTATCTTTCCTACCTGCTTGAGCGTACCCACAGTAATTTTCCCTCTACCTGTTTCAACATGCAGAATTAATTAACTGATTGTTTAATATGGAAATCGGATGACTTTCATGTGTTTGCATTTTAGATTGATAACGAAGACTATGGGGAAGCTTTGTCTTTGGCTCAAGCATATGGCCTTGATTCTGATCTTGTGTATCAAAGACAGTGGAGGAAGTCAGCTGTTAATGTCGCTTCAATTCAAGACTATTTGGTGGGTTTGTTTTTTGTGACTTGCAGGCTTTCTTATCAGAATGTCTGCGTTATCTTTACAGAAATTGAATTCTCAGTTGCGTTCTAATTTATGCAACATAAGTTGGTGGCAAATTCCACTTCATGTCATCTGGAAGAGAATGATCTTGTTAAATTAACTGAAGGCCTGATCTGGAGACCTTGGAAGTTAATAGAAATCTTTCCTTTGGAGTATCTTCTAATTTCTGATACAGCAGCTTGCTTTCTGTATTGTAATCTCTCCCCCACATGCAGCGATAGATTGTTGCATGGCAAATGATTAGTAATAACACTTGAAAATATAAAGTATTTAAATAACTTCAAAGTATTTTAGAAAAATAAATGGGAGGGTGTAGTTGGTATCAATAGCTATAGCAAAGTTTGAATAACTAAGTTTATATTAAACTCTGTTACCTGTAACTGGAGTTTTTCAGTAGAATGAGATGTGGGGTTTTCTGGCTTAGATGAAAGACCTCAAATTCAGCAGACAAGCATTGGCAACAGTGCGCAACCTATTGTTACTATAGTGTAAAGCCTTCCAAGAGATCAAGGGAGATTCCCAAGTCAGATCATAATTTAATGCAAAAATAAGATTTTACAAGTAGCCATTCTCCTTGTGCTATGCAATCTCAGCTGAAGATTAGCAGATAAGGCAATAATATTTTGTTACCCTGATGTGTCCTTCCTAACACTTAATTCTGTTGGCATGTTGACATTGATACTGAAAATGACTTGAGTGCTATTGTGGAATATACTCAGTCTATAATATGCATTTTAGCCTCAAAACATCACATTTTGTTTAGTGTGAGGAGGAGTGATACTAATTAGGGAATACAAATAATAACTTCTGTTTCTGTTGTTGCGAAAGTTCTGCTAAATCACTTGGCATTTCTGTGCCCTTTTCTGCCACATATACTCTGAGGGAATTATGCTTTTCGCTTACTTTGGTTCTCTTTCTATTTGTGGGCTTTATACTGTGGGCGTTTATTACCTTCAGGATGCAGCTTAACTTTCTGCAGGTGGGAATCTGACTTCTGCTAATGAACAAACAGTCATTAACAGAGCACTGTAAAGAGGCTTAGTTCCGTTACATTAACCAAATAAAATTAAGTCCATGTACTGATAAACAGAACTGGAGGCTTAACGTTTGGGGGTTAGTTTTCTCACCTCTTTAGTTGGTTGACATTGCCAGTCTTCAGATTAACTTGATATTTTCTGAAGTGGAAGAAACACATTAGAAGACTTTAACTTCTGTGATTTCACTGCTTTGGATTGAAGCATATAACATTGTGCCTATGCTCTTGTTCTTGGACAGAGCAAAATTAAGAAGCGTGCATGGGTTCTTCATGAGTGTTTGGAAAGAGTTCCAGAAAATGTGGATGCTGCTAAGAAGCTGCTTCAGTATGGCTTGAAGGGCACAGACTTGGAGGCTCTTGTGGCCATAGGAAAAGGAGAAGATGGTGGCAGGTTTGGGAAGAGTATTTTTTTGTTCGTTTTCTTTTTTAAAGAATGATGGATTAAGTATTTTGTAACAGTTTAAAATTTTTTGTTTTGGCTTTGTTTGTTTGTTTTCATTTATTTTTTTTAATTGATGGAAATGTTAAGATGCTTTGAAGGATGTAGAAAAGTAATGCTTTTGAATCAAGCTATTCTAAAGATTTCTATAGGGTTCCTGTTCTCATTTTACCTTTTTATAAAAGTAAAATTGCTATTTATTTTGTACTGCATTTGCCCTCTTCTTTGGATGTCCTTTATTTTCTCTATTGCATAAAACTTCCGATGTCACAGTTTTTCTATGAGAATCTGTTTTCTGCTGCCTCTTTTGGAAGCTGCAGCTCTAAAGGCATTTTATTGTAATTCTTAATTGTTATAATGGTCTTCTGTTGATCAAGTGGGGAGGGGAGCAAAGCAAGACACAATGGGTCTTTGGGGAAATACATGCAGAGACAATTCTCTTCAGTATCCAGTTATTGGTGGTGGGAATAGAACATGCTGTTCTTCTGTGCAATCCACTGTTACCATTGTATGCTGTAGAGCTGCTGCCAGTCCCAGTGGTACCTTTGGAATTTAGAAACTTTTCACAAGCATCAGAACTGTAGAGTTGGTGTTTTAATTTTGTTTTAGGAAGAGGGTAGAAGCAAGAGGTGATGTCTCTTGTTGACTTGTGATTAGTGCCTGCTGCTTTACAACGGCCAAAGTCACCATTATAATTTTCTATACAAGTTTAGATTTTTAGTCAAGACATAAACAGAAAGCTGTGTTAGTGTGTTTATTCAATAATTTGTTTGTGTCAACATTGATTACATTGCTGGTTTTGTCCTCCAGATTTATCTTACCAGGAGATGTGGACACTGAAATTCCCTATGAAGACTTTTTGTCACCAGATGAAGAAATGGATACTAGAAAGGAAAAAGAGGCCAAGAAGCGTCGAGAACTGCTATTATCAGTAAACTTCTCAAAGTAAATGAAATGTTATTGTTTTATTATAACTACACAATTGTAAGAAAGCAGTTAGTCTTCACTTATGTTATTCCTAAAAGGAAAGTGGTTTAAATTTTAATTGGCATTATATTGTGTTGAAGTTCTCAATTTACTGACCTTCTTGATATATTCCAGTGCACAAAGTCATTAAAATGTGTAACCATTGTCTTCATATGTACATGATGTACAGTATCAATTCCAAGCATGAAATTCCTGTTTTGCACATAGGCTGACACTGGAACAAAAAGAGCTCTGCCGGTCCAGGCTGAAGCTGTTAACCTACCTTGATCGCCTTGAAACCTATGAGGTGAGGAAACTCAGTAACTCGCTACAATTCTCTTGTGTTCTCATTCCATAGGTATTTCTGTAATTTTTTCATCACATGATGAACTGCTTATGAGGAGCGGTTGAGGGAGTTCAGGCTGTTTGGCCTGGAGAAAAGGAGGCTGAGGGGAGGAGACCTTATGAGGAGGTTGTAGCATGGAGGGTGTTGGTCTCTTTTCCCAAGTAGCAAGTGGTAGGATGAGAGGAAATGGCCTCAAGTTGTGCCGGGGGAGGTTTAGATTGGATATTAGGAAAAAATTCTTCCTGGAAAGGGTTGTCAGGGATTGGAACAGGCTGCCCAGGGAAGCAGTGGAGTCACCATCCCTGGAGGTGTTTAAAAGGCATTTAGACCAGGTTCTTAGGGACATGATTTAGTGCTAGAGTTAGGTTATGGTTGGACTCGATGATCCTAAGGGTCTCTTGCAACTAAAACGATTCTATGATGATATAATTTTTGCTAAATATTGTAGTATTAATATTTACAGTATTCTTGAAATGCTACAGTCTCTCACTTGAGAAATTAAGCTGTCTTCTGTTAAAGTTACTGTTTCTCCTACTTCTCTGTGGCAAGTGGCCGCTTCTTATGTTGAGAGGTCTAGCTGGGCAGAAGCCTCCTCTGAACATATTGTGAGTGAAGGGATTAGGTTTTGTAACAGCATGGAATGTGGAGTTAATGCAGAATTATTATTTCCCCCTGTCAGTTGAATTAGCAAGTTCTACTCAGATTCTGTAATGAATGTCTTTCTTCCATGAACTTACCAAAGTGGAAGTTTTTGAAATGTCAAACTGTATTTTGCTTAGTTTTTCAACTTTGCAGTTGTTACTAGTCGCTTAATGACTTTTACTACATCTCTTTGTAACTCATGTTGGCTAAACCCTAACTAAGGCAGAAAATTCTCTTAGCTTATAAATAAAAAATGCATCTTTTTTTTTCATACTGAAACAAATAGAAAACAAGAGTGTACTTTTCCACATATATCTCATACTTATTCATACTAAGATAAAGAAATGTGTAGACCTTTTGGTACATTTGTGAATCTTGCATAAAAAACAATCTTTTAAAAGTGCCTTTTTTTTTATTTTGGTTAAAGGAAATCCTTGGCGGGCCTCATGCAGCTGAACAGCACTATGATGCTGAATTCTTCAAGAAGTTCAGAAATCAGAATATTGTACTTTCAGCGAGAACTTATGCTCGGGTATTAATATTAATTTTGCTAGAATGTAATTTTGTTTTGGTATTGCTGTTTTCACTTAATTGCATTTTTCAACCCCTTTGGAACTTGATTGGTTCTCAATGGGAATTTAAGAGGTGAAGAGGGGTATTTGTTTGATTGTAAAAAAATAAATGCAGTGACTGTGAGCTAATGTTCTTTCTTGCTAAAGAAAATTTTAAAACTAAATGTTGTTGCATAACCTAAGCTTATATTTCTTGCTCCTTTTCAGGATAAATCAGTCTTAAGCTAGTTCTGCAAATTAACATTTTGTTTTTTAGGAAAGCAATGTCAGAGCTTTGGAAATTTTGTTCACTTTCCATGGATCAGCTTTACTTCCACACAGACAGGCAATTCTCTCCAATTTTCCAGAGACTACTTCACCACATGAATATGCTTTCCTGTTGCCTGAAGCTTGGTAAGTATTGTTTTTAAGTGTATAAATTAGCTTCCATGTATGACAATCTGCAGTTGGTTATTACCTGGAATCAAGAGAGCAGCTTTGTCTTCATGTACTTGACCAGTCTTAATTTTCTGCTCTACTTTGTGCCATTCATGGAAGCTTTTTGCTCTCTTTTGGTTATTATCAGGAAAACAGGGACTTTAAACGTTTTTGCCTCCATTACACGTAAGAGGAAGCGTGGCCTTTTCTGACCTGAAACTGCCCAGGTTTTCACAAGTGCAAGTACAAGTCTGTAACTAGTTGGTAATAACAGTCAGCATTAGGAAATAAATAAGGCATGTGTTTAGCTCCTTGGAAGCAATTACTTTTTTTCTGGATTTGTTTTGAAATGCAATTTAACACTCAAGCAATCAGTAACTTCAAAATCATTAATCTTCCTGTTACTGATTGTTGTGCAGCTTGCTGTGGTAGAGGCTTTAAATCCAGACTTTTCTACTCTTTCCTTTTGGCATCCAATGTTAGTTTACTGTCAATTTAATATAAATTCTCATAAGAGAGTCTTCCTTGAACATCATAACAATGTTCTGTGTGTTAAAACAATTTTTTACTTCTAGATTAGTTCTTTCAAATACTTCAATTATGAAATTAGTTTCGAAGCATACTGTTAGGTGCTCATAAGAAATTGGGAATATTTAATTATTTAATATTTTACAATAGGACTTTGAAGCTTTACTTCAGAGGGGTAGTTTTTGGAGTAACTAATAGAATTTTTTTTGTAGTCTTCCAGCATTATAGTTTAGTTTTTCACTTCAAAGTTTCAACAGTCTCATTTGGATAATTCTCCATGTAGAAGAGGTTTTTTATTCATCAAGTAATTCCCCTGACATTTTCCTACTTGTAAAACTTTTGTCCTTTCTGAGCAGAAGTTAGTATTTATTTTATGATATATAATGCTTACTACTGCACTTTTTATTATGTTTGTAGTATCAAGAACACATGTAGTTATTCAGTTGTGGTGTGAAAACACTTCTGTTATCATTTTCTGTAAGGCAGCAGTTAGGACCATGGAGACAAAGTATTGCAGTAGTTATAAAATTGGTAAAATATATTCCAGTTTTTCTCTTTTGTTTTAATAAAATTTATAATGAGAGGGGCAGGGAAGAAGGGTCTCAAATGTGGTTATTATATTTTTTTTTTGGTGTTCAAAAATGGGTTCCCTTCCGTCTGAAGGGTCGTTTATTCTTGATTTTTGCATTTTTATTTAGTTGTTTTTGTTTAATTTGGTTGACAAACTGACTTACGGGCCAAGAGGCAAAGTGACAGTTAAAACATTTCACCAGTGTTCTACTAGTGGAGATGTGAAGTTGTGGGTCAAGAACTTCAGTTTTTCTGCTCTTGAAAAATTCATATATGTAGTTTGAATGTTTGTGTGGCAGACAGAACTTCTCAGTGCTGCGATCAGATATGTCCAGGTTCACGCTTCTTTTTTCTCTGGTTGCAGAACAGATAATGCTCTTTGTCCTTGAAATGTTTGTCTTTGATCAACTACAAAATGGCCATGAGAGAAAATCCTGTATACCCAGATCCATTGCAATCCATTAATGAGAATAATAACTAATGAAATAGACTTGTTGTACAATATAATGTTTTCTTATTAATTTAAGAGACTTTTTCTTTTGAAGTGGGATGGGTCTCCCCACTTAGTCCAAATAGCTTTAGCTTCCAGCAGTTCTTTTTTCATGCGAATCAGAGTGAACCCACGTTAATCAAAGAAAAAGGAAGTTCTTGGTCATTTTAAGAGAGCGGGCCTTTTAATTCTAGCATTTATTTTTTAATGGGATGTTAGTATGAATAGAATTACTGTCATTCTGTAGATATGAAATTGTTATGAAATAGGGTTTAAATGAGTGTGCTATTTAGTTTACTTCTCTGTAGAACACAGGATATAGCTGTAATTTGCTTTAAATTGACTGACTGAACAAGGTTCTGGTTTTGTGAGTTGTAGTATTTCATTACCACATAATACTAGAAAGTTGCAAGTGCTGACTGTAATTAATACAATTCTGAAAAAAAGGGGAAACATTGCAAAAATATAAACCCCAATGTTTTAATTGGTAGAAATTAGAATTATGACTTTTCAGCTTATGCAGCTTGTAATTACAGTGGTCTTAGGAAAGGAGTGAGAATGATTCAATCTGTCGTTGTGAACTTTGACTCTCGACAAGTGTTATAAAGGAATCTGAGTCAGGCAACAATTTAATCTGGTTTTCCTTTCTAAATTTCACACTGTTGCAGTTAGGAAAAAGAATTTTCTACTTTCACCTGAAAAAAAAAAAAAAGGCAGATCTTTACTGTGATTCCTTTTAGCTTGCTGCTTTTCTGGAAAGTCAAGGCCATAATTGTTTGTACCAAGAGATTCTGAAAGGTGCTGTGGTGCATGCAGTGAGACCACTAACACGGACCAAGTGCATGACAGCGCCCACGTTAAGCCGGGGGCCTGGCTTAAAGCTGCCTTGGTCATGCGCTGTTGATGCTGTGGCTGCTCGGCCTCCTGCAGCTCAGTCCTGCTGCTGAGCACTGTGCAGCTCTGGAGGCCGAAAAACATTTTGATGGAGGAAAAATATGCCGTAGTTTGTCTTCTAGGTCTTCATATATGGTCCTGTGTGTGTGTAGGATGAAATACTGCTTGGAATTGACCATATTGTGCCTGTGTATATGGAGCACTTTAAACAACAAGATGGTTGGCTGCCAGCTGGAGCGCTCTGAGGTGGCCCTGGTCCTTATGGAAATTCACTACATGGCTGTGTTCTCTTAGTTCCTCCGTCTATAGGGGAATCTGGCTGAGGAGAATCTTGAGATGGTATAGCAGGAGCTGCCTTTTTTGTGCATGAAACAGCTGAGATGGGACAAAGAAGCGCCTGCAGCTATTGCCGAGGCAAAAGCATTGCAACACAATTGCTTGCTGTACGCCACCAGCAACATGAATGCACACAGAAGTGCTATATCTGAAGAATTTCATTACCTGTGAGAAATGTCTTTGTAAAGGTTGCATTATAATTGCAGTTTCCTTTCATCTGGAACCTCCAGTTCAGCTGCAGATGGTAAATTCTAAGTACCTAGTGAAAGGCTTGTTTTGCTAGTGCATTCTATAAGCATAAAGCAGTTGTTTTTCTTGTTACTGGCACATGTCACTTACATTAGGATGGCATTTAGAGGCCAGTGTCACAAAAATTTTAAGGTCTTATCAGTCAAGGAAGAGTTAGCATGACAAATGGGGGGGAAATAAAGGTAGAAGAATTTATTTTTTTTCTGTCTTGTGGGCTACTTTGTTAGGAAATATAGAAACATTTTTTCCCTGTATTTGCTTGTAAAAAAGTCTCAAGTGGTAGATATCCTTTTGCTTCTTGTTTTTGGCCCGTGTTTTGTAGCTTAGCATCTTCAGAGGTTGCTCTCACTGAGCCGGCAATGTGCACTTGCAGCCCAGAAGGCCAATTGTATCTTGGGCTGCATCAAAAGCAGCGTGGCCAGCAGGTCAGGGAGGTGATTCTGTCCCTCTGCTCTGGTGAGACCCCACCTGGAGTCCTGTGTCCAGCTCTGGAGCCCTCAGTGCAGGACAGATATGGACCTGTTGGAAAGGGGCCAGAGGAGCCACAGAAATTATCAGAGAGCTGGAACAGCTCTGCTGTGAGGACAGCCTGAGAGAGTTGGAGTTGTTCAGCCTGGAGAAGAGAAGGGTCCAGGGAGATCTTATTGTGGCCTTTTATGACTTAAAAAGGGCCTGTAAGAAGGATGAGAACAGACCTTTTAGAAGGGCATGTCATGATAGGACAAGGGGTGATGGTTTTAAACTCAAGGAGGTGAGATTCAGGCTAGATATGAGGAAGAAGTTATTTTACAATGAGGGTGTTGAAACACTGGCCCAGGTTGCCCAGAGAGGTGGTCGATGCCCCGTCCCTGGAGACATTCAAGGCCAGGCTGGACGGGGCTCTGAGCAACCTCATCTGGTTGGAGATGTCCCTGCCCATGGCAGCGGGGTTGGACTGGATGAGCTTTGAAGGTCCTTTCCAACCCAAGCTATTCTGTGATTCTCTCAGAACTGTTCAGGAGGAGGTTTGTGATGTCTGAGCAGAAGATTTATATATTCAAGAGACTCTTGGAAAGGACTGTAAGTTACATAAGCTCAACAGCTCTCAGAGCTGAGAAGAAATCTGAAATACTGAGTCGCATAGGTGGCCATACATGCTTGTCAGCTTCAAATTTGTATTGTGATAAACTGACATTATTCACTAATGTGTTTTTGCAGAATTGTGTTTGTAATGTTTTCCTACTGGTTTTGTATTATTTCTCTGCTTCTTCTATGATGATGGCTCCTGAATCTCTGCTGTCTCTTAATCATTGGGATTCATGCTTGTTCTCAAGGATCCATGAGATGCACAGACTTTGTGTGTTAAGATAGCTAGAGTGATGGCTCTTTCTAATTTCGTTTTAATAGCTACAGCTTGCATTCTTAGTCTATAGTTAAGATTGTTGCCCTCAGGTTTTTAGAGGTGATCTCGGAGGAAAATAATGCTTTACCACTGTTATAAATACATAACCAGAGTCTTTATCCTTTTCTTTTAATTTTCTTATCCTTTTTACTACATTTAACTGCTATATTGCAACATTACTGCTCACATTTCAAACTCATAGAAGTTGAGAAATTCAAAGGTATGGTTCCCTCAACTGCCGTAAGTCTACTATATTGCACATTACACCAGTAGTAAAAATCTTCCCTCTGAGATAGCAACTTTTTATATGTTTCTGCTTTTTTACTCCTTAACTTTTTCAAATTTTGGTTTTAAGTTGTGGCTTAAAGGGAATTTTTACTGGAGAATTGTGAACTACATTTGCCAGGTGGACTGGGGAGGGAGTGAAGTATCTTCTGAAAACTTACTGAAACTTTTAAAACTTGAAAATTTCCACATAGTAGACTGTCATCTATGAATAGGTAAATACTACACAATTAAACCTAGAGGTTCATAAGCAGTTAACTTTGCCTTTCCGTAATGATATCTTCTCCTGTACTAGGTTTTTAGTTATTGCCTGTGGCAACGCAGTTTCGATAAAGCTCTTACAGTTTCATCTCTTCACTTCTTAGTATGTGTATGTAAATAGGTTTGATGACTGCAAGTCTGCAGAACTGTTTAAAATATAGTCCTTATTTTTTCCTGTTAGTTTTTCTTCTTCTCTTCTGAGGTTGAATTGCTCTTGTTTTTAGTGTAGTTTGGAAGTGTTCGTGTTAAAAGAATTAATCCCCTGATCAGACCTTTTTGGTAGTTTGTTTGAATTAATTTGTATAGTGCTACAGCAAAATAAGCGAGATGAGCATAAGTTTTATGTGCGCTTCTTTTCCTTTGCACTAAGGGAAAAAAGAAAAACAGCTTAGAGGTAGGAGGGATCAATATAGTTAATATTATTTCAAGGATGTGTTTGAGGAAATAAAATCTTAGATCTTACCTTCTACTATGAAGCAGGAAAAATAACTTTTGAGGGAAAGATTAACTTGTATTGTAGTACTTGTATTCCTGTCTAGATTGACTTCTGGTAGGAATGGGGAAGGTTCTTGTGGTCTATGTGCAAGTTAAAGCAGTGGTTTTGAGAAAGAGAAGCTCTTCTGCTAACTGGCCTATGTGGGGATCTGGGAAAGCGGCAGGAGCAGCTGGCAGAAGTACCATAGGTACTAGTTGTGGGGAATTTTTGAAGAAGAGGATGAGAGCTTGAAGCTGTGAAGGAACCAAGGAGAACATGAGCTGGCACCAAGGAAGGAGGGAAGTGTCACAGGAGCTGCTATGCTGGAGCTGAGCTGCCATTTGGAGGGACTTAGGCTGGAGAAATGGGCCAGCAAGAGCCTTGGGAAGTTCAAGAAGGACAAATGCAATGTCCTTTTCCTGCAACTGAAGAAACTCTTGCTACTATAAAGTCTGGAGAATGACTGACTGGGAAGCAGCTCTGCTGAAAAGGACCTGGAATTCCTGGTGGGCACAAGCAGGACAAGAGCTGGCAGGGAAGGCCAGCAGCATGTTGTCCTGCAAGAACAGAAATACAGCCAGGAGACTGAGCAGTCAGGCTGCTGCACTTGTTCAACCACACCCAGAATACTGGTCCCCGGTGGAAAGACATCAGTAAACTGGAGAGAGCTCAGCAAGGGGCCACGGGGGTGACTGTGAGGACTGGAGCACTTAAAGGCTGAGAGAGCTGCTTGTGTTCGGAGGAGGTTTCTGGAGGTTTCACATGGGCCAGTAACAGCTTTTGCATATATTCCTGTAGCGTGTGAGCTGAACAGTGCTTGTGCTGTTTATCCACAGAGCATTAATAAGGTTTTCTTTATATTTTTGGCATGTTCATGCCTGAGTTGTCCTGTCTTCATCTACCATGTGTGTCTGTTGTCTGCATTGTCCTGACCTGTACCTTGGCTTACCTTTACCAGTCTTCTCATGAAAATGCATTGCTGCCATTGTCTTATTTGTCTGGCACCTTTTTACAGGGTTTAGAACAAAATTTCTTCCCTGAACCTCTATTATGCGTTATACAATTCTGAAGGACTATTTTCACTCTATGGTGGCAGACAGTTTTGATCTTACCTGGAGTTCAGCTGTGTCTTTAAAATAACCCATTTTGATTTTGTGAACTGTTGCCTCGCAATTTTGGTTGTATGCATCAAGGAAAAAAGCCATAGTGAGCTTCTGAACTGCGATTCTGTGGTGTTGGCTGATTTTTCTGATGTTTAGATCATTCATTCTAGGTTGTTTTAGGAGGAAAAAGGAAGTTCCCCTCTCCCAAAGTTCTGTTAAAGGTTGACCATGTAGCTAAAACATAGCTTGATTTATTTGTGTGAAATTAGATATAACTTTTCTTCTCTAGTGGCAGAGTTGCTTCAGAAGACCTGTCGTCACAACGTGCGCGGCAGGAATTCTGAAGGGTTGTTAACTGTGGCAGCCAAAAGCACCTGAGATACCTTTTCCACTAGTTAATGTGGATCAGTTTTCCCCAAATGTGGGGTGTTTCTGGCACTCTGGTTTGGGCACCAGCTGTACTTAAGTCTTGATGAATTTGTTGCATGTCCTATGGATATTCCTGGAAAATGAAGACCTGCTCTCTCTGCCCACCACTTTTGGATCACATAGTATATTGAATTATTGGAAACCTAAAAATATATGTGATCAGTTATATAGTTACATTTATTAATTCACTCCTAAACCACTATAGTTGTAGAAAAGAATGTTTTCACACAATATAAAAAATGCAATACATATCGTAGCTGCTAAGACTACATATCTGGGATGCATTTGTTATTATATTTCATCCTCAGTTATAGAATAATTGTGGCGTAATGAAGCTATTTCAGAGCCATTAGAATTGCAGAGCAACAGAAACTGGCACTGATTTCCCCATTGCTGTCTGAGAAGATACACATTTAGCGAAATGAGTTTCTGGGTTAGATTAAAAAAAGAATATTTTTATAAAACTTCTCTTCCAGATCCTGTATTATATACAGCTACATGTATTATATATATATATATATATATATATAGCCTGCTTTCAGTGCCTCCGTCTATATGTAGTGGGATTACAGAAGTGCTAATTTGAATATGAAGTCTAAAACGCTTTACAGTGTGCCTACAGTAAAATATGGAAATCATAAATTCTGATAAATCTGCAAGGGGGAAAAGAATATTTGAAGGTTCAGGATTTTATATTCCTCTTATCACAAAACATACAGTTGAGATAATTCAAAACATAAGTGTCACGAAGTTGGAAACAAACACATTCTTCAAAAACATTTTGAATAGATAACAAAACCATTTGATGGAAACACTATTTTATAGTTCAGAATGTTCACATATAGCTTTCTTACCTTTATATCAATCAATACCTTTACCTTTAGATCAATACTCAGTGTCTTACTTAAATGAGTTATGTTCAGAAGTATTCTAGTATGTAACACACAAGCTTTCAAATGTAGGATTAGTGTTTATAACTTTTTTCAGACAATGAGACGATTTAAAAAACATAAAAAAAATAAAGTTTCATCTACTTCCAAAATTTTTTTTAGAAAAAAAAACCCAGACATACTCTTAAAATTGTGCATGTCTTTCAGCAAAAAAATAATGTTTCCTAAATGTGTTGGGGTGAATTGCCCTTTTGCTTGGAGTCTGTATTCAGTGTGCACAAGTTTACAGGGAAAAAGTTTTTAAAGAATCACCTAATCCTTAACTACATGAGTTTCAGAGCCAGAGCTGCTGTATGTAATGCTTGAAGGAAAAAAAACCCACAAAAAACACAGAGTTGCCATCAGTCATAGAAAGAATTGAACTCTGACCTTAAAACTGAATTAGACCTTCCTCTTTTTAAAGCCTGTCCTTGGAGAGAAAAAATAATCTGCAGGTTTGAATAAATGCAGTTGGTAGGATACAGAAACTACAATAGCATAGACCTCTTTTGTCAAAGCAAAGAATGGGAAGAATTGCCAAGCAAACGTAAACAACAGTGAAAAGAGCAATACAGGAAAACTCAGCTCTTTTTGAAGAAATAGAGTTGAATACTGTCAATTTACTGGGCTCCAATCATGTTTTTTCTACTGTTGAAAAGAAGAGAGAGGAAAGGATGGGAAAGCAGTGACTTGGGAAAAAAAAAAACAAAACAAAAATAACAAAAAAAACCCCAAAAAAACAAAACCCAAAAAACAACCCTGTGCTAATATTTATGTAGCATTATATTATGGCGCAGCTGATCGTTTATTTCAGTTGGAAAAGGTTCCTCCTGCCTCAGTGGCTGCCAGGATTTGTCCCTGTATCTGGAATTTCAAGTGGGTGCCCAGCGATGCAGACCTACGCTGCCCGTGCCTCTGACCTCTGGGGGGTTTCAGTTTCCAGAACAAAACTGCAAAGGTGGGCAGGATAAGGACAGAGACCGAGTTCTGGTGCCGTAGGACAGAGTCTGTGCTCACCTGACAAGCTGCCTGTGCGTGCTGAATTCACTTCCCTGCAGCCCTGTGAGGTGCACGTACTGTGCGCAGGGCCTCTGCGGTGCTTCCCATGGGCTCCTCTGCACCTGGGTTTGCTGCGTGTGTGTTGTAAACAAAAGCATGGTAGAACAATGAAGTCCTACCTCTTCATGTATGTCTTCATGTCTGCATCTCTTGTTCTTCTCTGTCTCATCTGCATTTATGTTTTCGAGTTTGCAGACCGCGAGTGTGTTTTGATGCCTGAAATTGTTCTCAACTCTCTTATTTCCATTTTACCAGCTACCTCTTCTGTGTGAGTCAAAGGAGTCACTGCTAGTGGAAATTTGAGGTAAAAAAAGCTATGCGAAAACTTAACTATCAGTTAAGAAAGATCTTGTGATAAATGTTGAGATTAATACAGTGTTTACTAATTTCTTTGCCTTTATAAAAGCCTCAAGTACAGGGATCTCCCATCCTTTGCTGGCATCGAGACTTTTTTATTCCAGTCCTCGTATTTGAATTCAAATATGAAGAGTTTTTCTAAAGTCTTCATAACGAGGAGAGAAAGTAAGGACAATTGGATGCAGTCATGTGGGGGCAGGAGGGAGTTACGGATTGTTAATTTTAGCCTTGTGAGGAGGTGAATGAAGTTGCAAGTTTTAATTGGTGTGGTTTTAGCTGTGCCGTTTGTTTGTTGGTTTTGTTTTGGTTTTGTTTGGTTTTGTTTGTTGCTGTTTTTGTTGTTGTTCTTGTTTGGGTTTTGTTTTGTTTTCCCCTGAACTTAGCAAGAAATGTATCTCTTAAGACTGACTTTCCATTATTGCTGATTTCTACTACGATATTTTACACTTTTTATTTTTTTTAGTGGTGTTTTCTTTAAGCATTTAGAGGAGATGGTTATTGAGTGTTGCTTGACTCTTGGTGAGAGCTTCAGAAATCTGAAGTTCCTCTCTCAACTTATTCCTCTGCTGAACCGGAATGATTTTAAAATGGGAAATCAAGCCAGAGCAGAAAATACTTTTAAAAGAGTTTTCCATGGCTAATCCATACACCTGACTTAAAATATTTAACTCTAACCTTTTCTGCTGTGAGAAGGGAAAAAAGATGAAGCAGACTTTTCCCAGTCAAGATACCAATTCATGATGATTCTTTTCCATGAACTGAAAAGTCTTTTCCACTTAGTATTTCGTGATGGGGTCTGTTAATAAGCTTTCATGAAAAACTTTTGAAGTATGCTTATAGTACTTCTTCAATTGATGTGTCTGGACAACTGTAGGTTTCATTCCTGCAAAACCTTGTGCTGAAACATGAGATTGGTCTTGGTAGCTTTGGCCAGAATGCAAATGGCCAACAGCAGTTGCCAAGGGAATAGAATATAGGTACAGGCCACTGCAGCACAGCATTCACCTGGAGTTTCTCAAGTGTCTATAATATGTGGCTCAAATATTCCCCTAGATATTTTCTAGATGTAGTAGAGTCCTGTGACACTTTATTAGAAGAATTCTTAATATTTTTTAACCCAAATACACCTTTTTTTTAAATCTATGTCATGCAGTGAGTAGCTAACAGCTTAGCTGCATATGGTGTAAAACAGTATCTGCTGCTGTTCATATGAAATGAGGCCTGGCTGGTCTCCTCAGTGCTCACAGTGTTGTAGGGAGTAAAACCAGTGAAATGTCATTTCGTATTTAACTAAAACAAAAAATGAAAAACTTTTTATCAGTCTTAACATATTCATTGCTTTCTTCAGGCATTTTTTCAATCTTCTCTGGCTCTCACAGAAGGGATGATCACACACTTCTTACCTTTTGCATTCACGTTGCTTGTCTCTGTGCTTTGCAACGCTTCTCTGTTGAGGAAGGCAGGCAGAGGGAGGCAGAGCTGCACTTTGCTTCCTCACTTGATGGATTTTGGAGGTGAGGGGAAAGGGTGAAGCAAATCATCTGTCATACAAAGAGAGCAAAGCCTGGCAGCTTGGATTGAGTGAGATCTTCCTCACTAAGCATTTTTTAAAGCATTAAGCTGTCAACTTCAGTTGAAACTATAAGACCTAGTGTGGAGAAGTTATTTTGAATGGAGTCTGTACTTAATTCATGACTTCTGTTAATTTGAAAGGATTCTATTTTAAAGTGTATTTTGAAAAAATATTTGAATCAGTTGCATTTTATAGGCAAACCCAAGTGTGTTTTGTGTTACTGAAATAGGGAGGAAAATACTGACTTTTAGATAGGGAGAAAGAAGTACAAATTATTTTCTGAATGGCTGGATAGGCGATTGCATCAGTCTACAAAAAGCAACTTCTGATTTTAGGCTGGGTGGATTGCTTGCAAAAAAATTAAACTATTTAGTCTCAAATATTGTTTACAAGAGTCAGGAAAGGGATGCAACTAAGTTTAGAATAATTGAAGGGAATAAACATGTAATTCATTATTGTATTCAGGTCAGTTAAGAAAATTTGCAACCCTTTTGTGCTATTGCATCTGTTAAGAAACAGTTTCTTAAGTGGAACTATAATCCCAGAATGTAACTTTGCTATTGTCTATGGTTATTATGGCAATTACGCAGGATGTAGCAGCTTAATTAAGAAGAACATGTTCAATGCAGTACGGGCTTGAATTGGTAGACTTTTTTCTTCTTTTTCCTTTTTATTTTTTTCTTCAGGTCTCAAGCTGGGGGCTGGTAGCATTAGGAGAGTGTGTATGAGTTCCGGAATGTCTTGTCATTCGATATCACATTCATGCTTCTGTGGCTTTAATTTTGTGATCTGAACTTCTGCTGTCTTTATTCTTTTAATAATTTGATAGCCAAAAGAGGAAAATTTGGAAGCTTAAATATCGATTAAATCTGTGCACCTCTTTCCTTACTATTTTGCATGACTTCCTTCTGTCAGTGACAGCAAAACCAGTGGAAGCACAGCCAAACCAAAGCAACCTTCCCAGAAGTTCCTCCTGGGTCCCTGAGATTACTCAGGAAGACTTGTTCCGATGGGATGCTCTCACTTGACAGAGCCATAGGCACTCTGCAGTGACTGCTTGGAACAGGAATTTGCCTTCAGAGTAAATACAATGGTACCTGCTGCAATTTTCTAATGGAGCTTGATGTAAATATCTACTTGTCATGTGTCCCCTCTGTCTCTCCCCCATAGTTAGGTGTTTCAGAGACTCAAGCAAAGGCCAGAGTTGGGAAGAGAGGGGCAGGGGCACAGTTTGTGTTGTCTTAATTAGGGGCTGGGTGAGAGAGTGACTTGCACAGAGAGGCTGACACAGTTTTGCAGGTTCCCCAGTCGTATTCCTGCTGTTCTTCACAGAGCTGTAGGAAGGAGACTAAGGGAAGGGCAGGATGTGCTGTGAGTGCTCCTCCCAGCTCAGCTCTGTGATTCTTCAGCTTCTGAATCTGCCCAGGCCCTTGAGCTTCATTATCACAGAATCAACTGGGTTGGAAAAGACCTCAGAGATCATCGAGTCCAACCCTTAGTCCAACTCTAGTCCGTTTACTAGATCATGGCACTAAGTGCCATGTCCAATCTCAGTTTAAAAACCTCCAGGGATAGCGAGTCCACTACCTCCCTGGGCAGGCCATTCCAATGCCTGACCACTCTCTCTGTAAAGAATTTCTTTCTAATATCCAGCCTAAATTTCCCCTGGCAGAGTTTAAGCCCATGCCCCCTTGTCCTATTGCTAACTGCCTGGGAGAAGAGACCAATCCCCACCTGGCTAGAACTTCCCTTCAGGTAGTTATAGAGAGTGATGAGGTCACCTCTAAGCCTCCTCTTCTCTAGACTAAACACCCCCAGCTCCCTCAGCCTCTCCCCATAGGTCTTATGTTCAAGTCCCTTCACCAGTCGTGTTGCTCTTCTCTGGACCCGCTCCAGCACTTCAATGTCTTTCCTGAACTGAGGGGCCCAGAACTGAACACAATACTCCAGGTGTGGCCTCACCAATGCAGAGCACAGGGGAAGGATCACTTCCCTTGTCCTGCTGACCACGCTGTTTTTGATACAGGACAGGATACCGTTGGCCTTCTTGGCCACCTGGGCACACTGTTGGCTCATGTTGAGCTTCCTGTCAATTAGTACCCCCAGGTCCCTTTCTGTCTGACTGCTCTCCAGCCACTCTACGCCCAGCCTGTAGCGCTGCAGGGGGTTGTTGTGACCAAAGTGCAGCACCCGGCACTTGGCCTTATTGAACTTCATCCCATTGGAATCAGCCCATTTTTCCAGTCTATCCAGATCCCTCTGCAGAGCCCTCCTGCCTTCCAGCAGGTCAACACTCCCTCCCAACTTGGTGTCTTCAGCAAATTTGCTGATGATGGTCTCAATCCCCTCATCTAAATCGTCAATAAAGATGTTAAACAGGACTGGACCCAACACTGACCCCTGGGGAACACCACTAGTGACCGGCTGCCAGTTATGAGAACTTCCACTGCCAGCTGGACCTTGCCAGTGACTGACACTGTATTGGGCAATAAAATTTTGTCTGATTTAATGTTTTTATTTTGGAAGGGATAGTTAATCACACTTTGGCTTTTATTTGACATTTCAACTGATAAAGCGAACACTTCCATAATTACTTTCTCATGTATGATATATGAAATATGACCTTATGAACCCAGTTTTAAATACTTATTTTTAAAATTAATTGATAATGTGAAACTTAAACAAACAAACCCCTAATTCCCAAAGTACATGGCCTGAATGTTTCCTAAGTCAGAAGGTGACTTTATTCCTGGTGCTTATACCATAAATTTTAATTTGGAGTTTTCTTTATTAATTATTTTTCAGTGATGTTACTACATGGTGCCTAATTATAAAGATAATTTTGTAGCGTTTTGCCCAGCTGAACTGGAATTGAATGCAGATGTTACTGTAGCTGTGACTTGGCAATTAGCAGTTTTCTGTCTTCTCCCCTCCTTTCTTTTGACTTTTATAGCCTGCAAATCTGTCTCTGCCAATTTATTGCTGGATTTCTACTGCATGTTTCATTTGGAGGGTTGGAATCCCTGTGATAAAACATGGGGCATTATTGTTAATGCATTGAGGGGGAAAGGAGAGGCGACTGACCTGGGAGAAACGTGTGCTGGGATGGACATGCCTCAGTTTCTTAAATGTGTTTGATGGCTGTTGCTAAATGAGATAGACTTACTGATTTTTAGTGTTTTGGCTCTTAATATATTGTGAAATCAATTTGTGTCTTGGAATTGTGTTTCTTTTTAGGCTACTGAGTTACAGTGCTGCCCTTCAAGGGGTGAAAAGATTGTATCAGTTGTTAATTTATAAATAGGGATTGTCCATGTAGTGTTGCTATTGCTGTTCATTATCAGGGTCAGGAGAAAACGAATGCGATTTAAAATAGCTTATTGCTTTGTATGCTGAAACTTTAACGTCTTTGTGCATGGTTTCTTTCTTATTTCTACAAATGCCAGAACTTATATGGCTCTTCTCTCCTCGCTTAGTTTACGTTCTACAGAGCTTGACATGGTTTTCTTGGGTTTTATGCTGCTTAAACAACGAGCCTTCAACAACAAGCCATAACTAATCACTCTAGGAATAACCCATGGTGTTCTTAATCTGCATTTTAAACAGATTTTTATTTTTCTTCAACCTCAATATTTAGAGAATGTTTCACTGTGGAAGTTTGTAGGGAGAAAACCACATTAAACTTAATTGAGAAGATCAGTACAGCAGCGCATGTCTTGTTTCAGTTCAGTACAAGGATTTGTGCTAAAATTTGAAGAATTACATGGGTTTTTTTTTTTATGGCTGTGAAGATCATAGATTTTTGCTCATTTCAGGCTTCCGTGACAGCACATGGAGTCAGAATATTTACTGTGAAGCAGTAAAAATTCTTAAAGCATGTCATGTGTTTTTTTTCCTTTTTTCAAAATGTACGGTCAGTAAGAAATATAGGTAGCATAGAAGTATAGGTAGAATGTGTTTCTACAGATAATACCATACAGGCAAAATCACACTTTTATAACTGCATTAAGAAGTGATGAACCTTAAAGAATTGGTACTGTAATTGAATTATAGGCCTATGAATTCACTGAAATACTTGCTTACGCTTTGTGTTCAATTAATTGAATGTCATCACAATTTTAAAAAACCGCAAACATTGTGTAAAGTTTCCCTTTTCTGTTACACTAGTTATAAGCAGGGGAAAGTGAAAATTCTTCCTTGGGATGAGCAGAAACATCGTGAAGAAGACTGGTGTGAAAAAGCAGAATGCAGGTAAGTATATTGAAAAGGCAAATGTTTTTTTCTATATTAATGTACATTTCAGATAAAGAATTTAGTTACTGATTCCTAAAATGTGGGAAATACCCAGTAAGACTCACTTCTTAGTTTTGTGCACACTAACTAGACTTTTCAGCTTTCCTAGTGAGACTGAGCAAACCTTCTTTCCTGTTCCAGCCTTATGCTCTGTGTGATTATGTGATGAGTGCCTTTTGCATGTGAGCGGAGGAAGGTTAATGTTGGAAATCCAGATTTATTTATTTATTTTTCATCCTGCCATGTTAGTTATCGACTGTAATATTGTCATAGAGCATTAATGGGTCACAAAACTGCCATTTACTGTGCATGATT